>NW_025335418.1:34100-46342 GCF_004798865.1 Varanus komodoensis | reverse complement strand
ATTGACATGGAAGAAGGGGTGAACAGTCTGCTGATCAAATTCGCAGACGATACTAAAACTGGGGCAGTGGCCACAACTGAGGAGCAGGTACTCCAGATCCAAAAAGATCTGGACAGACTATGGAAGTGGGCAGGGGACAACAGGATGGCGTTCGATGTGGATAAGTGCAAGGTCTTGCACTTGGGGCATTGGAATAGGTGTCATAAGTACAGGTTAGGGGACAAGTGGCTGGAGAGCAGCACTTGTGAAAGGGACCTCGGGGGGCTGGTTGACTGCAGGCTGAACATGAGCCAGCCGTGTGATGCAGTGGTCAAGAGGGCAAACGCCACCCTTGGTTGCATAGCCAGAAGTGTGGCTTCTAGATCAAGAGAGGTATTACTGTCACTCTGTATGACTCTGGTGTACCTGCAACTGGAGTATTGTGCTCAGTTTTGGGCCCCTCGTTACAGGAAGGATATAGCCAGGTTGGAGTCAGTGCAGTGTAGGGCCACAAGGTTGGTGGCCAGTTTGCAGGGGATGCCGTATGAGGAGAGACTGAGGGAACTGGGTCTCTTCAGCCTGGAGGAGAGGCGGCTCAGAGGGGATCTGTTGGGGACATACAGGTATGTGAGGAGATGTCACATGAAGGTGGGTAGAGACCTGTTCTCCCCTGCAGAGGAAGGCAGGACGCGCTCCAACAGAGCGAAGCTCAGGGAACCAAGGTTCCATTTAGATGCCAGGAAGCACTTCCTGACAGTCAGGCTCCCGAGGGTGTGGAATGGGCTTCCACAGGAGAAGGTTGAGGCCCCACTTGTGAGGGTGTCCAAGGACAGACTGGACATGCACATGGTGGGCATGTTGTGAGCAGAGCTGGCTGGAGCCAGGGGTCAGAGTAGATGGCCCTGGAGGCCCCTTCTGACTCACTGTTTCTATGCTTCTATGTTGGTGCCAGATGAAACTCATAGTTGGGGTGCCACTGCAGAAAAGGCCCTCCTCTGAGTAAGCACACTCCTGATCTTCACGGGGGGCTCCTGGAGCAGGACCTCTGCCTCAGACCTCATGGGGTGGGAGGGCACCTAGAGAAAAAGGCTGGGAGACTCCTGGAAAAAGTCCAGTGCTGTCACACAGGACTTAAAAAGAAGAAACTTCTAAAAGGAGAGAACTGGTGGAAAGGGAATTGAAAGGGGGAGTCAAGAGGCTTAAAGCCTTTGAAGATTCTTGGAAGTAACTCAGAGCCACAGGAAGAGAGGTGCTGATAGGGAACTGTCTAACTGAGGCAAAGAAATGGGAGCTTGAGCTTGCACAAGGGGTGTGTCGGCAGAAAATTTGCGGGGGGGGGAGACAAAAAGACAGTTTGAGGAATGTATTGCTAAGGACATCCAGGCCAGCATGAAAGAATTATTTAAATTCTTTAATCAGAGGCAGAAAACCAGCTAGAGAGGCAGCTGGGCAATTGCAGGATAATGGGATTAATGGAGCATTAAGTGGAAATGAGGAGATGTGGAGCAGCTGGATCGGACTGTGTTCATTTGCCTTCACTTGGAGAGATGCAGGACGGATACCTCTTCCCGAATGGATGTTTTCAGGAAGGGCATCTGAGGAGCTGGAACTAAGGGTCCGACCCATCGCGACCCCATGAACAATACTCCACCAGGCCTTCCTGTCCTCCACTATCCCCCGGAGTCCACTCAAGCTCACACAAACTGCTTCAGTGACTCCATCCAGCCACCTCATCCTCTGCCGTCCCCTTCTTCTTGTGCCATCTATTGTTCCCAGCATTAGACTCTTCTCCAGGGAGTCCTTCCTTCTCATTAGATGGCCAAAGAATTTGAGTTTCATCTTCAGAATCTGGCCTTCTAAAGAGCAGTCAGAGTTGATCTCCTCTAGGACTGACCGGTTTGATCTAAATTTGACTGGTTTGATCTCCATTGAGCTCCATCTTCAGGATCTGGCCTTCTAGAGAGCAGTCAGGGTTGATCTCCTCTAGGACTGACTGGTTTGATCGCCTTGCAATCCCAGGGACTATCAGGAGTCTTCTCAGGCAAACAGTCCTGACCAAAAAATGACATCCTGAAGCTTATTGTCCAAAGCAAAGTTCATACATCACCAGGCTCAGATGGGATCCATCCCAGAGTCCTTAAAAGACCTGGGGTTGAAATTGCCAATTGTCTAGCAAATGGATGTCACACATCCTGAAACTGGCAGTGATGGAATAAGGAAAGAGGTCCTTTCATGGAGCAGTAACTGGTCAAAGAGCAGAAACCAGAGAGTGGTAAATTGCCCCCATGGAGGGATGTAAACATTGGGCTCTTGGGAAGGAAAGACTGAGGATCCCACTGCGGTTCCTCATGTTGGGTTCCTCTGCAGTCTGCCCATGTCCTGGGGAAGCACAGACGGGGTGCAAGCTGCACTCTGCATGGGACAAGTGGACGTGGTCATGAAGTGGCATGGCGTGACCCCAAAGCCCCTTGTGAGCATCCCTGCTTTCAGCCCCAATCACACAGTCTGGGTTTTTGTGGAAACAGGGTAAAAGACTGATTGAAGGTTCAGGAGAAGCACAGAGTCAGGGAAAAGTTGGTCCAGGTGTGAGCAAGCAGCCTTAAGCAGTCCAACATGGCAATACGTTAATTTATTTTCTTTAGGATTTAGATTATATTGTAAGCCATCCAGAGATGACAGTGATGGGAGGCCTATACATGTCCTAAATAAATAAATAAAGATTAAATTCTGTGGCGGAGGACAAACAGAGAGGAAACTCAGTCTAGCTGGCCCAGCCCTGTGCAAACCGCCTGCCTGCTTCCTTGATGTCCTCCGATGTCCATGGCCAGTTCTTCCAGGGACCCACTGAGCCAGGTCTCCCCCATTTTGGCTGGGCAAAAACAACACCCGAGTAACCATGTCAGAGCAGCCTTGAGACCTGCCCGTGGGAAACTCGCTTGTGACCCCCTGCAAGGAGGAGAAAGACCGTCCTCATTTTCTTTTCCAGTGGAGCACATCTCCTCTGGTCCCTCGACTGGGTGGAAATCCCAAGAAAGAAAGTTAGCTGCATTTTTTTATTTATTTACATATATTTATAGGCCTTCCTATCATTGCCGAGGCCTTCCTAGATGGCTTACAATACATACAACATATTAACAAAGTCAAACACATTAAAACCAGTTAAAACATGATGGATTCAAACATCAATGAAAGCAGTATGTATGTATGTATGTATTTATTTATTTATTTAAAGAATTTGTATGCCGTCCATTACTGTCATCTCTGGACGGCTGACAACAAAATTTCAGACTTCAATAAAATAAGATAAAATTAACTGTTCCACACTGAGCATCATTTAAAATGAGTCATTTCACTATTAAAATTACTGTGTGTTAAAATATTGGCCAAATAAAAAGGTCTTGACCTGGCGCCAAAAAACATATAATGATGGCACCAGGTGGACCTCTCTGGGGAGTGCATTCCATAGTCGGGGTGCCATCATGGAGAAGGCCCTCCTCCAGGTACTCTGTCTCCTAACATATTTCACAGAGGGTTCCCGGAGGAGGGCTTCTGTTGCCCATCTCAGGGGGCGGGAGGGCAAATAGGGAAAAAGGCGTTCCTTTAGATATCCTGATCCCAAGCCATTTAGGGCTTTATAGGTAATAACCAGCTCCTTGAATTGAGCCCGGACTTCGATGGGAAGCCTATGGAGCTGATAGAGGACTGGGGTTATATATAGAGGACTGCCCGGTATTCACCCACCCAAAGGCCCTCCTTGGTGACCAAGCAAGGATGGCCTGGGCACAGGCCCAGTCCCACCCAGGGGTCAGTCAACCAGCAGTGGACTGGGAACCCCAGGGTTCCTCACCCGTTTTATATATTGTGAGCTGTCCCGAGAGGCCAAGGCATGTGGTGGCAGCATTCAAAAGTTTTCAGTAAATAAACAAATACATTTCCTTTGGCCCAAACATCTGAGAAGGGTTCCAATTTGCAGTTCATCTATTTTAAAGCTTCTCATGTGGAATATGTGGGTTGCTTTTTAATGCTGTGCAGCATCATGGGGCCCCTTGTGGTGGGAGAGCTGCTTTTGCTTTTGTTTTACTTGAGAAATTAAGAAATCCGGTTTGCAAGGGGAAACAGAGAGGTTCCGGGGAGAGATTCTTCCGTGGGGCAGTTCTCCAAGTCCTGGATAGGAGCTTTGGGCTCTGGAGCTTCAGCCAGGATGGCTGGCCTGGCCTGATAATATGAACACACAGGTGGAGGGGAGGAGAGACAGACAGACGGACGGACTTAAAGACAGAGCTCACTCAAAGCTAAATTTACCCCGAATCTTCCTCCTCACCAGATGCTGCTCTTCCTTTGCACAGAATCGCGGACCTTGGACTGTGCTCAAGGCAAAATGTGGTCCGGGATTGTGGGTGACGTGGTCAGCGTGGCTTTCGTGGTCATGGGACTTTACTTCTACCTGAAGAATAAACAAGGTAACTGGGCAGGCTTGGGCTGGAGCGCTGTCCTCAGAGGACACTGGAGGCCCTTCCAGGAGTCCAGGAGTCTCCAAATTGTTGCATCCATCAGGGATGTGTAAGGAATCCATTCTGTGTGGAAAACCCACTGGATTCCCTGGTTTTGGCTTCCCGGGCTCCAGTCTGCTTTGCAGTGGCCCAGAGTCCAGGTTCCTGGCAAGCACACCCAGCATTTAGAAACATTAGAAACAGAGTCAGAAGGGGCTTCCTGGGTCATCTAGTCTGACCCCTGGCTCCAGCCGGCTCCACTCACGACATGCCTCCCATGTGCATGCCCAGCCTATCCTTGGACACCCTCACCCATGGGGCCTCAACGACCTCTTGTGGAAGCCCATTCCACACCCTCGGGGTCCTGACGGTCAGGGAGTGCTTCCTGGCATCTAAATGGAACCTGGGTTCCCTGACCTTTGTTTCTTTGAAGGGTGCTTGCCAGGAATCAGGCCCCACACATAGAAACAGAGTGAGTCAGAAGGGGTCCCCCAGGCCATCTAGTCTGACCCCTGGCTCCAGCCACCATGCAAGTGGCATCCAGGAATGGGAAAGCAGGTAGACCTCCAGGGATGGCAGCTCACGTGCCCCTTGCCGTTCCCCTCTTTCACATCCCACAGCTGCTCCTGGTGGGGAAGGTTGCACAGCCAGCATCCACCTGCTTCCATTGACCTCCTCCCGGCTTGGCTTGCTTTGCAGGACTGGGCTGAGCACACAAGGGCATCCGCAGATCCTGCATGGATGGATTCCTAAAGGGCTTGCTCTAAGCCTAGCATTCACTATCCATACAGCATAAAGCTGCTTTAGATGCTTGTTAAGGATAGAAACGAGAGCCAAGGATAGATTCTCTCCTCCTCTGCCTCCACTTAAGTCTCCCCATCATTGGCCAGGCAGGGAGAGATGAAGGCATATGGTTAAATAGATCCTCAGAGCTGGCAAATGTCACCTCTTGAACTTCTGCACCTGGGCATTTTTATTTGCTTTTTTAACATTTATTTTCCATACCGCCCAAGAGCTAAAGCCCAAAAGCAGCAGCAATAAATGCAGTAAAATATAATATAGAATACAATAACCATAAAATGCCATAACATTACATTAATCAATTAAAACCGTATTCACAACCATGTTTTCTACAATGAGGCAGCTAAACCCAGTCCATGCTGATAGGCCTGCTGAAAAAACTCACTCCCACCCCATGTGAGATCCCAAATACAGTGGTACCTCAGCTCACGAACTTAGTCCGTTCCAGGACTCTGGTCGTGATCCAAATTGGTTGTGAGCCAAGTTAAATTTCCCCATAAGGTTCAGTGTAAATATGGTTAATCCTTTCTGTAACTATTTTTTTAATCAGAAAAATGTGGGTAAGTTTTTCTTATTCTTTGTTGTGACAAAGAACAACAAAGATCACGGCCATCTCCCTGCCCCCCCAGCATGACCATAATCACAGCCCTCATCCCTGCAAGCGCCCATCATCCTGGCGTGCTGTGGGGGGGTGGGGAGATGGCCAAGATCATGGTTGCGCTCGTGTAGGAAAGCCAGGTGCCATCTTGGCCATCTCCCCGCCACCTCCAGCATGATCACAGCCATCTCCCCATTCGGTGGGGTGGGGAGATGGCCACGATCTCGGTCGCCACCCAATGCGGAGTTCACGACCTGAGTCAAAATTTTTATGAAATTTTTGTTCACGACCCAATTTGGTCATGAACTGAGTCATTCATGAGCTGAGGTACCGCTGTATCTGGTGGTGAAAGAAGAGTCCGATGCTGCAAAGATCTATACTCCATAGGAACCTGGAATGTAAGATCCATGAATCAAGGCAGGCTGGATGTGGTCAAACAAGAGATGACAAGACTGAACATCGACATCTTAGGAATCAGTGAACTAAAATGGACAGGAATGGGTGAATTTAATTCAGATGACCAGGTATACTACTGCGGGCAAGAATCCCTCAGAAGAAATGGAGTAGCCTTCATAGTCAATAAAAGAGTAGGAAAAGCAGTACTGGGATATGATCTCCAAAATGACAGAATGATCTCAGTTCGAAACCTGGGAAAACCATTCACAGCAGTCCAAGTCTATGTCCCCAATCACTGATGCTGAAGAGGCTGAAGTTGACCCATCCATGGCCTCACAGAGCATAGGGGCAGGATACACAACAAGTAGGTGCCTGCTAACGGAGGGGTACAGGCGGTGGGCGTACAGAAGAACCAAAGCCCTGATGACTCAGGTCAAAGGTCCATCTAGTCCAGTCTTTGGCCAACCAGCTGCCCAAAGGACCCCTCCAGCAGGACAGGCGCAAGACCTCCCCCAGCCCAAGTTCCTCTGGAACTGGTTTATACAGGTGTGTCATCTCTGGGGAAGGAGGGAGCACGTGGCCAGCCAGGCTAGTAGCCATGGATAGCCTCGTCCCATACGAATCTGCCCAGCCCCCTTGTAAACCCATCCAGATTGGTGGCCACCATCACTTCCTGGGACAGCAAGTTCCACGGTTTCGCTGTACCCTGTGAGAAAAAGAACTTCCTCTTGTCTGTCCTAAATCCCCCGCCCAGGCACTTCATGGAGTGACCCTGCGATTGAGTGGCTGCACCAAAGGGATCTTTCCTCAGAGTCCTCAGAGATCCACAATGGAGACTCCAGGGAGAAGGAGAACCAGGCCACCTCCAGCCACCTGGATCCCGGTCCTTCCAGGGGGGTATCCGTGGATGGACCCCTTTCTGCCAAAGCAATAGAGAAGAACCCCAGATGGGCCTTGGAGCAGGATCAAACCCAGCATCCACCTACTCCAGTTTCCTGTTCATACAGTGGCCAAGCATGGGAAGCCCCAAGCAAGGCATGAGTGCGACACCACCCTCACTCCCATGCTCCCCTGCAGCTGTTATACATGGGCACTGCACCACTAAAACTGGGGCCAGTGTGTAGGCCACAAGGATGAGGGTCCCCAGCAGCCTCCTCCATGAGTTTGGCCATAAATTCATAATATAAAGTCACCAGAAATGGTGCTCATCACTCCTTTTGTTCAAATGCACAGTGTCAGCACAGCACAAAGAAATATCATTGTGCTATTTATTGATAGTATAATAATAAATTTACAATTTATTTCTAAGACACTTACTTAAGATGCACTGAACAACTGTTTCCCATGGGGGAATTATCTGAACATTCAGGATGAAATGTTTTGACTGAGAGTCAATGGATTCCTGACAGTGTAATTTTTAAAAAATGGTTACTTTTGGCTTCTTCTGAAATAACTTCACAAAAGGTTCTAACACACAGTACTGTGAAGCAGCTGTCACCCGTAGAGACAAACATTTTAAAAGTGAACTTAGAAGCAACTTCTTCCCATACGCACAAGAGGGACTCTGCCGCTCGGGATTACTTCCAAGCAGACACCTGTAAACTAACATCATAGACAATTAATTCTGCAGGCGCCACTGAAAAATAATTAAATTGCCTCTCCCCCGGACGCAGAAGACACAAAGACAACAATTTTGTACAATAACACAGCGCTCCCTTTCCATTCTAAGATCGTCGTTCCCAAGAGTGCTAATTAATGCTCAGCGCTGAGCCAAGAGACCACGCGTAATTAAATTTTCCCATGCAGTGAACTTCTTAATTAAGCAGGCAGAAGTGATGTAAAAGGAAAGTTAGTTTTTAAAAATAATGAGCCACCGGGGACCCTGTTCTTGGCACAAGTTCCTGCCTGGATAATAATCACCTGTCCTCCTTTCAGCAGATTACACCTTTTCATCGTGCTTTCCATTTAGAAAAGTATATCATCAACCCATCAAGTGAAGCCTTTAATAAAAGGATTGTGCTTTTTTGCAAGTTCAGCTGGACAGAAACTAATTCGACTTTGAAACTTCCACCTGCTTCATGAGTTGATTAAATCTTTGTGTAGTGCTTTGTGTCTGTGCACTCCTTTGCGGCTTGTTTTTATTCCCAGAAGTTTGACAGCCTCAATTTGAAGAAAAGTGTCTTTTCTGGTCATTCCACACAAATCTTCGTATAATCCACAAGAAAGTAACTTTACTTTGTAGTTTTAATTTGAATGTTACCGCCAGGGAGGTGTTGTCAAGGGGTTTCCGTTGGCAAACTCAAAACGGAAAGGCGAGATGGAATACTTGTACCCAGTGTCACGTTTAAGCATTGTGGGATTTTGGGGTCACGGCCTGTTCCCCAGTTTCTGGGTAATGACTCAGAGTAGACACCGGCCTTCATCCAAAGGATAAACTGAGCTGCAGCATCAAACTCTTGTCACTTCCAAACTCTTGCCCTTGCCAAAACCTTCCTTAGAGAGCCTTTGGACTAATTAAGTGTGGAGCATAAGCGGAATGAATGAATGAATAAATGAATTAAGTAATTAATAAGGACGGATCCCTTCCCATTTCTCTTTCCACCCTTAGCCAGCCCTGCATGATCTAAATGCCTATAGCCATCAAATAGATGATTATCCAACATTTGAGCAAGTTGAGGAGAAATTGTGGGTATTTAAAAGAGAATGGCAACAAAGACGTTCTGTAGGGGACGGGATAGACAAGCTTTTAATTAATAAATAAAAATAAAAAATAAGAAGGCATCCCAGGGGAAGCCCATGAGCCAGCCCCACCGTGCAAAGGCTTATGAGCATCTCACATCATGTAGGAGGGATGTGGGGCGACCTTCACTTTCCCACCCACCTGATCCTTATTTTGAGAGGGCATCTTTACCCATCTTAGCCAGGGCGTCTTGGAGGGAACAGAAAAAGGCTGGAGAGTTACAGGATACCTCCTAGCTTAGCCCTTCCGGTCTCCTCTCCCCACCCCCAAATACCCCCTTGCCCGAGATGGCCTTGGAGAGCACCAAGTGTGATTCTTTTCATGCACCTCTGGAGAGATGAGGAATGGCACTAGGCACCAGTTCCTAGCTCTGAGGCCATCGTGCTGAAATCCTGGCCTTCCTTTTTCTAGCAGCCTTTCAAGCATTTGCAGAGTGCTGTCCTATCTCCCCTCACTCTTCTCTTCTGCAGGCTGAACATGCCTGGCTCTTTCCGTCTCTCCTCAGAGGGCTTTCTTTCCAGTCTCTGTATCTTCCCTGTCGCCCTTCTCTGAACCATTCCCAGCTTGTCTGAGCCTTTCTTAAACTGCAATGCCCACAAATAGACACAGTACTCTAGTTAAGGTCCAACTAGTGCTGAGTAAATGGGAGCAAGTAGTAGTTTGGGGGCTGCTGCTGGAAAGGCCCTATCCCAGGTACTCAACTCTCAAGATGGTGAGATGTACCCAGGTTCAGTTTGGATGCCAGGAAGCACTTCCTGGCAGTTAGGACCCTGAGGGTGTGGAATAGGCTTCCATGGGAGGTGGTTGAGGCCCCATCAGTGAGGGTGTCCAAGGACAGGCTGGACATGCACATGGTGGGCTTGTAGTAAGTGGAGTCAGCTGGAGCCGGGGGTCAGACTAGATGGCCTGGGAGGCCCCTTCTGACTCTGTTTCTCTGTTTCTATGATCACAAGCAGTAGTTTAGGGGCAAATTGCAAAGTGTGTCCCCCAAAAAGGGGGAAACATGCACATGGTAGGCATGTCATGAGTGGAGCCGGCTGGAGCTGGGGGTCAGACTAGGTGACCCAGGAGGACCCTTCTGACTCACTCTGTTTCTCAGTTTCTATGTTTCTATGTATAAAAGTGCTTCCAGGGAAGATTGTTAAAAATGGGCAGGTTCATATGTAAGGAGGCAGTTCCTCCCATATCCTTGTCTCAAGTGTTTGGGATGTTTTTACTATTAATGTTTTGAGGGTGTAAAAGCAGCAGGAGGGGGTTGCCCATATATGGTGCTATTGTAATATGACTTAGGCAAGTTGAAAAGAGATAATACATAAAATCTGAGAAATTACATTGGCTACAATGAACCCCAATCACTTATAGTCCTTGGGCCATGCTGGAGATCAGAGCTCAGGGTGAGTTATAACTAAGTGCAGAGTCTCTGTGCATGTTGAGAAAGAGAAAAGTCTTAGAGTTCCTAGCAAGCTTCTTCTTCACAAAAAAATGATGAACAAGATGCATTTTGTCTCTCGTACAGTGGAAAAAAGAAAAAAAAATGGACTGCTGTGAAATGAATGAAATAAGATACAAGGAATGAAATAAGATACAGAGGGAAGAATAAACCCCATCCAGACCTTTCCAAGATGTAGTGCTAGTTGTTATATATTTCATTTCCATACTGCCCCACAGCCCAAGTTGTCTGGGCAGTTTACAACAGTCCGTTAAAAAAAACACACACACATACACATCACCATCATCAGAAATACCTTAAAAGCTTTAAGCAGCTAAAATCAATAAGAAAGAAGGACTTGGTAAAATATCCAGAATGGGGAATACGCTCTGGTTATCCAGATATTTTATTTGGATTATAAAATATTTTATTTAATTATTTAATTATTTAATTTAAACCTTTTTTTCTCTGCGGTGGCGCCCAGACTATGGAATACGCTCCGCAGGGAGGTTTGCCTGGTGCCAAGCTGATATTCCTTTTAGCACCAGATTAAAACCTTTTTATTTAATTGTTATTTTAAAAATTAGCATTTTTATTGATTCACAGTCGCTTTTGTTTTGCTCTGATGTTTGGTAATTTATTGTACTGTTTGATTGATTGTTTTTAAGATTATTGGTTTTAATCTTGTAAGCAGTCCTAAGACGCGATAGTGAAGGACAGCATATAAATGTTTTAAGTAAATAAACCACTGAGGTCTTGGGTTGGTTTACAATAAGAAACAAACACAGCATCCATTAAGACACAGCGTCCAGAAAAATGACAAATTTGGATATCTGTTATCAATTATTGTGTGCCTGCCCGCCCCGTGAGATCTGAGGAAGAGGTCCTTCTCTGGGAGCCCTCTTTGAAGGAAATTGGGAGGGTAGCTATCTGGAGAAAGGCCTTTTTGGTGGTGGTGCCCTGACTTTGGAACATGCTCCCCAGGGAGGTTCACCTGGCACCGTCACTTTATTCTTTTCAGCATCAGATGAAAACCTTTCTCTTTTCCCAACATTTTAACGTTTAATTGGTTTTATCTTTGATTTTACCATTAATGGTTGGATGCAGTGTGTTGTTTGTTGGCATGTATGTTGTGTATTTTTATTTTGTTAGCTGTCCAGAGGCACTGGTATTGGACGACATGTAAAAACTATTAATAAATAAATAAAGGTGCAGCTGTGGTGATCTTTGGGTGGCACGGAAATGCAACAAATAGAAAATGCACACCTGTGTTGAGCTGAAGTGTTGTAACTGGAGCAGATGCCTGTACAGTGGTACCTCGGCTTACAAACTCAATCTGTTCCAGGACTCTTGTCATGACCCAAATTGGTCATGAGCCAAGTCAAATTTTCCCATAGAGTTCAATGTAAATAAGGTTAATCTGTTCCATAACTATTTTTTTTAATCAGAACAATTTGAAACAAAGTGACAAAGTACTGTACAGAAGAGTGGAGAACACTAACCTAGGTGGGGGAGAGGTTATTGTTTTGAGGGAGAGTCCCCCTCCATAAGGACTTTGGGGAGATCTCTTTCAGGCGTTTCCTCTCTTCTTTGTCTCTTCACTGCAGGGTCAATTTTGATGAAAAATCTGTCTATAGTCACTTGTTTTTCCCTGCGCTGCACAACCCTCCAGAAATGAGAGACCACGTTTTTGTTCATCAGATTCAACACTCTGTCCGTTACATTTATGTTGGGGTGGTGCTTCTCAAAGAGACCCTGGCATGGGGCACTCCTGCAGGAAACACGGGCGCCATCTCGGCCATCTCCTCC
>NW_025335418.1:24796-34000 GCF_004798865.1 Varanus komodoensis | reverse complement strand
CCCCCCCTCCCGCCAACCAATACGATCATGGCCATCTCCCCAACCCCCCGAGTGGGGAGATGGCCATGATTGCAGTTGTGTCATGCAGAGAAGACATGCGTGATCACGGGCACGCTCCTGTAGGAAAGACGGGCGCGTGCAGCAAAGCCGCAATCATGCATGTGTTCCCTGCATGAATGCGACTCGGGGGCTGAGGGGAGATGGCTGCAATCTTGGTCGACACCCAAAGCGGAGTTTGTGACCCAAGTCAAAATGATCATGCAATTTTTGTTCGTGACCCAATTTGGTCATGAACCAAGGTGTTCGTGAGCCGAGGTACCACTGTATTTGGAAGTGACTGAAAATAGATACGTGCACCTTGCACACACACACAACAGCCAGCTCAGCTCAGGAATACGTATTGCAGAGCCAAATCTCTGATGTGTCCCTTCTTAGATCCCACCCAGGCCCTTGAGCTGCAGCAGTCCAGAGACATGTATCCCAGAAGGACCTCGGCGGCACTCCAGTTGGACCGCAACTGGCACTCCACAAAGGTAAGCTAGTGGGCAGTTCCATGTCTCAAAATCCAGTGCTATAACCACTACACCACACTGTGAGCCAGGATCCTCATCTTGCAGCTATGAACGGGGATGGTGCTGGAGACCCTTTAGACAGCCAGAAACTGATGTTGCAAAACTGGGTGGACAGACATTCAACCTTACAAGGCTTTTGACTTCTGAATGGGTGGCCCACATAAGCCACCTTATATATACGGTAAATATATATACAGTAAATATATTTGCTTTTCTTTGCCACCAAGTTCTCTCTGGCTTATGGTAACCCCATGAATGAAAGCCCTCCATGGTGTCCCATGCATTAACAGCCCCACTCAGCTCTCCCTCAGAGAGGGAGAGAGCTGGGTATTGCTGGAAAGTTGAATGCATCTAAATTGTGTGTATCCAACTTAAAAAAGGGAAAGGAGTGTTGTTGTGGGTGCCTCCAGGCACTGCACTGCAAACTCCTTGAGGAGCTCCAGCTCTTTCCAGCCCAGTGTTCAGGAACGCTGGGATAAGAAGCAGTCCAGGAGAGATTAAGGTAGTTGCAGGGTACCTTGGCCCATAAGCAATTACAGCTGTGAGATTTTCAGTGCATTCCCTGTCTGCAGCCAACTGGTGCTGAGAGAGAAACATAGAAGCAGAGCCAGTTCTAAGGGTCCTACTGGGCCATCTAGTCTGACCACCGGCTCCAGCTGGCTTTGCTCATGACATGCCTACCATGTGCATGTCCAGCCTATCCTTGCATGCCCTCACCAATGGGGCCTCAACCACCTCCTGTGGAAACCTATTCCATTCCCAAGGGGTCCTAACTGTCATGAAGTGCTTCCTGGCATCCAAATGGAACCTTGGCTCCCTGAACTTTGCTCCGTTGGAGAGCGTCCTGCCTTCCTCTGCAGGGGAGAACAGGTCTCTACCCACCTCCGTGTGACACCCCCTCACATACCTGTATGTCATCAACAGATCCTCTCGGAGTTTCCTCTTCTTCTGGCTGAGAAGACCCAGATCCCTCGGTCTCACCTCATACGGCTTCCCCTGCAACCCGGCCACCAACCTTGTGGCCCTATGCTGCACTGACTCCAACCTGGCTATATCCTCCCTGTAATGAGTGGCTCAAAACTGAGCACAATACTCCAGTTGTGGGCGCACCAGAGTCGTATAGAGTGGTAGTAATTCCTGATCTAGAAGCCACACTTCTGGCTATGCAACCAAGGGTGGTGTTTGCCCTCTTAACCACCACATCACACTGCTGGCTCATGTTCAGCCTGCAGTCGACTAACAACCCGAGGTCCCTTTCACAAGTGCTGCTCTCCAGCCACTTGTCCCCTCACCTGTACTTATGACACTTATTCCAGTGTCCCAAGTGCAAGACCTGGCACTCATCCACACTGAACACCATCCTGTTGCCCCCTGCCCACTTCCAGAGTCTGTCCAGTTCCCTTGGGATCTGGAGTACCTGCTCCTCAGTTGTGGCCACTGCCCTCATTTTAGTATCATCTGCAAATTTGATCAGCAGACTGGTGATGTCTTCTTCCATGTCATTGATGAAAAGATTGAACAGGATTGGTCTCAGGACAGAGCCCTGGGGGATCCCACTTGTCACTGGCCACCATCCTGATGATTCCCCAGATCCCTGCTGGGAAGATCAGTTCCCGCTTGAGCTATGCAGGAGCTTGAGTTGGAGAAGAGGAGACTCTGAGGGGATCTGTTGGCAATGTACACGTATGTGAGGGGATGTAATACAGAGGTGGGTAGAGACCTCTTCTCCCCTGCAGAGGAGGGCAAGGCATGCTCCAACGGAGCAAAGTTCAGGGAACCAAGGTTCAATTTGGATGCCAGGAAGCACTTCCTGACAGTTAGGACCCCGAGAGTTGGGAATGGGCTTCCATGGGAAGTCATTGAGGCCCCATCGGTGAGGGTGTTCAAAGATAGGCTGGACATGCACATGGTGGGCATGTTGTCAGCGGAGCTGGTTGGTGCCGGAGGTCAGACTAGATGGCCCAGAAGGCCCCTTCTGACTCGCTCTGTTTCTGTGTTTCTATGCCTACACCTTTCTTAACTCCATTAGCCTGTCCTGAGGCTTTCCCAATGATGGACAGTTCTGGCTTGAAAGGTGCAGCCAAACGGAGGCTGACTTAACGGTGATGCATGAAGCCAGACCACTTGGGCTATTGTTGTTCTCTGTTGGGTACAATTTTGTTCCTGAAGCTTTTCTTAGAGGGGCAACCTCCACAGTTGCCCAATACTCGCGAAGTCCACTGCGCTCACTCTAAGGACAGGTAGCTGACTGAACAGTGTAATCTTCATTCTTGTTCTACTTCAGGTGTAAAAATAATTTTTGACATGGAAACCATCATGCATGGCATTCTTGCCTACCTCAACCCAGTGTGCCAACCAAGTAGTCAAGATGGTAGCACCAACTGCAGAGAACATCTTCAAAGGAGCCCTGAAGGCCATCAAGGGTTCAAGATCAGTGGAAGAGTTTGGTTCAGCCCTCAACTGGCACACTCAAGGGGAGATGGGACCTGCCATACCCTCTCTCTTTGGACACTCACTCTGCAATCTTGGATCCAGATAGCTGCCACTCCCTCACATGGGAAGGACTGTCACGCCAAATTACATGCTAGATGTTCTTTTTGCCCACCAACTCTCCCATGTATGTGTGAACCGGGCAACACAGGTCATGCACTGGTTCAGGTATCTGGTAGAACAATCCTGCTGCTGCTAATCAGTATCTGCATGATTATAATATTGTGTGGATCTCCACCTACGAGGTCGGATAATCAGTCCAACCTCGTAGCTGGGGCTCTGCATGCAAATCCCTCTCCTTCCTGCTCCCACAACTGGTATGAATAGAACTGGGCTGGCCACATCTCCAAGGTTGCCAAAACAACTTAGCAGAGGCCTTTTGGGAGTGGGGTGGGCCAGAGACTACTTTCTCCCCAGGATCTTCCTGCCTTACATAAGTCCCATAATCCTCCAAGCCTTACATAAGGTTTGGAGGATTATGGGCAACTGGATTGGGTATGTGACTTGTAAATAATACATATTCGTGTGTGTGTGTGTGTGTGTGTGTGTGTGTGTAGCAAATATTCAAAGGATATTTTTTCACAAATTTGGGAAGGGAAATAATTTGCAACGTTAAGAAAAGGGGCAGTTCCTGATTCCTCAGCACCCCTCAAAACCATGCACTGCCCCCAAACAGGGATGGGGTGAATGGAGTTCACCAGAGGAACCAGACAGAAGTATGTCAAATATTTTGGAAGGCCTCAGTTCTGTCTAAGGCCATTCCTCCCACCGAAATGCTGAACAGCTGGCCTTGTGGGAACTTTTGCCTGGGACTGAAAGTTGTAAAATGAGGGATTTGTCTCAATACAGCGAATCTCTTTATAGAGATGTGGGCCGACTAAGGTTTGAACAATGATGGTGGTGCTTTCATTGATTAACTAAGCTAAGGAATGCTGCATCTTTTAAGTTGTACCTTCCAGTATTCTCTAATGAAAAGATTAATCTTTTCAGACAGCAGCATTAATTCAGAATGGTGCAGTGGTGAAGAGCGTGGGGCAGAGGCAACCCAGGTTCTAGGCCCTGCCCAGCCATGGTGCTCACTGGGTGACTTTGAGCCACTCACAAACTCTCAGCCTGACCGACCTCACAGGGTTGCTGTGGTGGGGATAGGACTGAGAGCAGGAGGGGGAGAATGATGTAAACTGCCTGAGTTCCCTGAAAGGAGAAAAAGGTGATATATAAATCCAATGAACAAATAAATAAATAAACACACCTCCAGTGTTGGAGGACCTTGTCCCTATTACTTCCATAGGGGAGATGACAAAAAGAAGCAAGATGTGTTGCTCTAAGCATCATACATAAGATCATGGCAACTCTGGGCATGCAAGGTGGGTACTGTTCTTACATGCATACATTTGCTGGGATGGAACGTTTCAGAAATGTAAGAGACGGAGCCGAGAGAGTTCTTCACACCGATCTAGCCTGTGAGACATCTGAACCAGTACCTGGCCGGGGTGATGGACTGGATGAGAGCCAATAAATGTGAGCCATCCCGAGCTGTCCCGAGGCTATGTAGCAAGGGGACGGCATATAAAAACTTTAAATAAATAAATGAATAAATGAAACTTAGTCCAGACAGGATGGAGGTCTTGCTGGTTGGCAGTTTAGCCTCCTGGGTGTTGCTAGTCACGAAGTCGTGTCCAACCCATCGCAACCCCATGCACAACATTCCTCCAGGCCTTCCTGGCCTCCACCATCCCCTGGCGTCCAATTAAGCTCACACCAACTGCTTCAGTGACTCCATCAATCCAGCCATTTCATTCTCTGCTGTCCCCTTCTTCTTTTACCTTCAGTTGTTCCCAGCATTAGACTCTTCTCCCGGGAGTCCTTCCTTCTCATTAGGTGGCCAAAGTATTTGAGTTTCATCTTCAGTATCTGGCCTTCTAAAGAGCAGTCAGGGTTGATCTCCTCTAGGACTGACCGGTTTGATCTATGATTGTCTGGTTTGATCTCCATTGAGCTCCATCTTCAGGATCTGGCCTTCTAGAAAACAGTCAGGGTTGATCTCCTCCAGGACTGACTGGTTTGATCGCCTTGCCATCCAAGGGACTCGCATGAGTCTCCTCCCGCACCACAATTCAAAGGCCTCAATCCTTTGACATTCAGCCTTCTTTATGGTCCAGCTTTCAGAGCCATACATTACAACTGGGAAAACCACAGCCTTGACTATATGCACTTTTTTTGGCAGGGTGATGTCTCTGCTTTTTAGGATGCTGTCTAGATTTGCCATAGCTTTCCTCCCCAGGAGCAAGCGTGTTTTAATTTCTTGGCTGCAGTCCTCGTCTGCGGTGATCCTAGAGCCCAGGTAAATAAAATCTGTCACTAAACCTCCTGGGTAAGTGTTTCCAACCCTGTTCTGAATGAGGTACACTCCCTCTAAAGGACAATGTGTGCAGTTTGGGAGTGCTCCTCGATCTGCAGCTGTCCCTAGAATCCTGGGTGACAGCTGTGGTGAGAAGTGCTTTCCTTCGGCTTTGACTGATTTATCAGTTGTGCTCTTATTTGGATGGGCCGTGCTGGGCAGCGGTGACCCATGCCCTGGTAACTTCCCGATTGGACTACTGTAACATGCTCTATGTGGGGCTGCCCTTGAAGACAGCCCGGATACTTCAACTGGTCCAGCATAGAGCCGCCAGGTTGTTAACAGGGACTGGCAGATATGGACACATAACGCTGGTCCTTTTCCATCTACACTGGCTACCAGTTGATGTCTGGGCCCAATTTAAGGGGCTGGTAATGACCTATAAAATCCTAAATGGCATAGGACCAGGTAACCTGAAGGAGTGTTTGTACTGCTCACCCCTTAAGATCTGGGGCAGAGGCCCTTCTCCAGGTAGCCTTGAAGGAGATTAGGAGGGTGACTACCTGGAAAAGGGCCTTCTCTGCGGTGGTGCCCTGATTGTGGAATTCGCTTCCCAGAGAGGTTCGCCTGGCGCCATCACTTTATTCTTTTCAGTGCCAAACTAAAACCTTTTTATTTTCCCAATATTTTAAGGTTGGACTGTCATTTTAATATGGATTTTATTGTTGACTGATTAAGAATTTGATTAGGATGCTGTATTTTTTATTTTTATCTTGCTGTTAAACCATCCTGAGACTACAGTAAGGGACAATCTAAAAAAGTTTTAAATGCATACATGCATGCATGCATGCATGTATGCATGTATAAGTAAAGGTACAGGTTTCCCCATGACATTAATTCCAGTCATGCCTGACTCTAGGAGGTGGTGCTCATCTCCGTTTCCTAGCTGAGGGAGCCAGTGTTTGTCCATAGACAGTCTCTATGGTCATGGGGCTGGCATGACTAAACACTGAAGTGCACAGAACGCTGTTACTTGCCCACCAAAGTGGTACCTTTATATCTACTTGTATTTGCATGCTTTCGAACTGCAAGGTGGACAGGAGCTGGGACAAAGCACAGGAGGAAACCCAGTTGTGCAAATTCGAACCACAGACCTTTTGATCAACCAGCCCAGCAGCAGAGCAGTTTAAACTGCAGCACCACCTCCATCCCTACATCCCTACATACATACATACATAATCACACCTACAGAAATTATTTGCAGACTTTTCATAGGTTATAGATGGTGTCCAGAGGATGGACCTTCTCTCCTGTTGTAGGACGACTTTGCTTGTGGGCAAATAAGGACTGATAGACTGGCAATTTGGTTCCTGCTTTTAAATACCCCTTTCCTCCTTCAGTGCGCCGACAAGTAGCAAGGTGATGCCAAGCAAACATCTTCAGGTAGTGGACGCAGAGAAAAATAATGACAATTAGAGAAGCATTGTCCCACTGATGTAATTAAGTGACTAAAAATTAATAAAATGAAATGAAATAATAAAATAAAAAATAAAATAAAATCTTGACTGTGTGACAATCGAGGCCTGAAGTGGAGCAAAGTGACTTAGCACCCAATTGCATACGTCTTTCAACAGGAAGAAGGCCCATGACTCATGTGCCCTGAGAGTTTGCATATGATTGTTTTTATACAGGGGTCCAGAAAGAGACCCACCTTGCATGAGTAAATATTTCATATACATAATTTTTGTGATTTTGTGGGGCAGTTTCTCACCTTCACCCAATTTTGGATAGGAAAGCCTGGGGAATTCATCTGTTGGTTCCTCAGAATTTAGCCAGAGAACACAAACTTGGACATCATCTGCAGTTCAAGGCCACCCAGTTCTGAGGCTGTAACATGATTTGTGAGCTCAATGCACTTGATGACTTGCATCCATGTGAAAACTGCACATGAAACTATGGAGCTGTGAAAATTGCATCCATGTGCACATCTCTCCTCTGGAGAAAAATGCAAGCATTTCAAAACACCCAAAATGCAGAACCTTCAGCGCAAAGGCACACAAGAAACTATGCAGATGTTCATGCAGAAAGGAAAACTTATAGTCTGATATAGACTGGAGCAGGAATGAACTTCAAGAAAGGATTTAAAGAACCTCAGTGGGCTTCAGATTTGCCAGTCCAGGCACCCCTTCTAATTAGACACACAAAGCCAATTAAGGCAGCCTGTGAAAGAGCTTTGCTGGCCCACTGGAAGAAAACTCCAAATCTGCAGGCAGGCAATCCCTGTATTCTGGCCAACCAAAACATCACAAAAAGGAAAGCAAACTGCTGACTTTTCTGGACTTTTGCTCAGGTTGCACCACGATCTTGATTCCCTCTAATACCGATTTTTTTGCCTTTTTGTGAGTTGAGAACATTTGCAGACCTGCCCTCTAGAAACTTATGACTGTATGCATTTTCTTCTTCTCAACGTTCTTCACCACCCAGCTTTCACACCTGTCCCCAGTGATTGGAACAAAAAGTTCCACAATTTGAAATTGATTGGGTCCTTAGACTTTTTCCATGTTGCATAATAGCAAGTTTATTTCCACTTTTCTTACACAAATCACATGTCCACATTCTCCCAAGACAGGAATGCCTTTTAGAGGAATATATCCTGATGCATAGAACCTAGAAGTGGAAGTGCAATTGAGGTTGCAAAGGGCCCAAAAAAGGTGTCCCACCTTGTCCTGCCAGTGGCAGCAGTTCTTCTTTCAGTCCATAGACGGAAAGTGCATTTGTGGGTTACATGACAGAGCTTTGTTGCCGGCCTGCAGGACATCCATGATAAAGGCAACAGAGACGCCTTGTGCCTTGCTTTTTCCCTTCTGCTCTTGGGAGCTCTCCTCAAAACCCAATGTGCCGGCTCTGTGCTACACACCTTTTGCAGCTAGGAGTATCCTGGAGTTCAGCTCTTGGGAAGCTCTCCTGAAGTTGGATATGTCTTTGGTGTTCCAAGTCCCACCTGCTCTCATTGAATTAACCAAAAGGAGTCTGCTGTGTGTAACTAATTAGGAAGGAAACTGCAAGGATCCAAATGGATGTGCCTTGGACATCCACACACCAAAGGCCCAGCCTTGACCTACCTATCCGGTTCCAAGGCCATGATTATTTCAAACTCAGGCAAAGTTTGCCATCAAGCAAGAGAACTGTGCCCATAAGATACTGGAATGACTTCCCCAGGCATCAGCGGAAGTTTAGATTAAAAACAGGACTATCCAAAAGCAGAACTGAGTAAACATTTTCTTGCATTCATGCAGAGTAGATTCTAAATATCTTAGGAACTAGGAAGCTGGTGGTGAGAAAGAGGAAGAGGCAGAACGCTCAGGCCCTAGTGGAGAAGAAGAAAAGTACTGCAAGCCAGACAGAGAAGGCCTAGACACAAAAGGAGGATGGTGACGCCACTGACTCTTTGTGATCCCAGTGGTGTCCTGGCCTTTCCCTTTGCAAGATGCTACCTTCCAACTTTCAAGACACCCTGGTAGTTCTTCAAAGGTTGAAAGCATCAAGCAAAAATTAATTAATGAACCAGCAAATTAGGAAGAGACATGGAATACTACAATATTAATTTGATTGGCCATTTAGGTAGCTGCGGGAGGATGCTAACTAAAGGGCACTGCTGGAAAACTAGAAGAATTAAATCATATTCTTCTCTTTTACTGTTATCTGGTCTCTGGTATTCAGGTCAGGCCTCAAGACAATGATGTAGCACTTAGCCGGAAGATGCAGCCCAGCAACCCAGCACTGGAGGCCAACATGGAGAAG
>NW_025335418.1:18621-22754 GCF_004798865.1 Varanus komodoensis | reverse complement strand
GTAGAACACATGCATTTGCTGACCTTGCTGAGCTTCTGGGACCACACAAGCACCTCCTGGTGGATGGAGTATGCAAGGCCTTGAGATCCCCATCTTGTTACACTTCCAAACTTCTCTCAAACTACAAACAGGTTTGGGAACACCACCCAGTTTATGATGTCAAAGTCAGCGGCCAGCTTTCCACTCTCATCCAAATAAACGCCATCCATGATGGAAGTATTGGAACACTCCGAGTTGCTCAGGAAATGAAGGAGCTATAACAAAGTGGGCACATCCGGATTTAATTAACAGGAAAATAGCAGCTGATCAATCAGTGCTGCCCTTTTCACACAGCACTTCCTTATGCTTGTGCAGGTGATCACGATCATATTGCATCCTACTTTGTGTCTTCCTAGATGCTAGAGAGCATGGCAGGGTCACAGAGGTCGAAGGCTCATAGCTGAACCACGAGATGAAGGTGGAAATGCTCTCCAGAGGAGGAACAGGCACATAAGGACAATAGTTGAAATCTCTCTAGGGGTTTTGGGAAGGGAAAACCTTTAAGGGGAGCTCCTGGGCAGCAGTCCTAACTGAAGGTGGTGCTGGCAGGGTATTGCTCATGGAGAATGGTACTGATGCTCAGTTAAACTCTGGTTAGCATTGCACTTGGGAGGCCCATGGGAACCTTCTTGTCAATTTTCTAACCATGAAAACCCTATGATGAAATGCTTCAAAGCAAATTAAGAGCTGTTGCTGTAATTCAGGGTGTCAGAAAAGATGGGTTGGAAGGCCCCTTCTGACTTGCTCTCTTTCTATCTTTCTAAGTTGAGACACAGGATGGACGGCCCTCAGCAGCTAGCAGAAAGACGGCCCTCAGTAAGCCAGCAAGAAATCTATGAGGTCACCAGCCAGAGCTCCACAGTTATTCTCAAAGAGAAAAGATGTCCAGGTTGTCCTAAGTGGTCATTTGATGTTGCCTGTGGGAGTAGAAAGAAGAACCCTCATTGGGGTTCTCCTACATGGGAAAATAGACTATAGGCCCCATGGTCCCACCAGAGGACATATTGCTTTTTGTGGAAAAGGCCCAGGGAGTGATTCATGGCATCTCCTGGCAGATCTAGAAAAGTATATCTGCAACCCCACAAAAATGTTGCCTTCAAATTGGGCAACCTAAAAATGGATGGTCCAAGTGTCTGACTCGGTCCAGTCCCAAATCTGATGTGGCCAACTTTGTGATTACACTCTGTGATTGTGATTTAGTTCCTCTTCACTTTCTGCCATTAGAGTGCTATCATTTACGTATCTGAAGTTGTTGACATTTATCTTGGAAATCTTAGTTCCAGCTCATGATTCATGCAGCCCTGCCTTTCTCATGATGTGCTCTGCAGGGCGACAGTATGTAGCCTTGACAAACTGCTTTCTCAGTTTTGAACCAATCAGTCCTTCTGTACCCAGTTCTCATTGTTGCTTCTTGACCCACATATAGGTTTCTCAAGAGACAAATAAGATGGTCAGGTACTCCCATCTCTGAAAGAACTTGCCACAATTTGCTGCGATCCACACAATCAAAGGCTTTAGCATAGTCAATGAAGCAGATGTTTTTCTGGAACTCCCTAACTTTCTCCATGATGCAGCACATGTTGGCAATTTGATCTCTAGTTCCTCTGCCTCTTCGAAATCCTGCCTGTACTTCTGATAGTTCTCAGTCCACATACTGCTGGAGCCTAGCTTGTAGGATTTTCAGCATAACTTGGCTAGCATGTGAAATGAGTGCAATGGTGCGGTAGTTTGAACATTCTTTGGCATTGCCCTTCTTTGGAATCGGAATGTAAACTGACCTTTTCTACTCCTGTGGCCACTGTTGAGTTTTCCAAATTTGCTGGCATATTGAGTGTAGCACTTTTACTGCATCTCCTTTTTAGCTTTTGAGTAGCTCAGCTGGAATACTGTCACCTCCACTAGCTTTGTTGTTTCTCAGACTTCCTAAGTCCCATTTGACTTCACATTCCAGGATGTCCGGCTCGAGGTCAGTGACCACCCCATCGTGGTTATCAGGGATGTTAAGCTCTTTCTTGTATAGTTCCTCTGTGTAATCTTGCCATCTCTTCTTAAACTCTTCTGTCTCTGTTAGGTCCCTGCCATTTTGGTCCTTTATCATGCCCATATTTGCATGAAATGTTCCCTTCATATCTCCAATTTTCTTGGACAGATCTTGTGTGGTCCCTATTCTACAGTTTTCCTATATTTCTTTGCACTGTTCATTTAAGAAGGCATTCTTATCTCTTCTAGCTATTCTCTGGAATTCTGCATTAAATTGAGTGTGTCTGTCTCTTTCTCCCTTGCCTTTCCCTTCCCTTCTTTCCTCAGCTATTTGTAAAGCTTCCTCAGACAGCCATTTTCCTTTCTTGCATTTTTCCCCCTTTGGCATGGTTTTAGTTGCTACCTCTTTT
Organism: Varanus komodoensis; assembly: GCF_004798865.1. NCBI lineage: Eukaryota > Metazoa > Chordata > Lepidosauria > Squamata > Varanidae > Varanus > Varanus komodoensis. The sequence continues at coordinate 20,325 of NW_025335418.1, read as the reverse complement.
ACACTGTTGTGAACCTCCGTCCATAGTTCTTCAGGCACTCTGCCTATCAGATCTAATTCCTTAAACCTATTTGTCACCTCTTCTGTATATTCATCAAGGATATGATTTAGGTCATACCTGAGTGGCCTAGTGCTTTTCCCTACTTTTTTCAAGTTAAGCCTAAATTTTGCAATAAGAAGCTCATGATCTGAGCCACAGTCAGCTACTGGTCTAGTTTTTACTGACTGCATAGAGCTTCTCCATCTTTGGCTGCAGAGCACTTAGTCAATCTGATTTCTGGGTTGACTGTCTGGTGATGTCCATGTGTAGAGTCATCTCTTGGGTTGTTGGAAAAGAGTGTTTGCTATGACCATTGTATTCTCTTGACAAAATTCTACCAGCCTGTGCCCTGCTTCATTTTTTACTGCAAGGTCAACCTTGCCTGTTATTCCGGTTATCTTTTGGCTTCCTATTTTAGCATCCGCATGATGATAAGGGCATCAGTTTTTGGTGTTAATTCTAGAAGGTGTTGTAGGCCTTTATAGAATCAATCAACTTCAGTCTCTTCAGCACCAGTGTTTGGTGCATAGACTTGAACTACTGTGATGTTGAATGGTTTGTCTTGGATTCGAACTGAGATCATTCTGTCATTTTGCAGATTGTATCCCAGTACTGCTTTTCCTACTCTTTTATTGATTATGAAGGCTACTCCATTTCTTCTGAAGGATTCTTGCCCGCAGTAGTATACCTGATGGTCATCTGAATTAAATTCACCCATTCCTGTCCATTTTATTTCACTGATTCCTAAGATGTTGATGTTCAGTCTTGTCATTTCTTGTTTTACCACATTCAGCTTGCCTTGATTCATGTATCTTACATTCCAGGTTCCTATGGAGTATAGATCTTTACAGCATCAGACTCTCCTTTCACCACCAGATACATATGCAACTGAGTGCCCTTTTGGCTTTGACCAAGTCACTTCATTCCTTCTGGCACTACTAGTACTAGCCCTCCGCTCTTCCCCAGTAGCATATTGGACACCTTCCGACTTGAGGGACTCATCTTCCGGAGTCATATCTTTTTGCCTTTTGGTACTGTCCATGGGGTTTTGATGGCAAAAATACTGGAGTGGGTTGCCATTTCCTTCTCCAGTGAATCATGTTTTGTCAGAGCCCTCTGCTATGACCTGTCCATCGTGGGTAGCCCTGCACGGCATAGCTCATAGCTTCATTGAGCTACGCAAGCCCCTTCACCATGACAAGGCAGTGATCCATGAAGGAGCAGTTACCAGAAGAGACTGCAAAAGTCCAATTTTCAAGCAAACGTGTTTTACCACCCCTGCCCTGCTTTCTGACCTGTGGGATCTTGTAGATGCCCAATAGGGTGGACATCTGGGTGGAGAAGTCAGACTCGGATCCTTCCAGCACAGCCAAGGCTGACCGTGGCTTCTGCAACCATAGTTGGGAATACTGGCCTGTCCCAGAGAGAGCAGGTCCTGAAGAGTGTCTGATATCATCCTTGCATTGGAATAGGTGTCATGGATGGAGTAGCCCAGGGTGAGGTTGGGTAAGATCCTGGGGTTCTGGTTGATCTCCTGAATGGCAAACAGAAAGGACAGGATCTTTGAGAAATCTTTCCATTTTTCCCCTGCACAAATATACAATGTGAAGAGCATGTTCAGATCTTCCACCTTTGTCCTCAAATGCCCATTCCAGCAGGAGGGGA
>NW_025335418.1:14707-15871 GCF_004798865.1 Varanus komodoensis | reverse complement strand
CTTTCCGGTTGCAGCCAGGGACCTTAGCACTCTCCATCGCTCATGGCCTTGCCCCCCATCGATCTGCTGCTGCTGCTTCTGGGCTGCTGCTGCCAGACCCAGTCACAGGGCTGCCGCTGATCATGCCACCTGCAAGGTCTCTGGGAGCCCTGCTTTCGCTGCTCTCGCTGCTTTTGCCCTGCACAGGGGGCAGCTGTGCGTGCGGGGCAATCAGGTGTCAACTGCGGCGTTTGCGGGGGAGAGGGCACAGCAGAGTGCTCTTATTGCTGGGTACAGCCATAGCCGGTGGCCTTGGGCCAGGGGCTGAAGGGTGACAGCAAAAGGGCAGAGCCGTTTGAGTCCTTTGGGGGCAAGTGGGGGCTGGATTGGGCCATGGATTGGGCCATCCATCTTCCTTCTTTTTATTTTTGCTGTTGCAACTGTGGGGTTTCTTTGTATTTAAGATTTTAATTAGGATGACAGTTCCTGGGGAGCATGTGGACACCACTGTTGGTGTGGTGATGGGCAGGGGAAGATATGGCATAAGGGGTCCAACTTATCAACAAACAAGAAGGGGGGACCTGATGTTTATTTATTTATTCATTTATTTGTTTATTTATCAATTTATATCCTGCCTTTCCTCAAGGCAGCTTACATTTCCTCCTCCACCTTATCCCTACAACAACAACCCTGTGAGGTAGGTTGGGCTGAGAGTCTGTGACAGGCCAGAGGTCACCCAGTTGGCTCCGTGGCTGAGCAGGGACCAGAACCCAGATCGTCCGAGTCCCAGTCCCATGCTCTTAACCACTACACCACACTGGCTCTCTGTCCCCTCTTCTAGTTATTCCCCCAGCCTGAAGGTTTCTAGGAGCGATATCCACCGTGCCCTGGGCCTGAGGGTGCTGTTATTTCTTGCCAGGTCAGTCCATAAAGATTTAATTGTGGATGAGGGGACTGACCTAGCATGTATAACAGAAACCTGTGTGGGAGAGGGGGGAGATGTCTCCTTCACTCAATTCAGCCCTCCTGGATACCTGATATAGCACCAGCCACACAAAGAGTGGAGGTGAATGCTCTGCTTTATCAAAACTCAATCCCCCTTGTGGGTCTTCCTGACCCTTCAAGACTGGGCCTAGAGTGTTTGTACCTGGTGTTGGGCAATCCAGACAGATTAGGGATTCTGCT
>NW_025335418.1:9863-12696 GCF_004798865.1 Varanus komodoensis | reverse complement strand
CATCAAGCAGTGCATAAACCTGACCAGTGAAAGGAGGTTTACTCAGATATATCTATGGTTTTGCTCAAGTTTGCCTGCAAAATTTAGAAAGTCTTCTGCACAAATGCTTGCATTCTATACATATACACTGAAATATGAAGCCTCTTATTCTGATCCAGTCCTCTTGGGCTCTGTCTATTTCTCTCCCTGGAATTATCGACAGTTCTTGAGGAATTCACATGGGTCTCCATCCAGCTGGTCAATAACAAAGAGAGCCCTGAGAAAGCAGGAAGATTAGAAATGTGCTCCAAGAGCTTTGGTGTGGAGCTGCAGCTGCGCCCGACATCTGGCCTCCTGTGTATTTCTTTCAGAGAGTCACTGCTACTGCTGAGGCTGCAAAGAAAGCTCTTCCCTCGCTTCTCGCTAATCGAGGAGGGACAGTCTCCCTCTTCCAGGGATGATTGTTCTGCTCTCGCTGCTACTTTGGCTCCTGCCTCAGGCCACCCAGAAGGTGCAGAGGGGAGTCTGCCCTTTGCTCTCGCGGTTTGTGCAGCCAACAGACTATCACCGGCCAGGAGACCTGATCATTGGTGGGAATTTACTACTTGGCAGATATTTCTATACCGAACAAGATGAGTTTCATACACCACCACTTATGCCACGGCGTGCTAAAGCATTGTAGGTTTCTTTTGAATGCATCTGTGATGGATGTGTTCATGTTTGCTTTTGCAGAGGAGGACTCATTCCAGGGAGGAGGGTCAGGGATGCTGCTCAGATGGAATTGTTGAGCATGAGAGTCTGAGCCTTGCCAGGAGGCCCTGGACAAATGAGAACCATTTATTTATTGTTGTAAGCCATCCCAAGGCTATGTAGCAAGGGGATGGCATATAAAAAATTTAAATGAATAAATAATAATAAATAACCATACTTGGGGTTTCTTCATGGGCCTTCTCCCACAGCATGCAGGGTAAGTGGCAGACAGAGAGAGAGAGAACTGGTGGTTTATTTGGGTTCACTATCCATGTAAGATGAAAGGGTGTCATGCTATCCTTGCCCCAAGCAGATGCCTTCCAGGGCAGGACTGGGAAGCTGGGCTCTCCTCACAGATTATCACCCTGTAATATCTACTGAATCTGCTGGCAGATCACTCGAGGTCCAAAAGGGACAGAACAAGCCTTTCTGAAAAGTAGCCTTGTCATAACAGCACCAAAATGCACTCCCTCCCACCCTGTAGGAAGCACCTCAAAATAAGGGAACTCTGTCATTATCTTGACTGAGTATGTGAACTGGGCTCAGTTTGATCTTCTTGCTCAGAGGAGTCTCCCAAGCTGAATCCTGGGCACATTTGGAGCTTCCCAGCAGCTTCATTCCTTGGGCATTTCCAGAGTGCTGGCAGGAGTCTTTTGCATGCAGGAATCTCTGGGTGCGTCTCACCACTGCACAAAGAGGGGCTCTGCTCATTGGGTCTGAGGCAGCAGTGTAATTGTTACACAGAGAAACACTTGTGCAATTTACATCAAATATTGAAATTAAGACTAAGTTCAAGAATCAAAGAGTAAGTTCAAGAATTAGAGTCTCTTCCTTTTCCTGGAAGAAGTCCCCAAAGTGGGAAGCAAAAAACTCTCTGTCCTCAGTTACCTTTTATTCTCTTCTCCTTCAGTAAGCTCAGGTCATTTCAAAACCTAGGCAAAAAATCCACTCCCCCCCCCCCCCACACACGCACTCTAAAACTTAATATTCTGGCATAATCATTGTCATCTAATGTCAGATATACTCTAAGCCAAAAGATGGGGAAATTTATTTATTTATTCATTTATTTATTTATTGAAACATTTTTAAATTCCGATATAACTACTTGGAAATGTGCTGTGGGAAAATTAGGAGAGGCAGCCAGAGAGCTTCCATTTTGGCAAACAAACTCTCTGTCTAGGTCAGTTCTCCTTCCATGAGTGGACTTTGGTGCCCTCCCTCGTTGAGAGAGTGTGGGAAGCTGTTTTGCTCCTCTTTCCTATTCACTGTGCCTAAACAGAGAGGGAGTCCAGGGATATGAGGGAACTTCTCCCAAGCCCTCCCAGGACATGCCAGGAATGATCCCGACATCCCCTGCATGGGAAGAAGTGCCCAGTCTGTCTCTCAGTCCTTCCCTGATACCTTGAGCAAAGGGTGATGCTGCTTGACACATAGTTTTGCAATGCAGTGATGGACACCTGAATTCCAATTCTTTGGGGGAGACTCAGTTGAGTTCCTGGATGACAGAAGGGGACACTCCAGCCTGATCCCTAAGGAAAGTATCCATTCTCAGAGTGCATCTGCTACATGTGAAAGGGAGATGAAGGGAGGCTTTTGTATTCACCTCTTTCTTGTGGGGTTGCCCTTAATCTGTTTGGCTGATGAAAGGCGATACCCCTTTGCTGTCCTGGATGGAACAAAGATCCTCTGCTGTCTTCTCTTTCCTATGTTTTATTTTGACAAATTATTGAAGAAGGCACGTTCAATAAAAGGTGTTCAGCCAGAGATATCTGTGGGAATCACACTGGAGGAATGGATGCTGACACACTTCTGCTTTAAGAAGAATAGTCGCCCATTCTGTGCTTATCTTCACACATGTTCTGCTACTGCTCCCACCATGACAGGTCGATAATCAGGAACTACCAGCACATCCTGGCAATGGTGTTTGCCATCACTGAGCTCAACAAGGATGTAGCTCTCCTCCCCAACATAACGCTCGGCTTCCGCATCTATGAGCACAAGGACCTGGATATAATAATGCATCAAAACAGCCTCCACCTCCTGTCTACACGGGACAAAAAGGTTCCCAATTATAAATGTGACAAGCAGGGTCAACTAATCTCCA
>NW_025335418.1:7358-9099 GCF_004798865.1 Varanus komodoensis | reverse complement strand
GTTTCCTCCAGGCAATGACCCCCCTGCTGCAGCAGAAGCACCTCTGTGTGGCCTTCACTGAATGGTTCTTAAAACGTGGTGATGCACACACGCACGCAGTGGTTACTGGACATATTCCTCAGGCATGGTCAGAAGCAGAAGTGATAGTTTTCTTTGGTGACAACACTGCCATCCTACAATTAGCCCTCCTGTTATATAACTATGAGGAAAAAACAAAGATCTCATTTTGGAAGGTCTGGATCCTGACCCCCCATTTAGAATTTGAAGCAAGTGGAAGCACTGAAATTCAAACGTTGGTAAGGACCCTTCATGGAGCTTTGCATTTGAGAACCCATACAAGGGATATTCCAGGATTCAAGGCTTTTTTCCTAGCTTTGGATCCGTTCCACCCACAAGGAGACATCTTTCTTCATAGGTGGTGGGAACTGGAATTTCACTGTCAGTTTCTGAGATTTGGAAAACCCTTTCCAGTGGCAACAAAATGGTGCACAGGGAGGGAGATGCAGCAGGATCCCAGTGAATTCACATTTGAATTGAGCATGACTACCCACAGCTACCGCATCTACAATGCCGTCTACTTTGTGGCACACGCGCTGCATGCCCTAACTTTGTCTAGACTGAAATTTTCTCTGATGGGAGAAGGCAACATGCTTCTGAAAATTTTGCCATGGCAGGTAATAACTGAGTTCAGGTGACATGAACCTGTCCAAGGTGCCTTGTGGGTTGCTCAGTGAGAGGATACTGGATGAAAGGAAAGTCTATGAGGAAGACTTATTTAGCGAAATCAGGAGAAACTTATCCTGTGGATTCATCTCCATAGATGCATTTTCTCTGAATATGGAAACTAAAGAAGGCAAAACTTAGCTGGGATTGGTGGTGCTTCAGGAATACTGATGGTTTTAAGATGGTGCATAGTGAGAATGGAAGAAGCATTCAAGCTCCAGCCTCAGGTATATAATTCCAGTTTAACATAAGTTTGTAGAACTGGGAGTTCCAGTTTAACATACTTCCAAAGAACTGGGAGCGGGGCTGCCCCACTCAGAATTTCCCTCCTTGCCAGGAGGGGGAGAACGCACATGCTGCACTCCTGCCTGCTCCGGGCAACATTTCTCCAACTCTCCTGATCTGGGAAGAGGTGCTTGGAAGGAATTGGACAACAGGCAAAGATGTCGAAGCTGTGTGCAAGTTTACTTGCATAGCTATCACCAAAAGGGCTTGAACTGATGAAAAAATTTCTGAAAGAACTCTCAGAGAAAGAAAGCGTCTTCTGAAATGCAAATTTGTCACTGTTGACTGGAAAAAACTAGCATTCAATCTACCCTGTTCCAAACATTTCTGCATTTTCCGGTAATTCATCCACTGTGGAAAGTCCATTTTAAGAACAGGGCTTGGGAGAAAGTCTCCTTCACCAAAAAAGACAGGAGATATGAAATCCTGGACTGGAGGTGGGAGGCAGGGTTCATTGGAAATAGCTCTCAGTATTTCTGCAATTTCAGGTACTGGCCCCACTGAGAAATGTCCGGTTTAACAACAGTGCTGGTGAAGAAGTCTCACTCAATGAAAAGAATAGGAGATATGATATAGTGAACTGGAAGTGGTCTCCGAATGGAAGTTTGTACCCTGTGAAGACTGGATGGGTGGATCATGGTGTTCCGCGAGGGCAGGACTTCTTCATCCATTCTGCAGCTATCATATGGGCCACCAAGGTAGGCCTGGAGAGAACCACATGTGTCATGGAAGG
>NW_025335418.1:0-7314 GCF_004798865.1 Varanus komodoensis | reverse complement strand
ATTCAAATGGGCAGTGGTGTGGAAGTGGGGTGTCATTGTCCACTTCTCAATGACAAACTGTGCTAACCAAAAATCCCATGTTCTGTCCATGGACACTCCAGGGAGGAGCATCCTCCAGGCAGGATCAGAATGTTGCCCCATGCATTAATTCTTGAAGAGATACTGCCAGAGATAGGCAAGAATGGTCAAACTGGATGTAGGGTTGGAATGAGTAGAAAGCAGTTGGAAAAGATCCTGGTTCTGCCAGAGGAGGGATTCCATGAAATGATGACGTGTTTCTGTCTTTCCCTCACCTTAGAAAAAGCCCCATGCCAGGTGTGTGGAGAGGTGCACTCCAGGGCACTGGAGAAGAGTTCCAGAGGGGAAGCTGGTTTGCTGCTACACATGTGAACCTTGTGCATCACAGATGTTTTCCACCTCTACAGGTACCTTATCAATTAACAGGCATAATTGCAGAAGGAAATGAGTTAAGCCCCTTCATGGATCACTGCATTGCCACAGAAATAAAATATGAGCTAAGATGTGTAGAGGCACCCAAGAAGAACAGCTCATAGCAGCGAGTTCTGAGAAAACATGATCCCCTGGAGAAGGAAATGGAAACTCACTTCAGTATCTTTGCAATGAAAACCCCATGGATATTACCAAAAGGCAAAAAGATATGACACCAGAAGATGAGCCCTTCAGGCTGGAGGGTGTCCAGTGTGCTACTTAGGAAGAGCAGAGAGTTAGTACTAGTAGTGCCAGAACTAATGAAGCAAATAGGTCACAGCCGAGAGGACACTCATTTGCAGATGTATCTGGTGGTGAAAGGAGAGTGTGATGCTGTGAAGACCTATAGTCCATAGGAAACTGAAATGTAAGATCTGTGAATCAAGGTAAGCTGAATGTGGTCAAACAAGAGATGACAAGACTGAACATCGACATCTTAGGAATCAGTGAACTAAAATGGACAGGAATGGGTGAATTTAATTCAGATGACCATCAGGTATACTACTGCAGGCAAGAATCCCTTTGATGAAATGGAGTAGCCTTCATAGTCAATAAAAGAGTAGGAAAAACAGTACTGGGATACCATCTCCAAAATGACAGAATGATCTCAGTTTAAATACAAGGCATACCATTCAACATCACTTTAGTCCAAGTCTATGCCACAACCACTGATGCTGAAGAGGCTGAAGTTGACCAGTTCTATGATGGCCTACAACACCTTCTTGAATAAACACTAAAAAGTGATGTCTGTATCATCATGGGGGATTGGAATGCTAAATTAGGAACCCAAGGGATAACCGATATAACAGGCAAGCTTGGCCTTTGGGTAAAAAATGAAGCAAAGTATGGCAGAATTTTGTCGAGAGAACACTATGGTCTTAGAAAACAATATTTTCCAGCAACCCAAAAGAAGACTGCACACATGGACATCACCAGACAGTCAACACAGAAATCAGATTGACTATGTGCTATGCAGCCAAAGTTGGAGTACCTGTGTATAGTGAGTACAAACAATTTTCCTTTTGCAAAATTTAGGCTTAAACTGAAGAAAGTAGGGAAAAGCACCAGACCACTCAGGTATGACCTAAATCATATTCCTGATGAATATGCAGTAGAGGTGGCAAATAGATTTAGGGATAGACAGAGTGGCTGATAGACAGAGTGGCTGAAGAACTATGGATGGAGGTTTGCAACATTGCAAAAGAGGTAGCAATGAAACCCTTCCAAAAGAAAAAGAAATACAANCTGAAGAACTATGGACAGAGGCAAATAACTTTGTACAAGTGGTAGCAACTAAAACCATCCCAAAGAAAAAGAAATGCAAGAGAGCAAAATGGCTGTCTGTGGAAGCTTTACAAATAGCTGAAGAAAGAAGGGAATGAAAGGCAAGGGAGAAAGGGAAAGATACACCCAATTGAATGCAGAATTCCAGCGAATAGATAGAAGAGATAAGAATGCCTTCTTAAGTGAACAGTCTAAAGAAATAGAAGAAAACAATAGATTAGTGAGGACCAGAGATCTCTTCAAGAAAATTGGAGATATGAAGGGAACATTTCATGCAAGGATGGGCATGATAAAGGAAAAAAATGGCAGGGACCTAACAGAGGCAGAAAAGATTAAGAAGAGGCGGCAAGATTACACAGAAGAACTATAAAAGAAAGAGCTTAACATCCCTGATAACCACGATGGGGTGGTCACTGACCTCGAGTCAGACATCCTGGAATATGAAATCAAGTGTGCCTTAAGAGGTCTGAGCAACAACAAAGCTAGTGGAGGAGATAGTATTCCTACTGAGCTATTCAAAATCCTAAAAGACAATGTAGTTAAAGGGTGAAGCTCAATATGCCAGCAAATTTGGAAACCTCACCTGTGGCCACAGAATTGAAAAAGGTCAGTTTACATTCCAATTCCAAAGAAGGGCAATGCCAAAGAATGTTTGGATTAACACACCATTTCACTCATTTAACATGCCAGCAGAGTTTATTTATTTATTTTTCTATTTAAATCCTGCCTTTTTCCTACAAAGGGCTCAAGGCAGCTTACATCATTCTCCTCCTCCATCTTATCCCCATGACAAACCTGTGAGGTAGGTTTGGCTGAGAGTCTGTGACTGGCCCAAAGTCCCCCAGTTGGCTCCATGGCTGAGTGGGGACTAGAACCCAGATCGTCTGAGTCCCAGTCCCATGCTCTTCGCCACTGCACCACACTGACTGTTCGTATGCTCAAAATCCTAAAAACTCGGCTTCAGTAGTATGGGGACCAAGAACTATCCGAAGTACAGGCAGGGTTTTGATGAGGCAGAGGAACGAGACATCAAATTGACCACATATGCTCTATCATGGAGGAAGCTACGGAGTTCCAGAAAAATATCTACTTCTGCTTCATTGACTATGCTAAAGCTTTTGATTGTGCAGATCACAACCAATTTTGGCATGTTCCTAAAGAAATCATCTTATTTGTTTCTTGAGAAACCTGTATGTGGTTCAAGAAGCAACAGTGAGAAATGAACATGGAACTACTTATTGGTTTAAAATTGGGAAAGAAGCACAGCAAGACTGTATACTGTCACCCTGCCTATTTAACTTAGGCAGGGTGACTTAAATGCATAGCACATCATGCAAAAGGCTGGGCTAGATGAATCACAAGTCGAAATTAAGATTGCCTGGAGAAATAGCAACCTCAGATATGCAGATGATACCACTCCAATGGCAGAAAGTGCAGAGGAACTAAAGAGCCTCTTGATGTGGGTGGAGGAGAGTGCAAAGGTTGGCTTGAAACTCAACATTAAGAAAACTAAGATCATGGCATCCTGTCCTATTACTTCCTGGCAAATAGATGGAGAAGAAATGGAGGTAGTGACAGATTTTATTTTCCTTTGTTCCAAGATCATTGCAGGCAGGGGCTGCAGCCAAGAAATTAAAGGACGCTTGCTCTTTGGGAGGAAAGCTATGGCAAAACTAGACAGCATACTGAACAGCAGAGACCTCACCCTTCCAACAAAAGTGTGCATGGTCAAGGCTATGGTTTTCCCAGTTGCAATGTATGGCTGTGAAAGCTGGACCATACGGAAGGCTGAGCACCAAAGAATGGAGGTGCTGGAGAAGACTCCTTCAAGTCCCTTGGCCTGCAAGAGGATCAAACCAGTCAGTCTTAGAGGAGATCAACCCTGATTGCTCTTTAAAAGGCCAGACACTGAAGAAGAAACTCCAATACTCTGGCCACCTTATGAGAAGGAAGGGCTCACTGGAGAAGACCCTAATGCTGGGAACAATTGACAACAAAAGAAGAAGGGGATAACAGAGGATGAGGTGGCAAGCAGTTGGTGTGTGCTTAGATGGACTATGGAGAAAGTGAAGGACAGAAGAGCATGGAGGAATGTTGTCCATGGGGTCATAATGGGTTGGGCACAACTTACGGACTAACATAACATAACAGAATTTAATTGTCACAAGTTTATTGAGATTGAGAGGGCCATTTTGTCCCATGGATTTCTTAGTTCTGCTCCCATGCTCTGTGACAGGTGTTGGCTGAGTCCTTACCTGTCACCTCCACTGACAGAGGACCCTCCATCTCTGACTGCTCTGAGTGTAATTCATTCAAAATTGAGCTCATGCAACGTCACCCTGTCAGTTCATGGCCTACAGCACTGAACGTTCGAAATCACATTGTGGGTTTTTTATTTAGGCCCTTGATTCAGGATCCTAAGAATGGTCTGCCCAGCACAGATTAGTGAAGTGAAAGTTACGGACATCTGTGTTTCTATTTTTTATTTGTCCTCCATCAGAGAGCACTGGAGAGCTGGGAGGATGAGTGAAGGGCTAAGAAATGCAATGAGAAGCCAGAAGAATATCAAGAATGTTGCAAGAGTGTCTGGGAAGTGAGAAGAAGCCATGCATCCAGTGAAACCAGCTTCATCTGTCTTGGGGGACTTTTGTGATGGATTCAAAACATTCAGATCTTACAATATCTAGGCTTGCCTTTCTTTCATTCTGGAACCAAGAAGCTAAAGCTGGCTGATCAAAAGTGTTTCCATTATTCCAGTGCATGTAGTGAAGGGACAAAATCACAATGTTAAACTTGCCTTTTTAAAAATATTGGGTAGAGAAGACACTACCTGTGGAATCTTGTAAGTCTCCAAGATGCTGGCAATCTCAGCAGGGATGACAGGGTAAGCTCCTCCAATGATGGCTATCAGATTATTGTGCTCACCAAACTTGTACTTTGGACAGAATCGATGCAGCATAGAAAGCAGGCCAGAAATGCCCGTGTAGGTAATCTGTGGATTGAAGCAGCTCTCATAAATATGAAAGCCAAAGGTGAGATTCAGTGAGATGAATGGATGTTCATTGATCTCTTTTACAGCAAACTGCAGGGCCAGGATATGCTGGTAATTCTTTGGCAGTATACTGAAATGAAAGAGCGGCCATGTGATTAAGCACAAGGCAGCACAGCAGAACAGGCGAAGAACCAAAATAATCTCGTTCCTCTTATAAATATACAGTTTCCTGGGGGCCTGATTTTCTCTGCTGCGACATGGGAGACCTTTTTGAATTATGTGTAACAGCCTTGTGCTAAATTGCATAAAATGAGAACTCCTTCATTTCCCCATATGTTTATTGCTGCAATGCTACATTCCCTGATAGATCACACTGAAAAGCTGAATTATGGGTCAATTTGCACCACAGATTCCATGTGAAGAATGAAGAGAAATTTACATCACAATATTGTCTTATTTACTTCAATTGCATTCCAAGAAATTTCTTCTTCAAATTTACTGATGAAGAACTACAGGAATGTTTTCCAGTAAACATTCGTAATGAGTAAAATTCTAAATGCTGCTCTGTATACATAAACTCTTAATCAATGGAATCTTATCTGATTGAAGCTGCAGGTTCCTATGAAGTTAAAGACATTCTAAATTCCCATGAAGCCCAGAAACTACCTTTCAACATGATTAATACCTGAACAAAGGGATGATGGGGGGATGGAGGAATAGTTCATACCCAGTTTCTTTTCTGAACCCCAGTGGTGGCTTTTTAAGGAACAATTTGGGGTGGTATTGCAAAAAGGAGAAAGCAGTAATTTCCCCAAAGACAACATCTGCCTGGTGAGAAAACTCATGCTGGCCAGTGATGCTGTCCCTTACTGCACACGTAGAAGAAAGCACACTCGTGCTGGGATGCCCAGCAAGGTTTGCACACAAGAGGAGGCAGCAGCCCAAGCAATAGGACCAAGAGCATTATCACCTGCAGGGTAGAGGTTCCCATCCCGACCCAAATGCCTCTTTTTCTTTCAGCAGCATTTAGTAACTGCAATAACTTCCTTATCGGCTACTTTAAANAGTGGCTGAAGATACTGAGAAATGGATCAGTTTATACTACAGGATGCATGCGTTAGTTGCCCAGGGTGTTATTTCTCAAGTTGTACTGCTTTTCAGCTCTACTTCAAGCCCTTCAATATCCTTGGTTGAGTCTGTGTGTGTGTGTGGGGTGGGCGGGTGTTACTTTCCTTATTAAGGAAGCAAAAGTAGGTCGAAATGATGTCATGCACTGGAGACACCCAGACAATGACCAGTTCTCTGATGGGCAGAGTCTCTGGACTTTCTGCCTTTCTCTGTGTATTACTGGTGTGCTTAAAAGGAAGTCTGGTGTTGTTATGAATTTTTCTTGAGTCCCCTAGATATTTCTCCAGCCTTAGTGAGGAGAATACTTAATCAGCGACAGTGAGATAATTATAGGGGAGGGAAATTGCTTTCCATGTGCCTCCAGTAATGCAATTCTAAAACTAGCAAAACACCTCATGAATTCTAAGTCCTTTTTGTTGATCTGTAACCAACCAGGCAGCATCTGGGATGAACATCTGCTACATGGTATTCTTGAGGGGTTGCCCTCCCACCATTGTCCCACTGCCCTAAGGCAATCCCCAGTTTGGCCAGGCTCCATCCCTCTCAAAACTGTGAAGGAAACCTCACTAAATCATCTGAATGCTTAGATGGCACATCTTTTGATGCGAATTCTTGATGTAAAATTTATTCAGAGATTGCAAGAGCCTATACAGGGAAAAGCCCTTTAATGAAATGTCCAAGCCAAAAGAGCTTCATAGATTCAAGGAGGAAGTTGTAGGACAAACTTTCCTGGCCAGAAATAGGGAGCAGGCAGCTGGTCACATCCAGACCATACACGCATCAATAGGTAACCCACAGAACAGTCACTTCACAACAGAAAATCAACAGCAGCAGAAGACTGAGCAATTTCCCATCGAAAATCCTCCACCTCAGCCTGTCCTGTCCTGTCCACCTCAATGTCCTGATCGATAATCCTGGCAGGAATGTCCGCCCAATAAGCAATTGTCCTTTCTACTTGGTCATAGAGTGTACAAAGGGTGGTCCACCATGTTCCTGGCACTGATTGCCATTCTGCTTTGATCAAACTTATGCTCCAGAATAAAAAATACTTTTTCCAATTTCTCAGGTGTGGCATTCTTAATTGGAGTGAGCGTGCCAAGGTTCATACCCCTTGTCTCCTATACATTCATGGCTATTGAAGCAGATCCCACTATGACAACATGGATGAAAAGGTGGTTGGCATACCTGATAGCTATTTCCCGGTCATGTATTCAAGAAGGGCTTTGCAGATATTGCTTGCTTCCTTTTTTTTTTTTTACTTCCTCTGGGATTGACGCTTTTAGTGGAGCAGGCTGAGCACTAGAGGAAGCGGAGGGATGGATGTCAAAAGGGTTTGTCTCATCCAGAGTTGCTTCCACACAGCAGACATGGCCAGGCATGTGAATTTACCTGTAAATGTTGGAAATGGAAGCCAACTGATT
>NW_025335417.1:275232-320249 GCF_004798865.1 Varanus komodoensis | reverse complement strand
TCTCTCTCTCTCTCTCTCTCTCTCTCTCTCTCTCTCTCTCTCTCTCTTTCTTTCAGAGGCTTTTGGGCCTTCATCCCTGTAAATGGAATGCAGCCATTTATCTGGAAGTAGGGATTCGATCTGTTGCGTGTAAGACATGCACTGAGGCCTTTAAATGGGGACTATATTTACCTTTTCTAGCAGCTCTTGGTAGCTACCTATTTCTACTACTTTCAGTTACATATGTTAACTGATGCATGAGAAAAATGGACACGAAGCTATATAGGCTGGGTTTTCCTGCAGAAGTGCTGGGCAACCATGGGCTGGAGAAATCCCAGTTTCTTGGCTCTTCAATATTTAAGAACTGCAGCTAGTGAAACTTTGTTTCTCACTATTTGATTTTAACTGCAATAATTGCTATAATAATGGATTAACCCCAGCCCCTTATCTGTACACACTAACTATCCCAAATTACGGAAGAGCTTTTACTTTTGCATGTTCTAATGTGCTTCCATCAGCACTATTAAAAGCAAGATTTAATAAGATCCCAGTCAATGAACAGGTGTGTTCTTGTGGTGTTGGAGCAATAGAAACAGTGGAACATGTTCTCTTATACTGCAGCTTTTATAGGGAATCTATCTATCTATTATATTTATATCTCACCTTTTTCCTTTCAAAGAACTCAGGGCGGCTTACATAGTTCTCCAGAATTATGCCGAAAGAAATTGATTAAGCTATTAATAAAAGATCTTTATGGGAATAATTCTTCCAATAATTCTTCTGCTATCTATGTATCTAAGGGATGTATCTGCTTATGTTACTAGAAATGTTGCCAAATTTATGACTGCAGTGCAGATTAGGAAAACTGTGATCAAGCGTTTAAGTGAAAACATTGTATAAATTGTACTTGTTTTAACTGTATTTTAATTTTTCTACAGCTATTTTATCCTTTTTTAAGTCTTCCTGGTCTCTGACCATAAAATAAAAACTAGATAAGGAACTAACACAACTAGCACAAAGAGACCTCCATCAAGATGCTTCTCTCTCTAATCTTACCCCTCACACCATTTCTGTTCATCTGTAATTCTATCATCCTAAGTAACAATAACAGGGATGGGGTAGAGGACATGAAAGTTAAATGGTTATTTCTCCTTCTACAGAACATTCTAACATATTTTAAAAAGTGATACATTTTGCACTTAGGATGACTTTGCTGTATTAAAGGCTAACAGCCTGCACTGGGTTCAGATTCATCTCAGGCAGCTCAGATCACAAGTCTTTTGGACTCGATCTAAATGTAAGTTGTCTCCACCTCCCCCAAAGAGGTGGGCTTCTCCCTCCCGCATCCTGCCCCCTGATAATGCTGCATAGAGAGACAGGAGACCATGCTGAGATGGGTGAGCTGTGGTGATGGGCGAAGGTGGGCAGAGTGACCTCCTGCAAGTGGAGTCCTCTGCTCTCGGGAGTCAGGTTCTGGCCCCGCCCCACTGAACAGAAAGATCAGGTGTTTATCTGAATGGGTTATATGAGCAGAACAGTGCAGAATTTCCCCCCAAGTTAGCATCTGTTCAGTACACACATTTCATAGGCCTTCATGGGCACAACAGGAGTGTCCTCTTACCATTGTGATTCCCAGGCTCCAAATATCAGATTTAACACTGTATCCCTTTTGGTTTAGCTCAGGGTTGATTCTTTCAGGCTGGAGGTGGAAAGAGAGAAAACAGATTGCCATGTTCTAAATCTAAATAGTAGTGAAAGGAGCTGGGGAGGGAGAAGAGAAACCTTCTCTATTTGCGTGAAAGCAAATTAGGGTGTACAAATTTGCTTTCAGCACAAATCTAATCAGATTCACTCTCAGGCTTCAAAGAGATTTCAAGGAGAAAACCCCATGAATGTCTCTCTGTGTGCCCTCGCTATCTTCATCTGGCTTTGTTCAGAGGTGGAGTCTGATTAATTTTTAACTTCAAGGCAGAAGATGCTAAAGTGATTCTTTTGATACCTCCGGTTCAAACCATTTAGGACTGCAAAGGTCAAAACCAGTTAGTAACTTGTGCTTGAGGAAGCTGGTCAACTAAAAACACAAAATGAAGAACTCTCTGGTAGTTCTGGATGTTATGTGGCAGCACAAAGCCTCATTCATCACTAGACAGGCCTACTGACCATTTTAGAGCTAATGCTCACACCCTGCAGACACTGAAACGCAGCAGTACTGACAGGCTTCCCAAAAAAGGATGGACTCACAAATGGCAGCTAAGATATGAACCTCGGTATTCCCAAACTTCTGTTATTTCTAAAAAGAGCAGCATCCTGATTACAGAGAACCAGTTTTGAACTTTCAGACAATTGTGATTTTTCTCTTGCTAGGAAACCACACCCACCCTCGAAAGAGACACAAGATGGGGCTGAAAATACTGATGGACAAATTTGCCTCAATTTATAACAGACTCAGTACATAGACTCTGGGAGAGGCCTCCCAAAAGTGCATTTCCTTTAAAGGTCCTCGAAACAGTGAGCAGACCTTAGGTCCTGATTTTTAGTGTAAAATGAAAATGAGGTTCTTGTAAACATTTTACCATTAGAATTGAAACATATCTGCATTTAATTAACCCTCAAGACTGAGGGCTTATTCTACATTCCGGAGACCTTTGATACCAAGAGGAGATGACTTACAAAGCTGTGTATAAAGAACCCTGGTCTAAGCTACAGTTCTTTGGGATCAGATGACTTCCCCTTGTTTCAACAGGTAAGCTGAAGGGTCGTACTACTATGTTGTTGTCAAGGCCTGGAGGTTTCCCCAGATTTACTCAGTTTTCTAGAGCCTTAAAAATGCTGGGTTTGTTGGCTCAACTGATCACACTAGTCAGAGTCCAGGTCTCACAGTCTTCTTCTCTGCGTGTCCTACTGGGTTTCAATGGGGTTTACTCCCAGATATGTGTGTGCAGGACACCAAGGACTACAGGAGATAGAGGATTCCACATTATTGAAAGAATCTTGCTTTACAGTCTGTGTGGTTGGAACTCAACGGTATTTGGCAGGACTTTCTGATTAAGTAAAATCTGAAGCAGGCCCACTCCATCACCCTTCACCTGGGAAAAGTTAGCCAAGAAAAGGAACATTCCCCATGGGGCCCTGCTGCCTAAAACTATCCCCACGCACACTTCAATATTCCCACATCCTTAACAAAAAGGCCAGGCAGAAAAAGGAAATGCAGTCCATTGGACTTGGCTGCCTAAGGCATGCCCAGGAGCCACTTTAGGTAGCAGCCCCCAACACATTGTCCACTAGTCTTTCCTGAGAGAGAGGTTGGCAGGGGAGGGAAGCAGCTCTGGGAAAAAGGCTTGGGTGGACCAGGGGTGGGGGGATACTGACTGGTCTTGTGTGCCCAAGGCTCTTTCCTCCTTGCTGCAGAGCTGGGAAGGGGGAGTGCTGTCCAGCTACCCAAGGAATCCCCCCTCTCCACAGCTTCAGTTCTCAGAGGAAGGCTCACTGTCCATCATACTCACCAACAGGTAGCACAATGCCTACCAGAGCAAACTAGGGAAATCTGTTTTGCAAATCAGTGAATCATGAACTTCAGCAATAACTGGAAATGGATGCTAGAAGCTCCGATTCTTGAAATAATCTTGCAAAACCCAGCTTCAGAAATATGGGAGATTACCCAATATTGGCCTTTTTCAGCAAAAGTAGAACAATGTCCCAGAACATCTCCCATGAAAAGTTTATTCCAGGCAATGCTTGCAAAGTACTAAGTACACTCTTGCTGTCTTTTCAGCTGTTTCTCCTGTTTTCATTATTTTGCACTGCTTTCAATTTGACAGTAAACTACTTTGAGCTTGCATTAGATGGTGAGGTATATAAATGCTGGACATAAACAAAATTAAGAAAAATGTGCCCCTGTAGAAAGCAGTCAGGCAACACCATTACAGAAATCAGTGTTACAATGACAATGAATGTTTTTCAATTCTTTGTACTTACTGCCATGTAAGGTTTACAGCCAGCATCCATTGTCTTGGCCACAGAATCAACAAGGTAGCCACTAATTCCAAAATCACACATTTTCACCTGTCCCAGTGTATTGATCAGTACATTGGAAGGCTTGACATCTGCAAGGTGGAATGCACAGAGCCAGTCAGTCTAGCAAGCAGGTCATTTGCAGCTGGTTATGGAAGCAGGAAATAACTGCTTGCTACCACCAGAGGGCTCCAGAACCAGCTATGTTTTACTTGTTAAATCAAAACCACAGGATCCAAAAAGGTAAGGAAGCACACACTGGCTGTAGACCAGGGATGGGAGGGGGTACACATGGCCCACTAGTCACAGCTCCCATCATTCTTGACCATGCTTGGTATGATGGGATTTTATTTATTATTTATTTATTAAAACATTTTTATGCCGCCCCATTCGCCGAAGCCTCGGGGCGGCTTACAAACAATATGGGCTCATACATTATCTAGAGAGCCACCATTGTCCCACCCTTGCTCTAGAACAGGAATGGTATTCATTCCAAACTAAGCAACTATAGAACTCTGCTGTAGAACACCCATTTTGAAAAAAGCTGTGGATAAAGGACAAATAATGGTGCAGATCCTCTTCTAACTTTCTACTAAATTTGATGAAGAAACTGAAAGTCATCCTTGGGAACATGGCCCCTCCTGAGGGCTCTCCCCACCCTGCCCCGCCCCAGAAGAAAAAATGTCCTCTTCTTTCTAAATGGTGTTAGACCCCAATGTTCAGAAACACTGACGTTACAGGGGCAAAGGCCAGCCAGAGACCCCTAAAACAACAGAAACATTGGTGAGAACGAAGGCAGGAACAATTTGGAGAATTAGGGTACAATCCTATGCACATTTAGACAGAAAAATGTCCTACAGCACCTAGCATTCCCCAGCCAAACATGCAGGCTGGGAAAGTGGGGAGACACAGGAATTTTTCCACTTTAAACACGTGTAGGAGTCACCCTTCCCTCAGCTGTCTCTTGAGTTGTTAACTGGCCATCAGGAGCTCGGCATCAAGGCCACTGCAATCCAATTATCTTCCTCTGAATAGTTGGTAAATAACATTTTTTTCTTTTTTAACTGGAGTGGAAGATGCCGAGATTGCCTGCAACTATATGCCTATACGGTAGGATTTCTAGTGTCCAAGCTATACAGTGACAACAGCATCGTGCAACACTTTCTATGTGTTTCCTAATGAACTGCTCAGTGCATGTAACACAATGTGAGACTCAAAGTTGTCTGAGCTGAAAGTGCCTTGGCCTGATCTCTCTCTACAGTTGTGACCCTCACACCAAAGCTCCCACTATTTGCAAAAGTCCCAACACTCCACCACATCCTTTTTGGGGATGTGGTGGAGGGAAAGTGATGCGAAAGATCTGATGCACAAACAGGCATCCATTTGCAACATTTCTAACCCAATTTACTGCAGTAATCCTCACAGTACAGGTATCACTATACCGTATCACACAGGGGGCACTTCGGGTATAAAAGGGCTTGCAGTATGCACTCATGATGGTCAAAATGAACACTCCAGTACTCAGTGGATACAACTTGGCAGGTCCAAGCTGGCATTCTGAACAGGGCTTGGAAAATGGGAAACTATTGCACCTGCCAAGCAAGGAGATTGAGTCCCATGACTTTGTTTAGCTTTAAAACGGAGCGAAGCACAGCTCTTCTTACACAATCCATGCCAACCCTTTTTAGAATCAAGCACTGTGACAGGCCACAGCACTGGTCGCACTTACCTCGGTGAATTACAGAGAGCTTACTGTGTAGGTGCTCTAATGCTTTGACAATCTGGAAAACACAACCATAGACAAGAATGGGCAGAGGCAGGTATACTGCACTCTCTTTTCCAGAGCCAGGCCACAAGTTCACCCTTCTTTCAACACTGAACCGGGGTGGAGACAGTCTAGGTTGGGCATCTTGGCAATTAACAGGCAGGCTACTGCTGAGCCTGCAGTCTGGCACTAGGGTGATAAAACATGATTCATGGCACTCAGGACTGTGCCTCCAGCCACGTTTAGCACCATGCTCAAAAGAAAGATCAGTGCCCTGACCTCTTGAAGATCAGAGTGCACCCAACTTTTGTGGCATTGCTATTTAGGAAGTTTGGGTGGCTACATTCCAGGGGATCTTGGAATTCCTGCCCCCGTAACACAAAGTGTCTCCCTTTGTAGCTAAAGGACACATTTCATAAGAGTAAGGAACCCTGTGATTTTTTTCCCAGCTACAAAGGAGAGGGGAGGGACCAAGAGGCAAACAGCAGGAGGGGGATAGGGATTTTGATGGCAAAAAATAGCAAGCATTCCATAAAAGGAAAATGGCAGATGGAAGGAGAAAGAGGAAATATTTATGTGACTGACAGCTGCAGCTTCCAACCAAAAAATTACATGCAACTCGGGTTCTCCTTTTTACTTCCAATCACAGTGCTTTGGGGCCGGGTACAGAAGAGCAGACTGCTTGTTACTCATCTCAGCTCCCCAACCGCTGAATCTACCTTCCTGAAATTTTCAAGTTACTTAGCTAGTGTCACCCCTTTGTGGTATGTAATTTTTATGCAACTTGCTGGAAATATAAATGACTCCCTTTGCACAAAAACTCTGTGAGCTGCTAGGCCAATATTACAGAGAAGACTGGCCAGATACTACCCAGAAAAGGATACTATACCTGAAAACATCATTCCACTGTGTCAGAAAGCTGAAAAGCTATCGCTCTTTTCAGTTTCCAATTTCAATCAACAGGGAGACATACAAAGCTTCAGTTATTTTAAAGCAAGGCTTCACTCCAAATCAGAGATGAGGCAGGTCGTGCCTAAAATTGCTTCAGTCAAAACTGACCCACTTTCAGAAATGGGATCCAAACTGAGTTGTACATTCAGTGTACATCTTATATTCATTCAGTGTACAGTAAATAGAAGAATAAGCTCTTAAAAGGAGGCACCTGCTATTCTTTCTCCATCTTATTTTGCAGCTTCACATATTGACTGAGAGATGTGAACTGCAAAGATGGAAAGGGTGCTAAATTCGTAACTGAGTAAACTCAAGAACCCAAAGCACTCACTGAGACAGCTATTTTTCCTAGGATGTCCTCGGGAATCGTCAAACCTTTGTCAATGACTTGCTTGTAGAACTTGTCCAGTGATGTGTCCATAAGTTCCATGCAAATCCACACATCTCCCTAGGAAAAAGCAAGGGAAAGGAAATGGCTACCAACTTTGATGAACACTGTCCTGCCTCCACCAAACTATATGCACACTGTGTTCTATAGCTTGCTGGTCCTATAACTTTTCATGTCTCTTCCAACACACACTGAAGCCTGGCCTGGCCTGGCCTTTAACCCGAATATGTACCAAACTCTCAGGACGATACAGAATCCAGGGAGCCAGGGGCAAGGTTTTCGTCACTATAGCTTCCCATTCGCATTCTAAAATTCAAAACTAGGTGACAAGTTACCTCTGCCATTCAAGAACAATGCAATCCAGGGGTGAGCAACACATGCCCAAGTATATCCCTCCCCAGCCATTTTTGGTAGTCCTCAAATTTAAGGGCAGCATGGCAGCAAAAAAGGAGGCTTTGTTGCCAAAATTTTCTATTAAAACATAGCATCTGTGGAGGCCTGTCAACTGAGATGTGTGCCAATTTTGTTTAAGTCACATGTCCAAGTTGGCTCCCTTTTAGCTATGGAAACACCCAGGTCTGAAAAGGCAACACATTTGCTAAGCAAGGTCTTTGCCAGAAGAGCTACTTGTGGATTCCTTCCATAATCCCAACTTGTGCTTATACATACTGATTTAAACAGAAATCCAGAATATCGGCATTAAACCTTCTTCCTGCATAGTCTTCAAGATTTTAGAGTCCACTTTTCAAGGTCTAGAAAGTTTCTCAGGGTGCTAAAGCTACCACACTTAAATTGCCCAATGACGATCTCAGAGATACACTTGAGAGTACAGCCCATGTTCAGTCAGGGTGACCCCAAGGTTACACATGCACGAGGAAGGACCAGAGCTCAGGGACAGAGCACCTCCTTTGGCTCCCCTGCCTGGCCACTTTCCTAGGCTTGTGAAAGTCACTAGGCAAGAGTGCGGCCCAAATATGGTGAAGGAGGCATGCTGGGATTCATAAAGCCATACCTCTCTAAACAGCGCACCATAGAAAGTGACCGTGAAGTGACAGTCTACTGTCCTCATGGAAATGTCTAGGTCCATCAGTAGCCTCTTCTGCTCCTGGCTGTTCACTGTGGCGCGAATTCGCTGGAAGACAGACCCAGTTTTAATTTGCATCCCTCTCATTCCCACGTGCATCGTTTCATCCAAGAGATCATTGATCACAAAAACTACAAGAGTGAGGTCATTCAGCTTGCTTTAACCAAACAAGTTTGCAAATGAATATTTTTCTAAGGCGTTTTCACCTCTTTACTGCTCTTCTTAACCAACAAGGAAAAGCGAACTCCCGTGGCCTGACAGTTAAAAGCAGGAATCCTCCAAACTAGGTAAATCTCAAGAGCTAAAACTGATCGCAGCCACATTGGTTCGAGCCAGCAGAGATACTGACTTGGGAAGGCCAAACTCCCAAGTTTTAGTCCCTTCTGACAAAACATATTGCTTTTGTGGCCCTTGGACAATCAGGGTGCAGTGCAATGCACACTTACCTGTGGGTAAGTCCCAC
This sequence comes from Varanus komodoensis, assembly GCF_004798865.1. NCBI lineage: Eukaryota > Metazoa > Chordata > Lepidosauria > Squamata > Varanidae > Varanus > Varanus komodoensis. Next base: position 311,608 of record NW_025335417.1, on the reverse strand, counting down.
TGAAATCAGTGAGAGTTACGTCGGTGCAGACATACATAGGCTTAGGTTGCAAGTGTCTCATAACAGGCACCCATAACTAGAGGCCACATTTGAAGCAGTGTGGTTTTTTAAAGCCTCCTTCTTTGTGCCTTTGTGAAACGGGGATAATAATGCTTACCTACCTCACAGGCGTAATTTATGTCTGGGAAGCACTGTGAGATCCTCGGATGTGAGGTGCTATAGAAGGGCAAAGGATGATTGTTATTACAGAAGTGCTTTTTTCTCTCTTCCTCTCTCTCTCTTTCTTTCTTTCTCTCTCTCTTTTCTCTGTTCTTCCATCATTACCAAAGCTATGATGGCAGAACGTTTAGTGGAGGGTGGCTACTGAAAGAGGCCCAGGATTAGTAATGCACACTTAAGCTGACCCAGCCCAGTGGCTCCTTGCATGTCCAGCATCTCTGATGCATTCAGCAAGGTCCTTCTCTTTAACATCCATGTCTGGAACAGGGTCCACATGTCCGTACCCTACAATATGCTTAGAGATGCCCACCCCCACAATGCTAAAGTGGTCAGGAAACTCCTGGCTATGGGAGAAGTCAGTGTGTACCACTCTGGATCAGAATGAATAGCCCTGCGCAGACATAATGCTTAAATGTGGTTAAGCATCATATCATAACCTTTTAACCCTGTCTGAAGATTGGCTGCAAATCAGGATGTAAAATCATGGGATGAAGTGGGTTTTCCCAGAAATTGTTTGCACCAACCATGGTTAACTGTTACATCTCTACTGAGCAAAGCATGATTACAGCAGTTGCCATGCTCACCAGCCTCTGTCTACTAGGTGAGAGGCACGTCTTGCTGGTGCCTCCTACACCTACAGGAAGAACTTTACAAGGTCACGTATGATGTTATTGTACTGCTGGGATCGTAACAACAGTTGAGGCAGCTTGCCCCAAACTAGTGCCAAACCTGATATTCCAGGTTTCAGCTTCCACCAACCTCAGCCAGAATGGCCGATGAAGAGGCGTGCTGAGAGCTGAAGTCCAAGACATCTGAAGGACACGAGGTAGGGCAAGACTGGGTGAACAGAACGAACTTCGATCACTCTTCCCAAGATTAAGTGAAGTGTATGGGCATGGAGTTGTTTTTCAAAGACACTGGAATTTGTTCTAACCTGCTAGGATGTAAAGAGCTTGACACCATGGGCCACACATTAAAAAGGTAGATAAGAATTCTCTGCTTGCTCTTTGGATTAACCATGGACTAACAGTGTTCACTACCTTCATCAGAGAGCTTTTGTAACTGTGTATTAAACAGTAATACCACTACGTGCCCGAGTCCCCAAAGCCCGAGTTGCTTTTCTCACAGCTTTTAGAAAGGAAATGAGCAAGTCAATTCTCACTTTTTATATTTTTGTCAGTAAATCAACTTCAGCAGGACAATGCCAATATAAGCAGGAAGCAAACTCCTTCCCAAGAATTTTAACACTCTGGAAATGTGAAAATGTTCTTGAATAAACTATTTTTTTCTTTCTGGTTTCACAACTTCAAAATTAAAACAATGTAATTTTCTACAAGCTTTATTTAATGTGAACTCCAAAGATAATTTCATGCCATCTACTAACAGAACTTTTTTTTTAAAAAATGCATCATTTATTGGTCTCTAAAGGATTGTATAAGATGCATGTTTGTCAACATCTGACATAAAAAATCATCATCATCACAGACCAAAATGAAATTGCCTAATTATATGAACTGTGTGATTTACTTACCTAAGAGGAAAATAAAGCTGACTTTGCTATTTTACAACATTCCCAGTGAAATTCAGGTAGCTACTTATTTTTTAAACCATCTCTTTTGTCCATAATATAGGAACAAAGGTTATGTTGACTAATAATAAAGCTCTGAAGACCATAACATCATACCTAACCAGACTATTAGTGAATATGCAAAAACAGATTGGGGTTTATACCTAAAGGAAGATAATAAATATTAAGCAATAGAAGACAAAGGCCCAGTATGGATGATCATATCTCAGCTTAACCACCCAGTATATGAACAAACCCTTTGCTGTTGCAAACAACCCTTTCTCTTCACTTCACAGCAAATGTGAATCTGAAACCATGATGTGAGGCTAGCTTAATATCCTGGCTTGTCCAAAGCTGGTGAGCAAGCATCTTTTGCTGGTTCAAAGCACATTCAAGCATGCCAAGAAGGGAGATGGAAATGGCTGCAAGTGTGGGCATAATGCTTGTTCACACCCCAGTATACTTGGTATAGGTAATATGATCACCAAATTTGGCCAAGAATATTTGAATATACAAACAATGTATTCATGTGCACATCTTCATATCTCTTCTCTTACATGCCTAATGACATCCCAGTTAGGACTGGATGCAAATAGCCCATTTACAATATAATGAGTGTGCCATATACAGGCTTTCCTCAACAGCAAAGTAGACTCCGATATTCTAAAAGCACAACCATGAAAAGATATAAAAAATTACGAGAACCAAGTTAAGGATATGAGGGTCCCTGAAGGCAGGGCAAATGTTCATCTAGTTCTACATCCCATTCCTGACACTAGTCTAGCAAGTACTTCCAAGAAGCCCACAAAAGCAATCATGGCCATGCAACAGCAGGTGAGGAGGCCCATGCCCACACAATCCAATACTTTAACCCACTCTTGTATGGAAATCAAATCCAAATGGAAGAAAGAATACAATGAAAAGTTTATTTACTATGGAACTATAACATGTGGAAAGCAAGGCCAGTGTGCATGCTTGCAAATTGGTCCAGGTAGATGTCAGCTAGAATACAGAGGAGCTGAGCTCTGTATTATGGATGTTCTGTCTGATTAAGCATATTCTCCAGTTCCTTGAATGGAACATTGATAAATGACTCATTCAGGGCCTTCAAGCATTAATGAATGTTGGGAGTTCAAGCTTGTTCCATGTGGCTTTCCAGTTTGGTTCAATATATGAATGTATTGCAGTGCTGCAAAAAAAATATCAATAGCTCCTGGGGCAGGGAGACATCATGAATTTGTAAGGTTAAAAATAAAAAATGGGAATAACCACAGAGCTTCACTCTACCTTCACTGCCATTATTTGCCCACTGGGCATATGCCGCATCATCTCTACCACCCCGTATGCACCACGTCCTAGTTCTGATATTGGCTCCAGGTCATCAGCCTTGACTTCAAAATTCTATGAAGAAATAAAGATGAGAAAGTTATCAGAAGCCAAAATGCAGCTTATTCACTCTCATGCAGCCAAACAAGGAATTCTCAAATCAACTGCCAACCTCTAAATTTTCTCCCTTTGTGTGGATAAGGGGACCTACCCCTCTGAGGATGCAAGCCTATGTACATACGGACAGCAGGAACCCCTACAATTCCCAGCATCCTTGGCTGGAAAATGGGACTGCCCACTAGGTATTCAGCACGGTCAATTTCGCAATGGCAACCTTAATGGCTCCTCTCAAACTGGCGTAAGTGAGGATTTCCTAAAGGAGGTCATTGCTTAGAAAGTATACACACGCCACAAAATGTTTTAATTGTTTAACTTTCTATCACTAGAATGCTTTTTACAATAAGAATCTGTTTATTTGTTCAAAGGTTTCTAAGAGCTTTCCCTCTGGCTGAATTCACATTGTTTTTCCTACATGAGTATTTATGCGCAAACCTTCCACAACTTATGTGTATGCAAACTCAAGACTAATTTAGACATCAGCTTGCTTGCTTTATTTATTTTTGCGCATGCTAAAACAAAAGTGTGGCCATACTGTTTTTCTCAGCCATGTGTGTCACTGCTTGGCTGCAGGGTCAACCCAAAGCACCGTGCTGCCTGAGACAGGAAAGTACGTTAGCACCTCCCCACCCCACTACCTCATGGTCAAGGACCCTGGTATCCAGGTCCAGCCACATTATGTTGGGTCATAAGGAAGAAGAGTCTACAAATGCTTCCCTCCCTTCCTGGCAATAAAAATGCAACTATAATAAATTAAAGAACCATCTACTGCCTTTCCAACCCTGCTGGGCTAGACAAAAGAAGTGCAACTGAGATGTGGCACAGAAGATGTGATTCCCTCCCTCCGTGCAAGGATGGCCTCTACTCTTTCTCCCCCTCTACCCACTGCAGTGCAGAAGTCTGGCTTGGCCACTGAGGCCACACTCCTGGCTTGGCTCCAGTTCCGTCTCTCGCTTCCTGGCTTTTGAGCACTATTAACTTTCCCTTATGGGTTTTCACAGGGACCTTGAGCACAGCCTTTTCCTTTTGTGGCTTTTAACTGCTAAGAAGAGCAGTAGACCAAACTTCATCCCTGTCCTCTAAAGGAAACTCCATAATGCAGACAGAGGGGATTGTGAAGGCAATCAAAATGTGAAGGCAGACCACAATGTGTTGCCTCCCCAAGCAGTGCCTTTGGGAACATTTCTCTCCCGCTCTGCTCTGCTCTGCTCTTCCGTGGGACTGAAAGGAAGCTGCTTTTCTTGGAACAAAGGCATGCTACATCAGACACTTCTTTGATTCAGTACTGGGTCATTGTGCTCCAGATGGCTCTCTTACCCCTCCCATCCCAAAATGCTAGAGGAAAAATAAAAATTCTGACAGGCAGACTCATAAAATGCTAATGAATTTGCAACTTTGCCAATAAATTAGAGCACTGCAGCTTGGGTGCAAAAGTGGATGAGAAATGCTCAAGCAGGTTTATTGTCCAGCTGTACTGTTATTTAACTTAATCTTGCTGTAATATTTCTTCTAATCGAGGAGAAATTGGAAAGCAAATCAAGGTCTACTTGCAATAGACTTATAAAGATCTCCAACTCCCTATGGTTCACCAACAGTGACAGACAAAAGCCTTTCCCCCCTCCTACGTTACAATGCTGAAATCAGAATTGGGGGGGGGGAGGGGGGCAAGAGCAGATTTATTTATGAAAGGATGAGTGAGAGCACTGAGCTCCAATTCAAGTGCCAAGCATCTGTTCAAAGGCACTTTGCTCTGCAAATTCTGTGTCTTCCTTATTGAACCAGCATGTTGCAACTGGCAACTTTGGGGTTTTGGTGCAAAACACGATAGATCCTGTAAGCCTGAAGTCTGCCCACCCATGCTCTCACAGATTTCCTGTGGTTCGGGTAAGAACGAATAGTTCTTGTAATAAGGTATTGTATTTCTACCCTACCTATATTCCTCTTGCAAGGAACCAAAGGCAGCTTGCATAATCCTCTCCTCCTGTTCATCCTCACAACAATCCTGTGGGGTAGGTTAGGCTGAGAGGCAGTGACTGGCCCAGACTTGAACCCAAGTCTCCTGAGTCCCAGTCTAACACTATGCTGTGCTGCTCAGCAACCAATGCTGGAAGGGAGTAAGCAGAGCCACAAGGATGGGGGGAAGAAGCAGATCATCCAGTCCAATCACCTGCACCAAGGGAAGAAAATACATAGCTAAGGGTCAAAGCAGACTTGAAGGGTTTTTTTCCCCTCCGTTAACATGAATAGGAACTTCCCTTGAAATAAAAGTAGCAACTTCAAGGGAAAGTTTTTGCTGGAGCTGTGGCAAGGACAGAAAGCACTGGACTGCTTCCCCTACTCCCCGAACAGAAAGCTGATCAGCCTTCTCCAGGTCTAATGCGCACATAAACAGAAGCACTCAAGTGAACAGCTTTCATATCATTAATATCATGTCTAGCTGGCCCCTAAAATTGTTCCTACAACCTGAAAAGTAGGAAAACAGGAACTGATAAGGCACATCCCTGGATGCAAGAATTAGCTCAATAACCTGATCCCACTGGCTGAAATCAACAAGCCACATGGGAAAGACAAAAACATGTTAGCACTGCTAACTGTGCTTGGAGGCACATTCTTTCCAAGTCCTTTGACCAGAAAGCAAGTCCCCTCTTTCGCCCTCTGGAAGAATTCTTGTCCTGGTGACTTAGCACACCCTCATCTCCTTCCTCCTCCAGCACTCCATCTGCACAGGCAGCACCACACATCATGATTGCTGGAGAAAGCACTGCCGCCTAAGGCACATGTGTCCAGGGTGTCACTAATAAATGCACATATGTGTATTTCTGAACAACCAGTTCATGCGAATGGGAAACGTGGTCTGGGCCATGTCTCCAAGAAGTGTTTTGGAACTGTACACTCCTGACTCAGCAGATGCTTGTATCAGCATGCACTTCTGCCACATCTTGCAGTGTGCAACAAGAATATTTCCTGTATCGAGTATAAAGTGGAGTTCGGTTTCAATTGTGGAAATCTTCAGTACTCCCAGAGGTGCCAGCATTTTCTCCCTCCTACTGATGCTTTCTACTTGCCACAAAGTGGCTAACATCCAGCAACAGAGGGTTCGTTTCACTACATCTGCTTCACCAGCTGAGTGCTTGCTTGCCATGCCAATATTCACATGGCGGTAATTTGCCGCAGTTCCCCATGTATCTTTATATCCAAAGGAAATGTACTATACAGATTAGAAACACAAAGATCTATTGACACACTCATGGAATTCCCCTAATGTATGTAGGCCTGCTGGCACATTCTGTTGGCTGCATCCATCTGCTATGCAAGCAGAGCTTGCTTCATTCTTGGACGGATGAAAATTAAGGCCTTGAGAGGCTGCTAGCTTTCTTGGCTACAAGCAGAAGCAGAAATGCCTTGTACAGATAGTTGCTAATGCCAGCCAGAGCTTAGCAATAAGCATATTGTGACTGAGCAACTGTTGCTATTAATATCAGTAAGCAGGTGCCCCTGTGGGGATGGTTACATATAAAGCTGGAGCAGGGGTAAGGGTGCTGCCAATGTCTTCCAGGGAAATGCAAGCAGACCTATCAATCTTGGTTATTCCATGGTGGGGTAATACGAGTCATTGCAGAATGAGGCAATCTACAGCAGGGATGGGCAGCATTCAGCCTGGCAGAATCTGTTCGGTTTTTTTTTTTTTAACTAGAACCCAGTGATCTACTAGCTAAAGTCTGGTACAAAAGGCATATAGAATTAGACAATTCTGAGTCACAGGAACTGAACAGAACTCACACTCTAAAACTGTCTGACAATTTAGGCTATACCTGTTCCAGTTATACAAGGGAATACCTACAACCAGAATACATGCTTTGTTTTCCAACAGTTATTTAAGCAAACCTTCCCTCGTTGGCTAGCCATGGTTTTACTGGTATAATTTGATTTTAAATGTTTGGTTCTGTCTTTGACATTAAACATGATTTGGGAGTAATTTGCATAGGATCTTCCAAACTTTTGTGAATGCTGAGCAGTAATTGTGAACTTACACAATATTCTTATCCAGAAACATGCACCTTCAAACTTGAAAAGCGTTAGTCAGGCATGCCTTCGTCTTGAACCATAGACTAAGGCATGCCTGAACCCACATTTGCATGAATAAGGAAATGAAGCTCTGTCCTAGAGGCAGAATGACCAGAATGCAATTCAGTCAGCCCAGCTGCATGAATTGTGCAGTCAAGATGGCAAAAGCTGCTTGCTATCATTGTGTGACTACACATTTACAGGTGGGTCATGGCACTGACTATGGGCACATGCATCATTCAAGGTGGCTCCTGAGGATGGACTGCAGGTACCTGCCAAGAGGAAAGCCAGATAGCCCTTCAGCTGCTTCTCAGTCACTGCAGACTGTTTACTGATACCCAAAGGTAAAGCAGAAATACTCCCTCTTGAAACAACAAGCAAACTTGGAAATGCACCCTGCATTCACACTTCTGAAGTAGAGCTAAGGCAACATCAACATAAGAACCCCAAGCTCTTTAATTTTTTAAATGGATGAAAGTTTTAATAGAGAAAAGCAGAGGAAAAGAAGTTAAATGGCTTCTCGGCCAACAAATGGGATTACCAGGTAACTTCCAATTCCCTGTTTTAATTCACTGCCTTCCCAATTGTATCACTGAAGTTCTTTAGATGATGAATTTTATTTTGTCCATACCTTGTCACCAATATTGATGCAGGCTTTGGAGTCCAAATCTCTAGGTGGCCTGTGAAATAGAAAAAGTTGGAAGAAAAAAAACCAAGGGAAGAATCTGAGAATTTACAAGCACAACGTATTGGTTGGCACACTAATAAACTAAAGCCGCCCAAGGAACTGTGTAGTATATGCTAAAACCCACCCCACTTTTCCTTTTCCCCAGAGTTCTTTTCTTTCTTTAGGGGAACCTTCAGTTATACAGTCATTTTGTTGCAGTGTGTTCCATTTCACACTGAGGAACACCAAATTTCTCCCACCAAAATAATGACCTAAAATCATTACTTGTAGCTCTGAAACTGGTAAGCTTATTGAACACTGCATTTGCAACTGGCATTCATTCATTTTTATTAAACAACTTACATAATGAAGTCCTCCCTCACACCACCACCCGTGGCAAAATAAAGCACTGGGTTTATTTCCCAGTACACTATAATAGCTTCCACTACACTGAAGCTATGCACAGTATATACTAAGCTTAATTTGGCAAAATAAATTTAGAAAGCATTCTCTCAATTTAGGGCGAACATCTCCTAAATGGTGTAAATTCCTTGTCCTGAACCTAGTATCCTTCTCCTACTTTTCTATGGCCAGTGTGCAAAGGACCACATGTGAAACTCAGCATGCACCCTTGTAGGCATAAGCTTTTGTGAACGTTGTCCACTCCTTCAGATGCATGAAGTGCTAACCTCAAGTTGGCAGATTTATATGCCTCAGGTGGGCAATCTGTAGATATACTTCAAGCATCCAATGAAGTGGACAGTGCCCACAAAAACTTGAGCCAGAATAAAACAGTTCCTCTTTAACTTTCCACAAGACCCTTTGTTGATAAAGGGGGGCAAGAAGATTCAGTGGGAAACTGGACATTCCCAGCTTTCTCACCCCTAAGCAGATGGCGCCAGACTAAGACCTTTTTATTTAAACAATATTTTAACGACTTTTAATATTATCTATAAGTTTTAATTTGCAGCCAGGATGAATCAGGGTTTTTAATTGGTATTATATGTATTATGTATTATGTTTATTTTATGTAAGCCGTCCGGAGGCTTTAAGCGATGGGACGGCATACAAAAAATCTAAATAAATAAATAATAGTTAACCTTGCATTCTGCACATGCAGACTTTATCTAATCTGATCTACTGTATTACACAAGCAAACCACCCTGCCTCCATTGTAACTAGCCACACAATATATCTTATCCAAAGGACAACGGGTGGCCTATGTGTATGTAAATATGTGAATCACTGCACTAGGCTGACAAATCTTTAAACCTCAGAATATTTAACTTGACGTACAGTGTGCCATGCTGATACCATGCTGATACCATGCAACAGTTAAGTGGTTCTGTGATTCATTTCCCTATGAGTAAAATAAAACTAGGATTTGCTAAGGAACCTAAAGAGAAAACAAGGCTACAAATGATTACATGATGTAACAAGAAAGGAATTAATCCAGGTAACCCAAAGTAAGATCCTACAGCTTTTCCATAAATAAGAAATACCCTTCTATTTATAGGCAGCTTGCAAAAGACGTTATTTATCTGGTATTAATCCATGACAGAAATAGCTACAAGCCAAGTGAGCAATGCCAGGCTTTGCCATAAATCCCTTCTTTACAGTGGAACATAAAGGGTTGGTCATGCGTCTTTAAAAAAAACTGTCTAAACAAATACATAAACCAAGGTACAGACTAGTATAGAAATGCAAGGGGGTGCTAAGTTGAATTGCTCAAATAAATCCAGTCCCATGTATCTGGTGTGTCAGCTAACTTGCAAAGCCTGCTGTATCTCATAGAAGTGTAAGAAGAGCCATGCAGCAGCAGACCAAGGTTTGTCTAGTCCAGCATGCTGTTCACACTGGCCAGTCAGTGCAAAAAGACCCTCCTGCCCTAGTTCCCCAGCACCTGCTAAACAGAACCATTATGCCTCTCATGGTGGTGAGAGCATATCGCAAGTATGCCTCATAGGCACTAACAGCCTTCTGCTCTGTGAATTTATCCAATCCCCTTTAAAAGTCATTTAAATCACTACAACTTGTTGAAATCGCTTCTTAACATTGCACACACAAGTGGGCTGCTGACTTTTATCAGTGTGGCATTCTTTTGAATAAAGTGTTTAATAACATGGTTAAACATTTTTCTTTTGACAGAATGTATTGGTGTTGCCAATTTTAATCCTAAGCATGTCTTTTCCTTCCTGCATGTTTTAAACAGTTAAGTTAGCTTACATTTCTTTCAATTTCCCATAGGCATTATGGTAAAAAGAGACCAGCTACTGAAAACTGGAGCTGTATGTCTATTTCCCACCATAAGCAGACAATGATGAAGAGCAGGAATGGGAAAATGTACACGGCTGTCTCATCCATACAACAACCCTTTGAGGTAGGTTGGGCTGAGAATCTGTGACTGGGTCAAAGTCACCCAGCTGGCTCCATGGCAAAGCAGAAGGAACTCACAGCAAGGTGAGTTCTACTAAATACTAGGATGGAAGAGAGTTACTAGACATGTGATTTACTAATTTAAGTCATTTATTAGCTGTTTTTCAAGCAATATATGGCATCATCCATATATCTCTCAGAGGGGAATTACATAAGACAGGGTCTAAGGATATTTTAAAATTTTGTTTTAATTTGCAAATAACTCAAAATACTCCATTCACAATTACAAATGCAAATGGGAACATAGGTTCTCCAAAAATTTCTGAAAATTCCAAGATATGCATTTATGTTCACAAAATGTAGATTTTTAAAAATATGTACTTTTAAAGGTCTAAATTTTTTGAAAAATAAATAACTTAAAAACATACCAGAAAGTACACAACTTTCTAAAATTGGTGCCATTTTTACCATTATACCATTTGAATGAACTGCAAAACAGACGGCCAACAAGAATGGGACTAAGGCAAACAGAGCCTTGAAGAGCAGTTGAAAGAACTTGGGCAAACATGAGCATCCCTGGGTTTCCCATATCTAGTAAGACAACTAATGGAAAAGTCATAAGACTGGAGCCTGCCAACCTTGCCGGTCTTTATGGAGAGCCGATGCACTAGAGCTCTGAAGACAATCATGGTCTGCTTATGGTGGCAGCCACACATTTTGCTGTAGAAATCCAGTGTAGGTATAGTGGTTAAGAGCATAGAACTGGGACTCAGGCAACCTGGGTTGCAGTCCCTGCTCTGCCATGGAGCCAACTGGGTGACTTTGAGAGAGTCACAGATTCTCAGCCCAACCTACCTCTCAGGGTTGTTCTTATGTGGATGAGACTGAGAGTAGGAAGAGGAGAATGATGTAAGCTGCTCCGAGTTCAGTGTAAAAAAACTGGAATATAAATCTAATAAACAGATAAATAGTGATGCCTTTGGACCTCAAAAAGTTACCTGTATCAATATAATCTATCAATTAAATTATTTGAAAAGCAGGTAATTAATTCATTGAAGGCTCTAACTTAAGTCTTCACCAGTCCAAGAAGCTAAGCTCTGAACTTCTCACTTGAGTCTGAGAATTCTACAGAATTTGCACTGCATCTTCCTCTTTGAAGTCAAAATCCTTCCATACTCAAGCAATGTCTTCTCAATCCAATATACTCCTCTATTATTATTCACAGATTTAGTATTATTATTCCAGCATCCAGGCACAAGGCTCCGTAATACCACAGACACAACTATCTCTATCAGTTGATGATGTAGGCAATGCCCTTTGAAAGATCAAAGAGGAAAGGAGTAAAAAGAAGAAAAATTGCTTTCCACAAGAAAATTAAAAGCTAAAAGAAATTTCATTTTTTGCAAGCCTTCCTATTGACTGCATCTGCAACATCAGGTTTGTGGTGGAGATCAAACTTCTTTTCACTGGGCTGGATGCTCTGTTGTCTGACATGGAAAGAAGGAGAGGGGGGACTGCAAATGCTTAATCTTGAGGGCAGAATTCACAGAGCACTTTTTGAAGGAAGCAAAGCACGTGAAAGAGAAAATAAGTCTAGCGCTAGACAGGATGAATTCTGGAGAGAGGCCAACTTGACACAAGCACTCTATAGCTTGGTACCATGAAGAAAGCCGAAAGCCTGTGGCACCACCCAATGAATTGTCAGCAGACTCTCAAGCAACAGGGAAGTCAGCAGATTTTGAGGATCTGAGAATCTATTTCTCTGCGCCTGCAATCTAAACATGCTTTCTGAAAGCAATAGACTGCCTTCCAAGAATAATGCTGAGTGCAGTTTCCAAGACAAGAACAGATTCAAAAATTATTTAATGTGACATAGCACAAACTCAAAAAGACGGGAGAAGGTGGCAAAAGGAATATGAGCTTTGTTCATTATGACTGCTGTAGTCAAAACAACAAGCTGTTACATGCCATTCCCCCAATATACTGCCTTGGCATAAATGGCAAGATCCGGTTGTGATGAATTGTCTGATAACCTGTTAACAAGCCAGCAACCTGAGAATCACTGCTTCAATGCAGCAGCTTATAGTCACGATCCAAAGAAATGTCTTAGGTGCACCCGAGGGTTAACAAACACCAAAGCAAGAGGTTCTTATAAAAAGACATGAAAATGGTTGCCTTCAAATGCATCCAGGCATGACATTAGAAAAAGCAGGTCAAAAGCATCTTAGCACATGCAGCGCTGGTTCTGTGGCTCCCCAGATGTATTAGACTACAGCTTCCATGAATCCTAGCCAGTATGACCAGTGATCTGATTATGGGGGCTGTGGTCCAGAACATCTAGATGGTCCAACTAAGTTGTTTATTCCTGGATTAGTCATCGTTAGTGATTATACCACTATCATTACTCTTTCTTCTAAATTAAACAAATCAATCTAAACCAGACTCCTTATCCTATTAACATCATAATCGCCAGATTTCTTCTGCTTAGTGTATGCATTTGTAAAATGACTCTGTTTTGTCCCCTTAAACTCTTTATAAGTACCAGAAGTAGTAAAAAGAGGTTAAAAGGTACTTTTGTAATCGCAGAATAAGACCTTAGTTTAGATTCACTATTTTAGAGGACCTGGACAATTGCTCACTGTTCTATCCTTCAACACCAGGGAAAACAGAAATAATCCATGGTTTCACCATCCCAGCCCACTTTGAACGTCAACTGAATGAGTAGTTGTACTACGGAAAGTCAACTCTATGAACAAATCTTTCCTTTGTACAGTCGCTTCAATCCTGGCAACCACAAATCCACTCATAAGTTTGCCAAGGACGTGAGCACCAAGCTTTCTGATGAGCAAGATGCCGGCACCAATCAGATTCCTAATGCAGAAATCTTATTTTCTGCTCTCCTTCTTGGAAGTGAAGCTCCTTTAGAGCGGGAAAGAATTCCTTTGCTTCCCCATACCCTGCACAAACAGATGACCCCACCTCCCACTTTCTGAAGGCTTCTGTGCATGTGTCTGAAGACTCAAGTGAGGGGAGGGCACTGGTGGACCACAAAAAATGGCTGCCTAATAAGCCAAACCCTCTCCCACATTAACCCCACCGAAGTGTAATTGCAAGATACACATACGTAGAGCTTGTCTGCGGCTGTTCAAACGCTTCTTTAGGAATTTTCAGCCCTGGATTTTTCTTCCTGCCTGCAAAATAAAGTAACAGAAAGATGTTTAGAAAGGTTTTTCATTAAATGTTTGTCACATCTTGCAACAGAGGGCATGTTTGTAGAGTCTGATTTAATTTGACATAAACACCAGTCAGGTCTCCCCTGGAATATTCACAGTGCAGAATTATATTTTGAAGTTTATATTCAAAATATAAAGTTCCTTTGTTCAGATTCAGTTTGGATCTCATGTTCTAATAGATGCAAGAAACAGTTTAGGCACACATCTGCACATTCTCAATATTGCACTCAGTGTGGAAGAGTGATCTGATTTCCTGACATGGTCATTTTTCCCTGAAAATATGATTGTCGCTTTCCATGATATGAAGGAGAGCTGAAATTATACAGGTGATCTATGTGGAAAACCTGGAAATTATACTGGATGCTTGAGCAGGTCTTACAGTCAAAAGAGTTTTTGTATAGGGCCTGTCATTTGTAATAGCTCAGACTCTTCTGTCCTATTCCTCCCATACCCTTTTTGACCTCAGAATATTTTGAACTCACAACTGAAGCAACATATTAAGTGCTTTTTTAAATTGCATGAATTGAAGAATTTATCCCCAGGACAAAATTAAAGTTTTGTTAGTACAGAAATTAGGTTGTTTGGATAGAGGGTGTGAACTTCTACAGGTAGACACAAAGGTCGCGATGCAATGTGATTGTTTATACAGGGATAGGATAAACCCTTTTATAAATCCATTTAACCTAAAATGTGTTAAAATAGGCTTCTGAATCAGCCTCCACTATTTTAGCTTGCAGATAGATAAGGCACAAGCCAAAAGAGTAAATAAGCCAGGCCAGGCAAACAGAACATTATTTTAGCATCAAACAACCACTAAACTCTGGCTGCAGGCATCCATAGACTGAAAAACCTTAGGGGAGCTGATAGAACTGTCAACACAGTAATTATATATTTTAAAAAACCATAGGAACTGACAGACTAAAAAGAAAAGGGGGAAATCTTGGTCACAGTTGGGGCTATCACCCATGGGATCAAACTCCTCAAAGCCAGGAAACTGGAGGCTGATGTGCCCCAAGTTCAGTGATGACGTCGTGGCCTGTTACAAAATATGCCTGCTTTCAACTTATTCTCCATGCACCATCTTTTCCCTCCCTAACATGGAATACCTATGACGCTGACCTCAAATGGGGAAGTTTGTTTGTTTGTTTAAATCATTGAATAGATTTCTTCAATAGATTTCTTACATTTCAAGACCAGATGCTCCCCAAGGTAGCTGACAATATAAATCAGTAAAATTAGAAAGCACCTTTATTTATTTATTTAAACCATTTCTATGCTTTATTTATTTATTTAAAACATTTCAAAATGGCAGCTAAATTAAAATGTTATTTCAAATAATGGTGTATAAAGTTAATGTAAATATGAAAGAAGAGCCAATCCAGGAAAACTTTAGCCAGAGATAACTAATATAATTCTTAAAGCCCTTTTAAAAGCAGCTGCCAATGGAGCAAGCTATTCAACTCTCAGGACAGAATTCTGAAAGGCGCAAGCCGCCACTACAAGTGAC
Organism: Varanus komodoensis; assembly: GCF_004798865.1. Classification (NCBI taxonomy): domain Eukaryota; kingdom Metazoa; phylum Chordata; class Lepidosauria; order Squamata; family Varanidae; genus Varanus; species Varanus komodoensis. Next base: position 296,531 of record NW_025335417.1, on the reverse strand, counting down.
CAGCAGACTTTGTTGGAGACCAAATCACAGCACCTGCCAAGGATCCAATGCAAGTGCTAGGCCTCAGTCCTTCAAGAGGTTTGCCTATATCCTCAGAAAAATATCCAAAGAATATGACTGGATGGTGTTCTCACTGCATCTGTCTCTGTAGCAGTTAAATGACAATTTTCATGTTATTGCTCTTGTAACATTGGCAATCACATGAATCTATTTCCCCTCCCCAACTCAACAAAAAGAGCATTTTACAAGTCTACTTAGATTATATATGCGTTTCACAAGATACATCCCTGGACCACCATCAGGTACTTTTGTGAACAAAATCAAAAAGCATGACTTTTTTCCTGCAGCATCTTTATTATTCTTATAAATATGGAGGGAGGGTTGTTGTTGTTTTTAAAGTGACTTAAAAATGATGGGAGATACCCCATCTTCTTAGGTCTCTATTGCAACATTAGTTAATTACTTTCCTTGTTAAAAATACCTCTCTCATAATTCAGTCTGTTGCTTCCAGCAATTACAATATGTCTGGGTTGGGAAAAGCAAAGGTGCCACTCTATAAACACATACCTTAATTTGCCCAACTAGCACAATTACATGTTGCCAGGGAGCACAAGCTTAAAGCATGTACAGAAAGAAGAAATGAAAGAAAGTCCTTTTAAAAACAAAAGCTAGCCAACTGTAACAATGGGAGTTTTAGAAACAGCACAGGACAACATGTTCCTAACAGGGCCGCAATAAGGCGATACTAGGAAGAAAACATCATGTCTTTGATCTCATTCTGTAAGTTCAGATCTTAGTTTCCAGGGTTACAGACAAAAGATTTGAACATACATCCCAAAACTCCTGAAAGAAAACATGCAAGGAAGCAAAAATGAGCCACTGTACCCTGCCACCCTACCCCAGTTCAAGTCAAAGCAAACCCAGCACTTTTCTGTTCTGAAGCAGAACCCTGACTGCCCACTTGTCTCACCCACCCCAGCAGGGCCAACACTTAAACAGTTCTGTGGCAACCTATCAACACTTTTCATTATCATGGAAGAGCCCAGGGCAAACCAGTTCACCTTGCTGCGGAAAGGCTTGCCATGAATTCAGCTCAGTTTTTTACCTGTGCAGATGCTCCACTGCATACAAAGAGTTTCCACACCTGCCAAGGAAGTCCTTTTCATGACAGATTATTCTTTTCTGTGCCTGATTCTTTTTTCTTTGCTGAAGCTGCTGGCTCCATTAAAACAAACAAACAAGGAAGCTTTTGCCCGTACGGAAACACAATGCACATGTGCTCTTAAGTAAGCAGGGCCCTGGATCAGTATTTGAACTCTCATTTCTAGGTTTGAGTCTAGATGCAATTAATATTTGCTATTTATAGCCATCTTTGTTCGCAGACTTGCAATCAAAGCCCATCCTTCCCCAGCCTAATGCACTCCAGGTGTGTTGGGACTGCAATTCCCATGCTGGCCGGAATGAATGGGAATTACAGTCTAACATATCTGGGCAGAACCAGTTTGGGGAAGACTGATCTAAGAATAAAAACTAACAGACATTCTAGACCGGCTGTGTGATTGTTTTCTAGAGAGATTTATAATAGCAAGTCAGCAAGCATTTTTCTGTTGGGTATAGGATACCAAGCCATGTATGCATGCCACATATAAGTATAGTCTTGTCAGGCTACAGAGTGGCATTTAATTTGAGAATAAATAAATTTGAAATAAATAAGTGTGTTTGTAAACAGTAGGTGGTCCATTCCCCCTCTGCCATTATGCTTTGAAAGTTCGTGGAGGAGATGCAGCCCAGAGATACAGGCCATGCTTTGCATGCAGAAGTTCCCAGATTCAATTCCCTTCGTGTTTCTGGGTAGGGACGGAAAACTCCTGCCAGAACACTGCCAGTCAGTGTCAATTATATCCAGCTAAAGGGACCAAAGTTCAAACTCAGTACAAGGCAACTTCATATGTGCCCTTTAAGGCCACTGAGAGCTGAGCAAACAGTTGCTTTAAAAGTGAAAAGAGGCAACACTGTTTTGGAGGGGACATATCAAGTAAGCATTTGGTCATATTTTGATCTGCAACGCTGACAGGTCGCCAAACTAAAAAAAACAAAACCCCTTCTCCAGCAATGTGTCTTTAACACCTGCATACGTGCCTCCAAGGAAACTCAAGGACCTCCACTTAACACCTGTTGCGTATTGGCTGGCTCCATGCCTTTTTTACTGTGGCAGCAGGAACAGCAAGAGGTCTTCCCTCCCCAGCCCCACACACAATCACACACACTTGTGGGCGCTCACACATTCTTCAGCTTGTCCTGCTTAATAAATTCAGCAAGAGGCTACTGTGCGATGAATCCCAGGCCAGTCATGACTGACAAGGCAGCTGGAGACATGCAGCATCACACCCACAGTGGAGAGACAGGCAGTCCTGTGGCCTATTCAAGCTGATCTTAATTCAATGACGCTCCAGTATCTCTTACTGACCACTACAGGACTAGTCAATAAGGCTAGATTTAAATCAGGATTTTCTACATAATTTGCAGGCATGCCTGCCTTACATGTAGGTAACTTCATTAAAATATTCCCAAACTGGATCTCTTTTACAGCCTGCTACCATTAAAGGTTTTCTCTTCCAAGGGGAGAAGTATAATATGATAAACCTCAGGCTACACACAAAAAAGATCCAAAGACTTATGCAGTATTCTGCTCAAAAGGGTTCACTTTCTTCTTTACTGCTTGCCCTGCCCACCTCACACTTGGCTTCTTGTGCAGATCTATTCCACTCCCAACAGTCTTGTATTCATTGCATTTTTTAAAAATGTAGTGCTTAAGAGGTAAGGGGTTGATTTTGTCTACACAGATATGAAAAGCAACAATGGATTAAGATCTTTTTTCTCAACTCTGTATGCTTATTTTATAATATTTTGCTGTGCAGAAGAGGCATGTGATTTCTGCAGACACAAATTTACAGCTTTGAGAACTGTAAAACCAAGCATCTGTGACAGTATCTTCTAAACAGAAAAACTGCCCAATAATCTTACAGAAACTTCTGGAAGAGCATGACATTGCAAATAGAATTCATTTACCAGAAATGTAAACATTGCATGACAAGAGACTCATGCGACATAATCAAAAATTAATCTTTATTTTATGATAAATAACCTTTGGACTATAATGTATCTTAAACATAAAATTATCTTTAGATTTTTCCTGAAAAAGAATTTTATTAAAACTAATTCAATTTAAACCAAAAAAAAAAAAACCCAATTTAATTTTTTTAAATCTATCCTGGACCACTAAAACAGGTTGGAAAGGTTTTGACCTTTCAGAGAAATGGAAGATCCATGAAAGCAATGCTGAGGAATGTTTGAGCTCTTTTTTATTTTATTTTTTTTTACAAACATAAGATCGCCATTCTTTACCCCCACTTATATCAGCTGCCCTCTCTATCTAAGATACTAAGCATATGTGCATTACAGTGAACACGTGCATTTCTGCCATGAATATTAATGAACATATGGTTATTACATTACATTTAACCTTTCTTTCTCTTGCAAGGAACCCAAGGAGGCTTAAAAGGTTCTCATCCTCTCCATTTTATCCTCACAACCATCCTGATGAGATTGGTTAGGCTGAGGGTCCACGACAGGTCCAAAGTCACCCAGTAAGCTTCATGGCTGAATTGGGACTGGAACCTAGATCTCCTGAGTCCCAGTCCTGCACTCTTAACCACATCACCATACCAGCTCTCATACGAAGCACCCCAAATTAAAACGTTCAAAATTCAGAAGCATGGCTCATATTAGCAGAGCTATTTTTTTAAAATGTTTGGTTGTGAGCCTAAGTGCTGGACAACTATTTTCAACATCCTTGACCACTGACTGGCTGTGGGCCAGGAACATAAGAAAATCCATGCTGGATCAGACCAAAGCTCTATCTAGTTCAGCACTCTGATCACCTGGTGGCAAGCCCGCAGGATTCCTCAAGCAAGATGGATGCAAGATCACCTCTGGCTCAAGTTCCTCAATAACTGGTGGTATGTAGGAGCTGGAATTCAAAGCACCTGAAGGTAATCAAGTTAGGAAAGGCTACCATGAATATGCAAACAGGGTTCACACTGGCCCTGCACCCATCCTGCCCAAAACAACTCGACTCTGCACCCCCTGGTTCAACCATCAGGCTAGTGCTAGGTGCTCCCCTTCACTCCAACCAGGTACCAAAGTACTTGAATCCAGGGGCTGGCAGCCTCACACACTAAAGCAATTAGGAAGCCCAAGTCACTGGAAGATCTTTGTTTATTTTGATGTAGTTATTGTTCAATAGATGAACTGGGGATTAACATTTAAAAAGTCAGGGCAGAACAAAATGTACAGTCCAGATTAGCAAACTTAAATTTGGAGTCAGACTTGAAGGAGAGAAGCTGGCTGTAACAGATATATTTAAACCAGCAGTAGGCAACATAATGCCTGTGGGCATCAGTGATTCTCTCTTGGTGCCCACCAAGGTGCCCTGCCCCCACCTTTAAAAAAGATAACATTTCCCTCCTCAAAGCTGTATATTACTCTGAAATAGGTTTCTGTTGGTGCTGAAAACTGCAGGTTCAAACAAGTTTAGTGTGTTGCAGCTCTGACACTACCTCAACCTGGTACCCAGTCTTTTCAACAGGTTGTTTTTTGCAACACTGTCTATGGAAGTCATTTTGCACAGGTATTCCAGGATTATCTCTAAATTCCAAATGTGTCCACAGCCCCAAAAGACTGCTTACCCCTGATTAAAGCAATGGCTTTCCCTTCACTCAAATGTCCAAATTTCAACAGTTGTCAGCTTAGAAAAAATAGTGGGGTCGCACCAAAAACAATCTGGCTGCCTTGAAAGTCTTTTGTGGGATTCGAAGACTTCATAATCTGATCTAGACAGTCAAATTTTGGTTTTGTGGTGCAGACTAAAAGGTTCTGTTGATTGAAACAAAAATATTATTAACCAAATGCTCCAACCTATTTTCACAGAGAAATGGGCTGGAAAACAAGTGGGGCAGTTCCTAAACTGCAGGAGGCCCTACAGGCAGGGGAGCTGCCTTCAAAATGAGACCATCATTACAGATCATTTTCCAGGGCTGTTACTTTAATGACACTGGCACAAGCACAACAGGTATTAACTTGGCTGTGCTAGAATCATTAACTAAAAGACCTGGAAAATATAATCTGTAAGAATAATTTTATTTACTTAGGCATCTAAGGGAAAAAAACAAGAGTTTATTTGGCAAGTGCTGTATTTGTGAATCCTTAGTAACACTGACATTTTCTTCCAGTAGCCAAGAATCTTATAACCACCCTTCTTAGAATGTCAATTTATGTAAATAAGAGCAATACAGAAAACTTAGAGTCCCCAAACTTTAGGAACCTGGGTAAATTTTCTCCTCCCTTGGATCCCCAGGTTGTGCCCACATATTTATGCACACACGGAAAGTCTCTTGAATTCAAATTATTTTTCTATTAGCTCATTTCAAAACTACAATTAAAATAAAGTTTACACTGCTGTTCATAGACTGCAAAGTAAAAATTACAGGTCAAGAGTTTATCGGCACCATCGCAGCACAAATTCATAGATCCATACATTCATAGAGCCAAATACTTAGATCCATATGGCTCTTCAAGGTTTTTACAAGGGTTGCCAGGAAAATCATTGAATGCATTTGCAGGCACAGAAGTGATTTGATAGTAGTTTTGCAAAAGAAATCACAAGAATTCATTTTACTAGATCCCAGTTTTCTCTGGTTATGTGCATGCATCTTCTTTTGTTCTAGCACTATCAGCCTTCCTGTCTATCTCTGTCACACACAGTCTGTGCCCTTTCTCTTTCCTGACCCTTGTTGTCAACCACTTTCTCCCTCTCACCATCCATGCTGTTCCACCCTACTATCCCCTGCCTCTCCTTGGGGGATCCTCTCCCCACCCCCATTGTTCCTTTCTTCCCCTGCTTCCTGGGTACTGCATCATATTACCTGTACCCAAACTGTCCTCTTTTGTCTCCCTGCCTGCCTTTTCACCTTTCCCATCCACATCCTCCTCCCTCTGCCCTGGTCCCTCTATTCTTCCCTGCCCCCAAGTTACTGCATCCTCCTCCTTCCCTCCCGTTGCCACCCAGCCTTCAACAACTGGACCCAAGAGTGAAAATGGGTAAACATCAATGCATGTTGAGGAATTTACAACGTTTCCAATAATTATATTTCTACTTATGTACTTATTTTGGGATGCAAACAGGATATGTTTGAATGATTTGTGAGGAGGAACTAAATTCTCACGTATCCCTTGTTCAGAGGCATTCTGGGGAGATGAAGACAGTAGACATGTAAAGAACATCATCCTGCTCTGCAGCACTTGGGCTACTCAGCAATTTCTTTAAAATAGATTTTAAAATTAGAAGGGACAGGGAGTATTAATGAGCATCACAGTACCCATCATCACCACACTGACCCAAGCAGGCACAGACATATACAGTAGACTTCCAACTATCCAGCCTGATGTGGTGGAAGGGCAGTCTGGATAACAAAAAAGCTGGATAGGCCAGAGTTCTATAAATGCTCACTACCCCACCCATGCCATTAAAAAAAACCCCTTTTTATACCAAAACCCACTCTTTTCACATTTTCTGACCTCTTAGTACAGGCCAGTACTTTAAAAATGTTTGTACTGTACTGTATGTTTTAAAAATTTATTACAGAAAAAGGAAGCCCAAGGATAAAAATATTGTACACATTTTAAGATAAATTTTGTAATGTCTAACTTAATTGCAGGAAACATAAAATCATGTACACTGTACAGTATGAATACATACACTTTCAAAATAAACAGAACATTAATGTAAAGCGTAGGCTTAGTTCTTACAAAAATTATTTAAACTTATTTTACTGTTCATTGATAGTTATTTTTTAACTAGGCCAGATAGTACAGAGGCCGGATAGTTGTGAAGCCGGATAGTCATGAGCTGGATAGTCAAGAGTCTACTATACTTGGATTTTAGAAAACACATTTCTTAAAATCCCTCACCAAAGGCTGCTCTCAGATAAACTAAGAAGTCATTGGATAAAAGGGCAGGCTTTCTTATGGACTGCTAACTGATTAAAAAGCAGACACCAGATGGCAGAAATAAATACAGTGGCTTGGGTTCTAATTTGCCTCCCCATTCACAAGAGAGAGAGGAGAGTCCCTCCTCCTGCTGCTGCATCTGTAGCACCCCCCTGCAACTTATTTCATACCACTCCAAACTGCCCTGCAATCCACAGGGGCAGAGTGGACAACAAGGCAAAGGAAAGAGAGAGGCAGGAAGCTCTGTTGCATGACGTCTGTTCTATTCACAGAAGGGAAGTTAGGATCCACACTATACTTTTCACATCAGAAAGAGGCAAGTGATGGAATACTCCACAGATCTGTATGGGGAAGGCCACCATACTAATCTGGGGGCTGGAGGGAGAAGCGATCCACCAAATTGTGAATATAAGCAAACTATTTTGGTTGGTGAATATTCAAGTAGGCCATGAAGAACTCCAAAACAAACCTCTCCAAACAGGGTGGACTGGGGATGTCAGGGCAGGGAAATGACAAAAGAAGTTCAGTTAAGGAAATGCAAAATAATGGTCATTGTGAATACCTCCCCAAATAAACCAAACCATACCAAATAAAATCCAAATTCACAGGACTCATGGTGACTATTTAGAAAATAGATCTTAGTCTAAGTAGTTCAACAAAAACAGAGCATGCAGAACAGCCATGAAAAAGGAAAAAAGCTAGGCCCAGAGATTCAAAATGGGACTAAACTAAAATGATCTGCATGACACCTTTATGTGAATATAGTGCAGCTATACAGTTCTGGTTGCCCCATTAAAATAAAAGTGATAAGGAAGAAACATAAGATACAGAAAAGCTACACAGGGAGAATAAAAATGGAGGGACATCACAAAGCAGCAGTATGCAATCTGGTGGCCTCCTAATGTTTGGAGCTACAATGCCTGAAATTTCCACCATGTACCATTCTGCCTAGGGCTGATGGGAGTGGTAGTCCAAAACATCCAGAGAGCACCAGATCATCTCCTCAGCAATAGAGGGGCAAACATTTAAGAGTGATATGGAGCAGACATTACAGAAAACGTCTGTTCTTTTCACATAATATTAACACTCATCTACTGTTTCTCTAGAAATGACTAATGGGCTACTAGTTGCCTTTAGATTCATGACAGAACTTGGAGAATGTGATGCCTCAAGGTGTGATGATGGTCACTGGCTTCAAATGGGAGCAAGACTTATTTGTTGCAGATTTAAAATCAAATGCAAGGCAGTACACCAGTCTGGCTCCAGCCTTCAGCTGTGCATGTGTGGGGATGGGGATCTGCGTTACTGTAACCTGTTGTCAGCCACTTTGAGAACCATTCAGTTGAATAGTAGAAGAAATAAATAATAAGAGCCACAATAATAGTTATCTGGTTGTTATATAAAAAAGCAGCACAGGGACACAAAATTAATTTTATCTGAGTTTAATTGCTATGAACCACTCAGAGAGCTTCAGCTATTAGGCCATACTGAAATGTAATTAAAAATAAATCCTCATATTCAGAGCAATGCATCTCTAAATACTTGTTCGGGGAGAAGAAGAGGCACGAGCTTTTGTTTTAATAACCTGTTTGATTTACTTCCCAGAAGAATCTGGCTAGCCACTATTTGAAACAGGATGCAGCCCAGATGGGCTGTTCCAGCAAGAGTCTTATGTTCCTATTAGCCAAGGCTATAAGGACCTGTTGCATTCCTTCAGCTCCCATTTGCAAACATTTACCATCCTTAGACTAAACAGGAGTCATTAAGGAAAGGCTTTTTCTGGCCACATCTTCAGATCCATATACATATAAAATAAACTATGAGACAAAACAGCCATTTGTCTCTCCAAAGAGCCTGGCACAGGACTACTGCATGTGAATTCCACTGCTCTCATAAGGACCCAATACATTTCTGAAAGAGAACAAATACAAGCATAGGGCAAATGCCATAGGCCTTTTCATTACCAGGCACCTGAGATCAATTCAAGCATGCAAAAACTAGGATGGTATAGTCCTCCCATGCCTTGCTTTCATATAACAAGCTGCCCATTCATGCTTAGGCTAAGCCATATGCTTTAACACAGAGGAGCTTCCAAAGAACAACCTAGCAATGCCAATGTAAAATCAGAGGTGACACACTTACAGAAAGGGCCTAGATTGTTCTTCCTACACAGCCTTTCTCCTCCCAGGCTGAGGCTATTACCAGGGGCCAGAAATTCAGCCACCAATGACAACTCTTCCTCCATACTACTGGATACATCCACTGCTCTGGATGCCCTGCATAAAGTTCTCCAGGAACTGCAGAGAATTCAAGGAGGAAGGTGTCTTTCACTTCAACGTGGGCTTTTGCAGAGGAGAGAAGCAGCACAGGTCTCTCCTGCTGTCTTTTAGAAAACCCCAGAATGAATGATGGGAGAGCAGAGCTGCCCTCGACAGTTCTGGGTAAAGGGTAAAACACCATCCCATCCCCAGCCACATCTCTCACTTGCACAAGAAAAATTAGGCTGGAGAAAAGAAATAAGAAGATGATGACTAACGGGGCACTCTTGAGGATATGGATTCAACAATGCTGGCTTTTCTCCCATGTTCTTGACACATAGAGTAAACCACTGGCAACCTGGTGCATGCATCTGTGAACTTCCCAGTGCAGAAAAGAAAGAAAAGCAGGACTACCAGAAGAGCTGGGTGCAAAAATCCAGGGGAAGGGGGAAGGCAGAAGGCAGAGAAGAAAGAACAGATTAACAGAATGGCTCAAGAAAAGATCGTGCCAGAATCATTCATGTTTAATGCAGAGATGCAGTCCTCTTGAAATTTTGGCTTATTGTGGCTTTATTATTGTTATTTTACTGTTCTTTATATTGTTGAATATTTGATATTGTTTGATATTTGCTATTATGTTTGATACTGTATTTTTCATTATGGTATTATGTATTATTTATCTTGGATTTTACTATACTGTTTTAATAGGTATTGAGATACTGAATTTGTATACTGCCCAGAGAAACCAAAGGGCTATGTGGTGGGATAGAAATGTAAATGTAAATTGAAATGAAATGAAATAATAGTGCAAGAGTGGCCCTTAAGTATTTGATTTGTAGAGCAGAGGTGCTTATTACCCCCCACCTGAGTTTATACACATTCCAAGAGATTCTTAAAGGCAACATCTTGTTGAGTATGAGACCAAGTGAATTTTGGCTTTGCAGATGCATACTACTGGGAGAGAGGCAAACATCATGGTTGAGGAAATTTATAGCCTTTCAATCCATGAAGAAAGCTAGCAACAACCTTAGAGCATATTAGGAGTGTATCTAGGAAGTCTTAGCATATACACTGTTACTTCTCCACAGGGCCGCTCATGTAATCCTGGGAAAAGTAAGAGGGATCAGGCATGAACTATCTTTCTCTGCATGAATTAGCTTTGAGTATTAAGGAAAGGAAAACCTTGAAAATGTGGAGAATGATGGCCCTGCTTTTTTCAAAGGGAACTTTGCCAAGGCTTTCTGCTTGCAGTCTCTAGGATCACTTTCTCTAATCCCAAATGTTTATACAGCAAGCCCTTAAAAGCTGCAGTCCATTTTCAATCCAACTCTGGACTTCAAGAACCCTGGGTGGTATTGGCACTCCTTGCAACCTCCAGAATGTAGCATTGCAGCTGTAATTTAGAGATACTGATTAAAGTTATAGTCATAGTTTGTTAATGCATGCATGCTGAGTGGAATACATCGCAATGCTACTTCCAGGAATTACCAGAATGCACCAAGGATTAGAATATAGATGGCTAGCTTTGAGAACATCATACCATCTTCCAAGCCTCAGTAATATCTACCTTGACTGGCAGCAACTCAAAAATATCTCTTAGACATAAAGCTTACTCTGCCTCATATGCTGTAGCTAAGGTGCTAGAGGGGTGCACAGACAGTTATACATGAGGTACAGTCCTCCTGGAAGACACCACTAAATTGCAGGTGGAGAATTCATATGCCACTGTGCAAGAAAAAAATCCCTGTGTACAGAAAACTAGCATGCAGGGAGTAGACTAAATGCAAAACCCTCTCCCCGATCTGTGAGTTTTCTACAGGTCAAGGGGCAATGATATGGAAGAGCATTCAGAAGAACACTGCTCCACTCAAGTCCAAAAAGGCTGTATGAGATCTGGGAACAGTCTAGATCTGTGTACCAAAGTGGAACTTTGGAGTCTTGGTCCAACTTCCCAATTTTAAAATTCAATGCTTACTTGAAAGCAGAAGAACACTGGGTGGCATGATTGCATGTGTCCCTGTAACTGCAGTCCAATCAGCCAAACCAGTCTTCACCTCATAATCCTCTCTCCAAGAAACACTGCAGCAAGAAAACATCATGTGGACAAATTACTTGTTCTCCTTTCCTCTGAGCTTGTCACGTTCCTTGCCTTAATGAAAAAAACAGAACTGGTGCACTGCATAGCTCGCACCACTTTTAAGCAGAAGTTCTGCCAGTGAGCTACTGCAAAACAGACACCCAGGGTGCCAAAATTTAAAAAGGCATATAATGTTGTCATAAAGCACTTCAGTCAATTTGCTAATCTCTCTTTAAAGATAGTGGTATCCAGTTATTCGTGAAAACAACTGGCTGCAGCAATGTTCAATGGTACGTTCAGAGTTCTACAAAGTATAGCCTGAATGTGCAAGGAGGAAGGCAGGGGACCAAAGCTTGGGAGGACAGCAAAACTGTTTTGTTTTTTAAAGCTGTATGTTTATTTGATGAATATGTATCCTGGGCTTTCAAGCAGCAGGTCCTTAAGGCAGCAAATAATACAAAACTGAAATTAACAATAGCACTGAAGCACACAGTTAAGATGACACAACAGCAAAAGTTCACAAGCAGCAGCCCTAGACCCATCCCACAGCTTCAATAATACAGTCTCCATTCCCAAGCCAATTGTTTTCCCACACTAACCATGTAAAGGTGTTACAGTATTTCTCCTGCCTTGATCTTGTCTTAGGAACAAATATGTGCAAAATGCTTCAAGTGCAATGTAATAACATAGAGAGGTATAAATGCAAAAGTGTTTTCTGATTTGCTGAGTTAACACCATACCCAAAAGTTCAAGACAGAACCAACAGCAATCAATTTGGGAGCAAACCTACTGAACACAGACTACACCAGTTACTCTCTGATGCATTTTGGGAGCAGTCTAACTTCCCTGCTGAAGATCACAGCATAGGATTAAGGCTTCAGTCTGTTTTGGAAGTACAGGTTCAAGTTGGAGAAGGACCATGGTTCAGCATCAGCTGTACATGCAGAAAGGAAGAGCATCTGGTGTACATGCAAAGACATCTCAGTTTCAATCCCTAGCATTTCCAGGCAGGGCTGGACTCTTGCCTGCTATTAGTTACTTTGGAAGCGGTCTAGCTCAGTATGAGGCAACTTCATATAGGCCAACCGATCTGACACAGGCCATCTGGCTGGGCCAGTCAACAGGACTGGGATGCAAGGACACTGCTGACCAGACGATACTGGTCTCCTCATCCCCATTAATATGGTAAGGCAGCACTACCTGTCCAGTTCTGCAAATGATGGGTAGCGCTCCCTTTACATCATTGGATTTTGATCTCACTGTCCATCTGACTAGTGTCTTTGTGCATTCAGCAGCTCCAACAGAATGATTTTTCTCTTCTTGTTGCCATTCGTTTTTTTAAGTGCTCTGACTTGTGCAAAGTCTAATGTCCAACACAGAAAGACAAAGATGCTTTACAAAATTAATTGATGTGAAAGTATGCATGGGTCAACAAATGTAGGTCAGCAGATTCCACACCCACCCACCTCCCTGCTGGGACTATAAGCCACAATTACTACTTCCTGACATTCAGCTAATCTCACTGCAACATATGTTATGCTATGGCTCCTGACAGCCAATTGTCCATCAATAACCTACAGACATGAGTTGGCTATATAAGAACTCCACCCCTCCAGTGCAAGCCAGGAAATCCTGCAAAGATGCCTTCTCCATTAATCATTCAGTCCCTAAAGGGAATGGCTGTTACCAAATAGCACAAGTCCTGGCACATTTTTTCCTCCCCCTTCAATAGGCCTCATATCCTGGTAATTCCAATTGATTTCCTTTTTCAATCAAACCGCTACGAGAGTCGTTTCATCGTTCTAGTGTTTAGCATACACACTTGCCCGAGATTCGACATCCGATGCTCTTCATCTCCAAACCAGATCTACACAGATTATATCAGCAAACATGGAAATTAAATTCTCCTCTCCTTGCAGGGAAGCAACATTTACAAGAATTTATACATAAAATCTACACATGAACCATCACATTTCAAATCTTTAAAATCTGGTGAAGCCTGGAGCCACTGTAAATAGAGGTGGTGTTTCAATAAATAAAAGCTGAAGTTACAAAGGAAAAAAGAAAAGGGCATCTATTCCTTTCAGTCACTTGGGCAAACTTCTACTTATTGGGATGCTGGTTTATTTGCTTTAAGTGCTATAAATACTTTGCTCAGCAAGTACTTTAGGATTTATATGCAGGTATTTTGCAAAGTAATACTGCATGTCTTGCAGAGAATTTTAATTAAGAAAACAAACAAATTCTTCATAACTGATAAGTTTTCAGCAACATGGGAGATGTTTTTAGCCAGAAGGTTTATATGGATGAATAGAAGTGAACAAGATTTGCTATGATCAAAAAGGTAGCAGCTTAAATGTCTTAAATTCTGTTCCTTCCATTACTACTTTCCCCTTTCCACAATGTAAAGTTCCTCTCTTCATTTTGGCCTGCACGGGAACTTCCTATGTGCAGGATCTCTGGAAAAGTGTTCTGTGTGTGTACCCATTGGTGGCAACCTGACCTGAAGGTTCCAGAAGATGTAGCAGAGAATATTTGTTAGGACTCTAGATGGTCACAGAGAGAAAGTGCAACAGTGTGTAAGTGCTTCCTTCACTGATTAACAGAGGAAACATAAATGCCTGCCTGACTGTCATCCCACCACCCAAGCCAACAAACCCAAGAAGGGTCTTTCAGTTGTCCCATTTTTGGCAGTGTATGTGGCCCAAATTCTGAGGTATCTCCACCCTACGTCAGGTCAACATGTTATCATACTAACAGAATTACTTTAATTATTTTTCTTGATCTCAATACCCATAGCTAATTACCTGTGGCCAACATCCCGTTTCTGGGCAAGGTGTTGGAGCGAGTGGTGGCGGGACAACTCCAAGCACTCTTGGATGAAACTGATTATCTGGATCCTTTTCAGTCCGGCTTCAGACCCGGGTACAGTACTGAATCTGCCTTGGTCGCCCTGTGTGATGACCTGTGCAGGGAGAAGGACAGGGGGAGTACATCCCTGTTGGTTCTTCTGGACCTCTCGGCGGCTTTCGATACCATCGACCATGGTATCCTTCTGGATAGACTTGCGGGATTGGGGGTTGGAGGCACTGCTCTGCAGTGGTTCCGCTCCTATCTCAACAGTCGATTCCAGAAGGTAGTGCTGGGGGACCATGTCTCTACGTCATGGCGGCTATGCCATGGAGTACCACAGGGCTCCATTCTATCCCCTCTGCTATTTAACATCTATATGAAACCGCTGGGAGAGGTCATCAGGAGGTGTGGGCTGCGGAATCATCAATACGCTGATGATACCCAGCTTTACCTCTCGTTTTCCACTAATCCAGGTGAGGAAGTGGCTGTGCTGAACCAGTGCTTGGCCGAGGTAAGGGAATGGATGAGGGCAAATAAACTGAAACTCAACCCAGACAAGACGGAGGTCCTGTTGGTTGGCGGATCGGGTTTCGGAGAGGGTGGATTTGACCTGGTCCTGAATGGTGCAACACTCCCTCTTAGGGATAAGGTCCGCAGCTTAGGAGTACTCCTCGACCCGGAGCTTTCTTTGGAAGCTCAGGTGACAGCGGTGGCGAGGAACGCCTTCCTTCAGCTTCGGCTGATTAATCAGCTGCGCCCCTACCTGGAGTACGACTGCCTGGCGACGGTGACACACGCACTGGTGACTTCCCGCCTAGACTTCTGTAACGCGCTTTACGTGGGGCTTCCCCTGAAGACAGTCCGAACACTTCAATTGGTGCAAAATAGAGCTGCCAGGTTGCTGACGGGGACGGGGCGTTATGCTCACATGACTCCAGTCCTCCATCAGCTTCACTGGCTTCCCATTGAAGCCCGGGCCCAATTCAAGGTGTTGATTATGACCTATAAAGCCCTAAACCGCTTGGGTCCTGGCTACCTGAACGAGCGCTTACGTCCGTATATGCCCGACCGCCCTTTGAGATCTGCGGGAGAGTCCCTTCTCCGGGAACCCTCCACGAAAGAAATTAGGAGAGTAAGTACTCGGAGGAGGGCTTTCTCTGCGGTGGCGCCCAACCTATGGAATTCACTCCCCAAAGAGGTCCGCCTGGCACCGTCGTTACTGGTTTTTCGGCGCCAGGTAAAGACCTTTTTATTTAAACATCATTTGAATTGTTAAAACATATGATCTGGCCAGGGCAACTTCTTCTTCCTTCTCTTTCTCCTCCTATATTTTTATTTACTTAAGTTATACTGATAATTTTAATCTTATATTTGTAAACCAATGTATTTTTTGTACTTTGTATTTAATGGTAATTTATTATGTGCTATTGTATTTCATTGTATTTTATTGTGTTGTAAGCCGCCCCGAGGTTTCGGCAAGGGGCGGCATAGAAATGTTATAATAATAATAATAACAACAACAACAACAACAACAACTCCAGTTCCCAACTGTGAAGTTGAAGCACCGTCTCCAACCTCAGGTCTGAGAATCCGCAATACCTTATAAACTTTTGGACACCGTCCAGGGGCCATAGAATTTACCTCCATGCTGTAGGGTTTCTTCTCTATTTTTAAATTCAGACGTGACACCTTTGGGGTTCCTCTTATTCCAAAGCCAAGTAAATATAACTGCATATGTAGGGATGTGTGAGGAATCTGTTTGGCGATGGGAATCCTTTGGATTCACTGGGCTCAGCTCCATGGACTCCAGTCTGCTTCGTTGTCACCCTGCACTCCCAGTGTTGGGTTCCCAAAACCGAGCCCTGAGCTCCCAGTGTTCACAGGATGTTTGCCAGGAATAGAGCCCTATGCACTGTGAAAGCAGTGCCCTCTTGTGCACTTGGTGGTGCCACTCCTGGCCACACCAGAGATGGAAGATCAGTCACTGGGAATGGCACCTGACATGACGGCTCGCAGAGACCCTCTTCAGCACCCAGCGTTGCCACCACCAGCAGCACTGGGCAAGGCAGGTCAGTCTCCAGGAATGGTGCCTGGCATGACCATTCACAGCATCCCTCTTCTGCATCCTGCAGCCATTCTCTGGGTAGCTACGCTTGGTGGGGAAGGTTACCAGTTGCACAACTAGGAGTCTGCTAGGCTTGCTTTGCAGGACTGGGCCGAGTGAGAGAGGAAGTCCACAGATGCTAGAGGAATGGATCTGGAAAGGGTCCATCCCTCCCGTCAAATGCTGTTTCTTCCATGTTCCTGCTCTGTTTACCCACTTCCACTCCCACACCTCAACACTGTCACCAGCACCTGAACTTCCTTGATCACACAGCTTCCCAATCTGCTGCTTTGCAATTTCCATAGTGCCACTTTGAACTCCTTATTTGGCAAATGTAATTTCTCCAACGTTTGTCTCTCTCTATAAGCCTGCTGACACTGTCCTAAACTGAGAAGATTAAACAAATGAGGAAAGGAAGTGTACTGGCCCCATCCTTGGCTTCAGTGCCTTCTCCTTATGGAAGGTGGGTTCCTGAAAAGGAGAAGGACAGCTCTTCACTGGAAAGAATGATAAATTAATGTGTTTTAGTAAACACATTTGGGGAGCTGAGTGCACATGAACATATATTACTATTCAGTTCCACAGTGCATTTTCTTCTGCAATTTAGTTATGTAATGGAATTCAAAACAAATTCACCAGATTGCACTTCTTCACACTTACAAAAGAACGCACTTTCTTCTCACCCTGAAAAACTCTTGCCATAAAAAGATTTTAGGAGCCTTAGATTACAGATGAGATTATTAACTCCATCATTTTGTACTGTATCTTAATATTCCTATTTGCTGTAATTTAAATACAGTTGCTGAAAATGCCAAAATCTCAAACTGAATTATAAGCCTTGTTATTCAGTTTCTGTTTGAAGGAAGCGCTGGGCCTATGCCAAAAGCAAGGTTGGTTGATTACTGGAGGTTGATTACTCTTGCAGCATTTTAGAGATTAGTTGATACAGACTGATGATGGGCTAATTCTGCCAGTCTTGATGGTTAATGGCAATTACATGCAGCATTAGAGAAATCGTAAGAAAAGCCCTGCTGAATCAGACCAAAGGCATCTCTTGTCCAACGTGCTGTTCCCACAGCTGCTGGCTAGACAGTGCCTGCAAGCCCACATACAGAACATGAATGCAAGAGCACCCTTCCAGGTGCATTCCCCAGAAACTGGAATTGAAGGCATACTCTCTTCAATGACTGCTAGCCACCACAATATGCTTGATATGTAGCCATAATGACTAGTAGCTCTTGATAGCCATGAATTTATCTAATTCTCTTTTCAAACCATCCCACTTGGTGACCTTCACTACATCTTGCGGCAGCCAATCACAATGATTGTATTTATTTCTGATATTTATTTGCTGCCCCATTCTCAGAGCAGTTCATGCAATTTGACAGGTTACAAACATCAAAAATGTAAAAAAATATTTTAAAAATCTAAAACGCGGGAGAGAAATGCCTTCAACTGGCACCGAGAAATTAACAGCAGAGGCACCAAGCGAGCCTGCTTCAGGAAGGCATTCTGTGAACAGAGCACCACACCGAAGAAGTCCCTTGTTGGCAGGGCACCCAGAAGAGGGCCTCAAGGTCCAGGGCTAGCACACAGAGCAGCAGGAGCGCCTTCAAATTCTCTGGGCCCAACACTTTGAATTACCTGGGATCCATCGCAGTCTGGAAAGCACTTGTACCACATGGTCTTACCAGCCAGTCCAAGTTGATAGCCCAGCAGCTGTATTTTGTGCTACATGACATTTCTGAACCACTTTCACAGGCAGCTCCATGTACCACACACTGCAGTAATCCAACCAGAAGGCCACTGCTATATATATGTACTTGCAAGCTATCTGTGCAATCAGCTATAGATTACACTTATTTTATCTGTCCTGAATCTCATTTAGCTTCACTGGATAACCTTGGGTTATTATCCTATTTACCCACATCATGCAAAATTTTATACATCTGTATCATATGCTCCCCACACACACTTTACACAACTCTTTTCCTAGCTCAGCAGTCCCAGACATTCTAACCTTTCCTCACACAGACTTCAAAGTGCTTGTTTTTTACTAGATTTATATCCCAGACTTTTTTTGTTTGAAGAACTCAAAGTGGCTTACATCATTCTCCTCCTGCTCTCAGTCTTATCCCTACAACAACAACCCTGTGAGGTAGGTTGGGCTAAGAGTCCTTGACTGGTCCAAAGTCATCCAGTTGGCTCCATGATTCAGCAGGGACTAGAACCCAGATCACCTGAGTCCCAGTCCCATGCTCCTAACCACTACACCACATTGATTCTCTTTTATTTGCATGATCTTGAGAGAAACTATATTTGTTCCTAAGTATTAATTCCAACCACCCTGACTCTTAGGGTCAAAAACAAACAGGAATTTTAAGTCTATTTCGCACCTGTGCCTTTTATTAAAACATGGGTCTTCAAACTATGGCCTGCGGGCCAAATCCGGCCTGCCGTGCCCATTTATCTGGCCCGCCTCAGAGGTTTTGGACTCACTTGGAGAAAACAGTATCTGAGAAAGTACAAAAGCTCTGAGCCGATGCAGGCATACTCGGTGGGAAGATGGCCACGGTCACACTCATGCAGGGAAGACAGGTGTGATCGCGGTTGTGCTGGGGGGGGGGGGTGGCTGCAATAGCACCCGTCTTCCCTGCACAAGTGCGCCCACGATTGCACCTGTCTTCCCTGCACAATCGTGCGGGGGCGGGGGCAGATGGCCGCAATCGCAGTTGTGTTCGGGCAGGGGGAGATGGCCGCAATCATGCTGGGAGGGAGATGGCCTGACGTCCGTCTTTTCCCCCTCCAGCATGATCACAGACATTTAAGCGTCATTTTAATTGTTAACAGTATTTGCTTATTTATCCGGCCAGGGCGACTTGTTCTATATTGTTATTTATTTTATATTGTTATTTTTATATTGTTATTTTTGTATTTTATGTTGTGAGCCGCCCCGAGGCTTCAGCGAATGGGGCAGCATAGAAATGTTTTAATAAATAAAATAAATAAATAAATGTCCCTTAAATATGGACATGCTCTTCCCCACCTCATCTTGGGCTTCTGCTACAGCTCGAGTGAACAGAGCAAACATTTTAATTATTTGTTTACATTTTAATTTATTTTAATTTTAATTAATTTTTAATGTGCAGTGTGCATAGAAATTCGTTCATATTTTTTTCAAACTATAGTCTGCTCCCCCAACAGTCTGAGGAACAATGAACTAGCCCCCTGTTGAAAAGGTTTGAGGACCCCTGTATTAAAAGATTACCCTGACATAATAATGAAGGAAAGTGGCACAGATTTAAAGTTTTATTTGCTTTAGCACTTCGGCTGCAGTGGTGGAAGCGCTTTCTTCCTTCTTCTTTCTACCTGAAATGCTGCAATGGCAGCATCTCAGGTGCCATGAAGCCTCCGAAGATTAAAAACAACCTCCCTGTGTCATTTCCACAGCTGCTGCTGCCAAGTAAGCAAAGGGGCAGGAAAAGTATTCTCATGGATCAAGTCAGAATGTGAGCTGTAGAGGAGCATTACGAATAGCTGAGATTCATATTCTGGCAACCAAGGAATTACAAAGTTCAGTAATGCCACTGATTCAGATTCATACAATCTGGGAGCTAGATGCAAAGTTTCCTGACCTGGCAAAGAAAAAAGGACCTGGACATTTCCAGCCATTCGTTCTATGTATGTAGCAGACTGCTGTGTGACATCAGACTCTTCATCCCAACAGTGCCGAAAAACTTCCACAGAAAGGAGGAAATATCTCCACGTCCTGACGTTTTAAATTGCTGTAATGCTTTTGCCATGTGCAATTGTAAAAACAAGCCTGATTGTTGAGATAAAAAGTGTCTCCTGCACCAGGAAAAAATTATCAGAACAGACACAGTACAAGCCTAATCCCGTCAGTCCCAGAGTAACAAGAGAATAAAGGGGAAAGCAACATAATGGCCAAGGCAGATTGGAGACAGACAGCTCATTCACAGCATGATGATTGCAGGGGGGAGGGGGATCATTACAAGTCATATGTGCTCACAGACGTGATGCCATAATTATTATTATTTAATCAGAAGATACAGAAGATCAGTTGCTTAGCCTTCAGTTAGTAGCAGTCTGAATGAAACCAAAGGATGACAGACTGCTACTTAGGTAGATATGGAGAATTGTTGCATGGCACAGAATATGCCTACCCAGTGGTGTTCCAGTACCCTAACTATGCGCCCATTGGTGACTATTATTGCTTCAACCCAGGGGTGCAGTACCTCTTTCAGCCAAAGGGCCAAATTTCATTTTGGGAGAAATTCTCAGGGACTGCATTCCAGTGTGTGAAGTCAAAAGGGATGGTGACAAAATGGCTTACTGTCAGTAAGTCAGTCTTAAGAGATAAACCTCCCAACAACTGGTAGTCAAGATCAATAGTAGAAATTTCTGAAATAGTAGAAATTGTGTACATTCGCTGCACTATGCAGTTCACACAGGAAATTCCAGAATCTTTACAGCAAGGTATTTTCAAGAATTTAAAGAACCTTTATTATACACCAGGTTAAATCTCAGTTTAATGTTAAAGTGACTATGCAAAGAGGGAGAATTGGAAAGTTCTATTTTTTGTTCTGTTTATTTATTGTTTATTTATTTGAGGCATTTCTATCTTGTCCTATAAAAACATCTCAGGACAGCTGTTTGAGGCCTAAAAAGATGAAAAACACAGTATAATTACAATTCCTACAAGAAAAATAACATTCTGTGCTGGACAAAGGTGAGGAAAAAGAAAATGATGCAATTCTGGGAAACAAATATTAATGGATGCAAGCTACCTTTACACTGCAGTCTTTGCCTACTTTCTGTGCAGGAATCACTTGACAACTTAACTAAGGAAATGGTCACATTCCATCACCATGTAATGAGAAATCACCATCTCTTCTAGCCAGTGTCTAAAACAAAGGAG
>NW_025335417.1:54609-275132 GCF_004798865.1 Varanus komodoensis | reverse complement strand
GGTGCCGCAGATGAACTCATCCGACAGACAAGGGCAACTCCTTTGTTCATACCAGAGGATGAGCTGTAATCGTAACAGCCTCAACACAAAGATCATCACAGAAAAATATGAAAAATAATGAACAAATCTTATATGAAGTGCACAAATAAGTAGCATCCACAACATTCTATGGCAGAGATAGGCAACGTGGATCCCAAGGACACAAGTGGGTCCCAAGATACCTTACTTGATGCTCGTCAAGATGCTCTATAACTCTCACTTTAAGGTGGAAAAGCAGCTTTGTGCTGGCAGTTGGATTCCTTGTGAAATAGGATTGTGTGGGTATAAAGACTCTGGTTTTAGTTTGGAGGAACTCAGATTCCAGCACTGTATTATATGTGTTTTGGGCAGGTTATCACCCTTTCTTGTGGCTTCTTGGGCAAAGAAGACTGTCCAGCCCTATGATGTCCTAGAATAAGGAATATATCCACAAAAACTGTGAGTCCCCTGACATTTTAGGGCATACCCATATACTTATTCAAGCCTGGAGCTAATTTCAGAAAGAGCTATCACTACCGTATCACTGATTTCTTCAGCAAACATGTCAAATTAGATCACAAGTAAAAAGAAACAACAATATAGAAAAGTACCCTAACACTGATTTTTTTTCCAAATGTATAAGTATTTGACTTGAAGTGCCCAAACTGAGAATATCAAGCATATTTGATGCAATGTTATGTTGTACAAACGTTTTTGTTGGAATTCACAAGGTAATAGTATGCACTTCCCTTGTGTCATTTAAAATGAAAGGAAATGAAAAAAAATACACATTAATTCAGCATTCTTCAACAAGGTGCCCTCTAAATATGTTGGACCACACATCCCTACATCTTTCAATCAGCTCAGCTGGATGATGGTGGTGGGAGTTCCAAGTCTAGCACATCTGGATGGTACCAGGTTGGAGAAGGCTACTCTGATTAATTTGAGCAACCCAAAGAAATGTGCATGATGAGCTGACAAGCATTCGTTTAACAGAGTTCAACCCTTTTTCTTCTATCACTGCTTACCTATGTTCAGTTTTGCTGTCACTACTTATTATGTCTATTTTACGGTACTGAAACATATATATCAATGTATACTTCTCACATATGTTAGGGATAATAACCTGAAAAGTATTATTTTCAACTCTGAAACTGCCAAGCTTGCCTTATACTGTATTTGTAATTGGCACTCTTCCATTGTTACTAATGAACCTATAAAGTGGAAAATGTTAAGAAAAATAAAAGGGCTGAACGTTTTTCCACCTACAACACTGTCACATGACAGCTCCATACAATGCCCTTTTGATATCTTTGAACACTACTGGTGGCTAGGAAAGGCAGGAGGGAAGAGGGCCAATTCACACATGAGAACAACCCAGGCCATTTTTAAACCCTGGGTTGGTGGAAACAAGCAGATAGGATGGTGCATGCTGCCAGATCATTCATTAGAGGACAGCTAAACCACAAAGTAACAGTGCATCCCTGCACTGTTCAAATATGACATGCAAGCCAGCAACTTTGGCTTGTTAGTGAAGAGACAGGCCAGAGGTAGAATTGAGCTTTCCTGATTCACACATATCATACATGCAAGTGGTTTAACCAAGCCCACTTTCAATGGCAGCAAGTTGACAGTCTGCACCAGCACAATGACACTGGCAACAATAAAAGCTCTTAAAAGGAACCCCTAGGTTTTCATTCCATGCAAGCCACTCCAGACACGGGTGAGGCACTCTTGGTCATATGTTAAGTACAGATCTGCCCTATGGCAGCTGCATACCCAACTCTGTTCCTGCAAGAAAACCCCTTAGGTGCTCTTCACATCTTACACAGAGAGGTGAATGGTAGTCAAGTGCAAGGTCAATCTATAGACAAGCCACTCAAAAGGAGCGCAGCAGATTGCTTACCATCAGACATACAAAGTTTGGTCACAGGGTAATGTAAACATCACAAAAATAAAATCCTTCTCAGGAGAGAACCAATATTGCACTGAGTTTAAGCAAAATTTCACAAGCCCTCATAACCTCTGTCATACATTATCTCTTGAACCAATACCAACAAAAATCCAGGGACATGGCCATTGGAGAGCAGTGTTAGTATTCCCCTGTGGAGCATTAATCGCTTGTACTTCCCTTTCACCAAAGCCCAGTGGCCACACTCCCTTCTCATCCCAAAAATAGTGTTTTCCTTGCTGCTTATCTCAAACTAGGAAACCACAGGAATTCCAAGCTGTAAAAATCTACCAGTGAGAGATTGAGTCCTTTCAGTTTAATTGCGGACCTTTTTGCTGTGCTGTGCTGTGCTGTGCTGTGCTGTGCTGTGCTGTGCTGTGCTGTGCTGTGCTGTGCTGTGCGAGAGAGAGAGAGAGAGAGAGAGAGAGAGAGAGAGAGAGAGAGAGAGAGAGAGAGAGAGAGAGGAGCAAACGCAACTCTTCTCAGGTCACCGGATTGCAGGGGATTTTTTTCCCTTGCATGTTGCCTTTTGAACTTTTTATTTTTAAGGCAAATAAAACACTGTCATTCCTATGAATCCAGCAGAGTGGGGAGATTTATCATTGTTGTGAACATGCAAAGAAACCTGTGCTGAAAAATAATCTTCCAGATATAACTGTATGCATAGGCCGCACAACAGAAAAAAGGAACTCCAGAGTTCAAAGGTTAATAGCAAAGCTGTTTAAGTTGTCTCTTTGGTGTTCTTTATTTGTAATAGTAGCTGCCCTTAGTATCTATTCTGACACCTGAATAGTATCTATTCAGGTGTCAGAATGAAATTTGGTGTGTGTTTGTAAAGCACGCTCTACGTTTCAAGTTTAAGGACCAGCTTAATCCCAAATTCTAGGCAGAAGGAAAAAAAGGGAAAATGAACTAATCTGAAGACTAATATACAAGGCTAACTATTTTAATATGTAGGATAGTTAGACAAGCTTCTATTTATTCCATGCCTTCAAAGAAAGCATATGTTAGAAGGATTATCTGTACCCTTACTTTCTTTAAAAGTCTACTGATTAGACTTTTAGGTCCAGCATGGTTTCTACATTCTAGTCCAGTCTTCCCCAACCTGGTGCCCTCAAGATATTACGGACTTCCAAGACTAATGAGTCTCAACCAGCAAGGCCAATGATCACAAATCTTGAGAACAGCACCATGTCAGAGAAAACTGTCCTACACCATGTAGCTATTGGCCTTTTGCTTTGATTTTTTGGCCCTATTCTCTTTTAAAAACAATGGTCTGGATGCTTCTGTGCCAGGATATTAAACACAAACAACACTCAGCCTGCAACCCTATGCACACTTACCTGAGAGTAAGCCTCACTGAACTCAGTGGTGCTGACCTCTGAGCAGAGATGCACAGAGCAATCTCTGACTCAGAGATGAAATGCCTCTCCTATTGTACTTATCTGCCCAGCAGATGTTTAGCAGCATCAGCTTTGGCTGTCCAAATTTGCAGGTACCAAGAGATTGTTTTGTCTCCATTCCCTGAACAACTCATGCAGCTGACTACACAATTTCTGATGGGGGGGGGGCAGAATCCAACACATGGTCTCCTGTGGTGGATCTTCCACAACAGTCCTCTTCCCACACAAAAGAGTTCTTGATTCAGCAGAGTAAGTGAACAAATCTGATTTCACCATCAATTTACGACCATAATGGCAGGACCTGGTTACACATTGCAAAAATGCTATTTATAGTTTATCAGCATGATTTCCACAAATATCTGCAGGTCTGGACAGAAATAAATTTCAAGATACTGAAGATCAGTTGAAAACTCTTTTTCAGCATTTGGTTGCTATTATAAATGCTACACAAGGCATTTATTGTGCACTTGTTGTTCCATTATAGGTTCTTTAGATAATAGAATGATTGTCTACTTTCAATTCTCTGTCTAACCAGCACTCTGATTAATTTTTTCCTCAAAAAAGGGGAAAGTAGCATTTAATTGTAAAAGCAAAGAAAGCCCAATTTCCTCTTGTGTAGTTCTGTTATTCTACTATACCTCTATTCCACTAGATCATGCAGCAGAAAATCAGGAATGAAGCACTTTTAGTGCAGAGCTTAGATCTTAGTTTTTCAACAAAACTGTAAACAGGTACAGCTGATTAAAAGCCTTCTGTAGAAAAGCTCATAATGGTGGGGGGGGGGAATATCTTTAATTTTGTTATCAGAACAGGCATCCTAATTTGGCATACTTTGAAATGTATTGTTATAGAGCTAATATTAGGAAGAAATGCAGTGCATCTGGCATATTTTCAGTGTCAGGGCAGTGACCCTAGGTCACAGATCAAGATGCAGGATCCATGTCCTCATGATCCCCCTTTGAAGCTGTATAGAAAAGGCCTCTTGTTGTCAGCCACAGTAGTGACTTTACATAAGTAATCTGGTCAGCCAGGAAAGTGACCTCTGTTTGTTGTTTCCCAGCAGGCAGGCAGTTTGCTTCCCAGCTCCCAGTTCACATGGCCTCCATTCCAAATTCCACTTCAGGGACAAAAGTCACCAGAGAAAGAAATACATTTCAAGAGGAGGGAATGAGCACCTTGCATGTCTTTAATTAAGCAAACACTGTAAGCTTTGGACTTCACACATAGGCCCACAGTCTATAGTAATTAGCAGCGCTGCAAATATTGAAAGAAGCTTGCTTATTTTAATTAATTCTTAGATATTAGCAGACATTTTTGAAGGCCTGAAGAAGTCAGGCCTACTCCAGCTGTATCTTGCAGAAAGATATCTATCTCTTCACTCTCCTCTTCGGCTCCAAAATAGGCGCTTGCCTAAATACGTACAGGTAGCAATGAGGGCTTCTTGTAAAATTTCAACTGTATAAATTATACAGTATAAATAATGAGCATAGGGTACTTTGCACTGGAAACTTTTCAGTGTACATTGGAAAATATCCCAATGCCCTAGATTCTAGGGCCTAGAAAGTGATTTAATTTAGCAAGTTTATTTTCTTGCATTTAGTAAACAAATCTTAAAAAAAAACAAAACAGTACTCTATGCTGTTTTTTTCATCCCAATACGCAAGTATTTTACCTAAAATATCTGAAAGGATAAAGAATATAACATAAATGAGGAAATTTAACTGGAGCATGTGTAAAAAATTACAGACAATAGTTTCTACTCCCTTTTTAAAAAAGGTAATAGAGAAACTGAAGGCACTGAAAATTGTAGTCAAGACACAGTAATGAATCTTAGCAGCCCAAGAAAATTGTATATATGTTAACTTTTCACAGTTTAAAAACTGATACAATTACCAAATCTTTCTTGAGATGTCATTTTTATTCCCCCAACCCAGTTAAAAATCAATTGACATATATAAATTCTAGTGTATATGTACTAGGGATAACTACCAGAAAAACGTTAATTACAACTTTGGAACTGCCAGCCTTGCGTCATATTTTATATGTAATTGGCATCCTTTCATTGTTACTAAAGAACTTATGAAACAGAAAATTCTCTGCAGAAAAATAAAGCACTGAATACACAAGCTCCAAAATAGAAAACAGTTTGGAAACGCTCCCCCACTCCCCACAAAGCAATTCTATTCAAGCAAGGCCTGCCTCTTACCTTGAAGAGGGGCAACTTGCTCAAGCTCTTTTATTTTTCAACATCCCAAGACACCCAGGGAAAATTCTTATTATCTGCAGCACTGTAGCTTCTTCAATATGTTTAGCCTCTAGCAGATACCAGTAAATATTTCAAATGCAGAAACAAGCTGGATAGGCAGATGCTGCAGTGGCCTCCCCTTGAGTCTGCCACACTATTATGGAGTATGGCCTTCCACCATGTTATGATGTCTTCCATCACTGCTGCTGGATGCTATTTGACCCCACAAGCAGCGATTATGCAAAAAACAGACAAGTTTTTCTCTCAGACCTTTGCAATCCCCCATCTCTACTCTTCATTTTAAAATATTTCTGATGTCCAATGAAATTAATTATGAGGTGCTACTCCTCTTGAGGGGTAAGATTCTAATTCAGAAAGACAGACAGAAAGACGGCCTCCAGTCCACCACAAATGATATGAAAGAACGAGTTCTTCGTTTGCCATTAAACAGCTGGCCTGCCTATTCTTCATCAAACAGAAAGGCCTCTCAGTTCAGCAATCCAACCCAATGTAGTACATCCAGCAGTGGTTTCTTATGGTTTCGCTTATACTGTTAAGCCACTAAGAGATGAGCCAAACAAACCATCCATTTAAAAAAAAAAGCTGAGGTGCTTTGGGGCTAACTGTGGTTTATTTGATTTGATATATAATTTTCTCATTGAAATCAAATGAACTGGAAAATAATTTTTGATACATTATTATGGTTTTCTGT
Organism: Varanus komodoensis; assembly: GCF_004798865.1. Classification (NCBI taxonomy): domain Eukaryota; kingdom Metazoa; phylum Chordata; class Lepidosauria; order Squamata; family Varanidae; genus Varanus; species Varanus komodoensis. The sequence continues at coordinate 268,803 of NW_025335417.1, read as the reverse complement.
TAACCTAACACAAGTAAAGGATTAAATACTAAGAATTCAACTGAACAACAACAAAGTAGGCTGGGCCCACCCTTTAAAATAACGAGGAAGGGTGGGCCCATCTGAATTCCATCCCTGCTCCTACTGAAGTCCATAGGAATTTCCAAATGATTCAAATTAAGCAAAACTGCAGCTTTAATCATTCACATGGGGAGAGGGCAACAGTGCAGTCCTCTGTGCATCCAGTCAAAAGTAAATTCTCCCAAGTTCATTTTGGTTTCCTCTCAAGTGCATGGGTATACAGGTGTAGTATTAAAACATCAGTGCAACAGGATCCCCCTCCCCCAAGAAAATGCCAGCATTTTTCCCTTCACCCACTTATGCAATGATCATACTGCAAGAGATCTTTTGTGTCTGCATGTGTGCATTCTAGGCAAACATTTCATCTCAAGGACAGAAACATAGCACACATTTCCCCCTTATTGGTAATTCAGAGAAAACAGGACCCTAAAGTTAATTTCACTGCTTTAAGTGGAAAGGAAGTGTTTGTGGGATTGGACCATATTGCTATTAGGTAATGTCTTCATTAGTTTAAAAGAAAAACTGCATTAGATTAATAGGAGGAGGGGTTTAAAGTTAAACCAGATAATGGACAGCTTTTTAGATTTTAAAAAATGGTTGTCTCATGAAATCTAGATTTCTCCATGTATCTATAAAATAAGCACATGGCGATTCTGCATTGTCAGTGATTAGTCTCCTTAGCTTAGGCTGAGATTTAACGTCCACTCCCTCTGCTGGCAATGCAGCAGAGCACAAAATGCAGAGACAGATGCAGCAAAGTAGCTTTTGATGCCAGTTAAAAGCTAACAGTTATTAATGAGGCCTCAAAGAAGGCTTCCCTTGAAATTCAAAGGGTAGCTTCATAGAAGCAATTTGTGTTGCAATTATGGAAAGGAAAGAAATAGTTAAACTTCCCCTCTTTGTTCCTTGTAAATTTGGGCTCTTCTTAGGCTCCCCCTCAGCTGTTATATGCCGTCCCAAACTCTGCTTCCATATAATTAATTGTACTGCGTACCCATGCCAATTACCATCAGGTCTAAATTTGCTCTCTAGCAATGACTGAGGAAAATACCCACCATAATTTCTAATACCCTTTGCACAGATTACAATAGTCATCTCCAGGCATTCAAAGGTGTGGTGGAGGCACATGGATCAGTTCTAGCCACTTCCACCCCTGACCTCCCCATGTTGACTGGCCTAAACAAAGGCTGCTAACCATGTTAAGCTGAATACCACTACAGTCACCCACCCAACTGAGAAAACTGCACAATCAGCATATCAGATTGTGCAAAGAACTATAGACAGGTTAAACCATCTGCAGACCCAATGTGTACTGGGGAGAGGGCTCAATCAGCAGGCATCCCCATTTGTCCCTCCATATCTGAACTTCAGAACACCTGAAGAAGAGCAACACAACACAAGAATGCAGTGCTCCTCCAAGACTGTCTCAGACACTGGGAGCAGAAGGGAAGCCAAGGGTGCAGCAATATGACTAAACACAACACAGCAGCCTCCTATAGGCAAATGTGGATCCAGAACATCTATTTTCATAGGGATCCACTTTGTACAATCATAATGAATAAATGCAATTTACACAACTGTAAATGCGCCTTAATGAATACTTTCAGGTACTTAACCTGGTGAAACCTAACAATGTGAACTTTCCACCTGATGGCTATTATCCCCCAATCTGGTTGCTTTCCCATCCATACAGGAAAAGAAAGAGTACCTGGATTTTAACCAACAAAAGTGACTGCTATCACCCCCAAAACTTTAAAAGCTTTTTAAGATTCCAAATGTCCATGGATAATATTCAGCTATTGCTATGAGAAAGTACCCACTCATTAAACTTCCCTCAACTTGACAATCCCCAACAGGGACTTGTGACAGACCCGAGAATGGCATTTTCTAATCTATTCTCCATAATGGCTAGGCTAAAGAAGAAAAAGGAATGAGCATTCAGGATTCACTTGTTTTCTCTTCTACTAGCATAGATCTAGAAGTGTCGTTACAACGGTTAAATACACATATATAGATTGGTTCCAGATTATAAGAGAGAGGCAAGACAGATGGCACAATGTTGAGTCCATGGGTGTGGAAGGCATAGATGTTGTTGGACTACAATTTCCCATCAGCCCTAGCCAGCAAGGTCAATGGAGAGGACTGATAGGAGCTGCAGTCCAACAATTTCTGGATAGAAACAGTCCCCATCCATGATTTAAGGGATACGAGAGAGAGAGTAACCAAAATTTTGAAGAAAAATGGCTAAAAACAAAATTAAAGGGAAATGGTCAGCTACGGACAGCCTTAAGATAATGTGGAGAACAGAACTTTTGAGATGTGGAAAAGAATATCAGTCACCTGTTCATTTAGGAAACTAAGAGGAAAAATTATGCTTATGAAACTAAGATTCCTAACATTTAGGAAACTAAGAGGAAACATGTTTATGAAGAAGTGTGCAGCAGGTGAACAGTAATCTTCATTGGCAGGGAAGGGGGCAGGTTATGGTGCTGCTTCCATTACAATCATCATTAGTAGTTAATTATCAGTTCAGGGAGGTGTCGTTCCCCCCCCCCCCCCGTTCAATCCCAGCAGCTTCCAGGTAGCACTATAAAGACTTCTGGACAGCCACCCCAGTCAGTGCCAACTGTACTGGGCTAGAGGGACCAACTGACTGACTATGTTTTCTACTGTGCGTTAGGAGCTGCATCAAAGACAACTGAGGGCCCAGCTGTGTACTATATCCAGGAGATCTGGAAGTGATCCCCTGGCCATAACCATATGCACTCCAAAAAGCTATGCATTTGATTCTGGAAAGGGGCATCTCTTTGAGGAATGGGATTAAGCCTGGGAAAACATGATGTGAGGTGAAGGGCACTGCAATGCTTTCCAGATCTGGTTAGCAGAACAAGCTAGGAGATCAGTCACAGATTTTCGTGCAATTTTTTTATCATTTGGCCCTCCAACAAGAAAGCAGAGATCAAGTGTGGGGGAGGGGGAACTCTCTCCACACACAGCCAGCTCCACCAATACCCTTCATCTGAGGCCTGCCTGAAGCCTGGAATGCCCAAATTCCACAAAAGCAGCCTGGAGACAGGAGTCACTTGAGGAGTGGGGGGCGGGATCAAGAGGCAGGAAGTATCTCACACATTTTTCTCCTCCTCCAGCCCTTTAAAACAAGCCTCTGGAGAATTATTCAACAGGACTGGGAAATAAGAGAAACGGTACTTCTTGTACTTATCCTATTAGTCCTGCTGCTTTCCAGACAGGCAGCCAAGGAGCATGCAAAAGCATCAAACAAGATGGTCCAACCGAAAGTCAGGCAGTGAATCCATTCGCAGTAGGTCCAAATGAACAGAATTGTTTTTGATGTCTACAGCCTGCTTCACTCCAGAATCCTGGCATCAACTTCCTGAAGAAATCATTAGCATGCACAATACTGGGGGAGGGGGGAGGTGTTTTGCACGCTCACTTAATGCTTGGCAAGAACAGCTGGCTATCTTCACCATGCACACCCTGCCACTTGCTTTCTCATCCGTTTCAATACTCCTGCTAGCTCCTTTCCAGAACACCTCTGTCCCCTACACTAGCCTTATCCATGTATGTAGGTAGCAAAGCACATGAAGAAACCCTAAAGAATGTGCCAGCTAGTACTGCCTCCTAGATATTGACACGCTTAGCCATGCTATTGCACAGGGCTCTTTGAAATGTAGAGTACAGGTGGTGAAAACTCCAGGCTATTAATTCCCACATGATTTTTGGAGGTGTGGGTTGTTTGTACTCCTGTTCTTAACTGTGTGAACATCTTCCATAAACCTAGGGATATACTCAGTGTCATTTGCTTATGTAAAGTCAAAGGTTTGGTTGGTTTTAAAAGAAATACCCCAATCTATGAAATCTCTAGACGTTTTGGATGACAATTCCTGAATATTGCTGGCTAGGACTAGACCTGATTGGCGTTCAAGTCAAAAATATCTGGAAGACACTAGGTTGGAGAAAATAGACTTAAAAGAACTAAACCATGGAGTAACCCAACTATAAAGTGCAAGATACTATTTCCTGCTTTGTGTTCTCCAGATAGCTACAGGGCTCTGATCACCTCATTGACCTCTCTGCGTTTGGGTGCTTTCAAGAGATATTCAAAAATTGGATTCTTTAAACATTTCCCCAAGTTTTCAGATTTATTGCTTTGAGCTGAGCTTTTTGCTGCAAGCTATTCAGTAAATCCACCAAGATGGTCACACTCCATATGAGGCACAACATATTGAGCATACTTTTAAGAAAACAAATAATTATCCTGAAATGAAGCAGCCTTCATACTAAATATAGCTTTTAATCAGAGGCAGTATTAATCCCAATGCAGGTCTTAGAATAGTACAATATCAAGTTATTCTCAGTTTCTTCCAGGACTACACTCCATTACTAACAATGTCCTGTCATTCAACTTATTAAAATACCCTATATTCTTCCCCACAGTAATAGCATCTCTACACCTGCTATAACAAACATCTGCAGTGGTACGTGTCCATTTCCTGAAGCAAACATGCCATGCATGAATAACAGATGGTGACCTTACATGACATAAATATTTTATATTTATTTTTTGATTTATATCCTGCCTTTTTCCTACAAAGGGCTCAAGGCAGCTTACATCATTCTCCTCCTCCATCTTATCCCCACAACAACAACCCTGTGAGGTAGGTTGGGCTGAGAGTCTGTGACTGGCCCAAAGTCACCCAGTTGGCTCCATGGCCGAGTGGGGACTAGAACCCAGATCATCTGAGTCCCAGTCCCATGCTCTTAACCACTACACCACACTGGCTCTCAGAAGTATCCCAGAAGGCCTTAGTTCAACCACAGCTCCCCAGTGCATACGTATGAGTGCATGGGGGATATGAAAACTTATTGTTCACACTATATCTGCAACAGAACCAATTGCCATGCCAAGTCATTCTTAGAAGCCATGATTACTGGTGTGTAAACACTTCCGTATACATTTACGCCAATATATTCCTTGACTTTAGGACATTCTGCAAGTAGCTTGTTCTATTTAATTTCATTCCCAAACCCTGGACTTGGGAAAGTGGTACCTGGAGCTGCCTTGGAACCTCTGCTCCTCCTGCTTATTGTTGCTTCACTGATGCTATAGAAAATTGGGCATGATTTTTCAGCTCATGACCTATTTCCAGTGCAACTGCTGTGCTCATCACAGACTGTGTCTTCCCAATGCAGACAGACAATGGAGCTTCTGGACTACTTTTTTCTGCTAATGCTAGTTCCTCCACACTGAACTGTGACATGTGCCAAAAATACAGAAAGCACTTCACATGCAACGCCAGCTACATAGCTCTCTAGATCACACACTAAAAACTGAGCATGAGCATGCAAAAAGGACATTTCCTCCCTCGCAAAACACTGAAATTTGATATGGCAATGGGAAAAGCTAATGGGGGAATGTGCTAAAAGGGAACCATTTCTATTTATGTGCACTGCATTCAAAGAGCAGTGAATAGCTTAGGATATTTTTTACCTTCTAATCTTCAGCTTAACATTCTAGTTTTAAAACCCTGGGCATTTTCTCTTGCTGCTTATTAAGGCCCAGAAAAATTATTCTTTAAACTCAGGCAAGACATTTGGCTCTTTCCAGTATAAGTCTAAGTTAGAGGAGCAGGAAACAGAATAGTCCGCTGTATTGAAGTAGGAGTGTTATTCTGCATCAGAGATGCAGGCCATGGAAAACTTTATGCAGGTTCTAGTTTGATGAGGATAACATGATACACATTCTGGGAGGAAGCCCATGCTCCCCAGGGAGGCAGCTAATGGGACACAGGATCCTGCGGAAGTGATGCTCTGCCAACAGAAGAAGGAGGCCTCCTAGCAGGACTGGCACATAACTCCAGAGGTGCTGCGCCTGCAGTGTCAAGCAAGCTCTCTGGCACTGCTGTCCCACCCGTGTGAATGGGACCTTCCTGATGGTATTGCACATGGTCTTAAAAATCCCCATTCCTCCAAGCTACACCAATGCCAGGGCAGGAATAAATATTTCCTTCAACGGGAGAGAAGAATAAATCAAAACTGAAGAAAGCTCCACAACAGGCCAGGAGGATATTGGGTGTGGTGGGTACTCCACATAAGATCTCCCCAACACAGGACTGCCCCACACACCTCACCTATGGACACAAAAGCCTAAGTTAGGAGTCAGCAGCTGGCATCCATTCAGCCAAACTCAGCCCCCTAATGAAGCCATGCACCAAGTCCCCACAAATGCCAACCTCCCTGCTCAGTGCCTCAGTAGCACCTTCTGCTATGAGATTTATGGCAGCTGGCCATGGGCGGTGGGCATGACTGGTTCTCTGTCAAAACTAATTGCCAAACAGGGCCTAGACTGACAGGCACAATCCACTTTTTCTGCTATGTATTTCCAGTTTCCTGTGTGGCCCATTTTTAACCACTGATTCCAGTGAGCCTTGCAGACAAGGAAATAGGCTAAAGGTAGCAAATAAGATTGTAATTCTAACTATGCATGAAAAAGTTTGTAGTAATATTAATACTCGGGTCTCCTTAAGACAATGCTTAGTCAAATCAAGAGAGTAGCTAGGTAACTGAGGTATCATTTTATACCTGCTTTAGAAAACTGGTTTGTATGTTCACATGTGCATGTCAGAGGGAGCATTTTCATTTGTCTGTTATTGAGATTACTGTCACAACTTGACCCTCATTTTTCTATGTACTCATGAGGATTAGAAACCTAAACTTTAAAAAAAACTGAAAATCAGACGCTCTCTTTAGATTCAACAGATGGTATAGAGTGCCTTTGAACTGCAAAATCTTGCCCCAATTCAAAGCAAGCCATGCTTGTACAACAGCAGACACACTGGAGCTCTTGCGACCCAAGCTGTCCTTTGATTTCAATGGAGATGGTTCGTGTATGTCTGTTCACAAAATGGCTGCCTCTACTAAAATTAATAGGTGGCCCCATGCACAGCAAGATCCTGCATGCAAACCTGAAGGAGAATGTTGTAATTCTGAAGGGAGTAAATCTTACACACACACACACACACACACACTGCATTTCTAAATTATTTTTAGGATAACACTTCTGTAATGTGCACTCCTCTGGTCATCCAGATTTTCATTATGTGCTTTTCTACAGCATGTCAACAGCCATACCTGCAATGGATAAGATGCCAAAAGCAAAACATCCCAAAGCTGCACCAACTAGGCAAACCGGGCATTACATAACTAAGTCCCTGCCCTTGTTGCATACCAAAAGCAACTTAGAAAGATGCTAGACAACAATGGACACCCCACACATTGGCATCGCCAACTTTCACTCACAAGCAAGCCACCATGGTGTACTTTGCAGCATTGCATTTCTGTAACAACTGTAGGAGAGCTAGCATAACAGTTTTGGCACACCACTTACTTTTTTTTTTTGGCATTTTCAAAACTATTAAACAGAAGACACGATTACATCATGGGTCATAGAATTCAAGCTCTGAAATGTAACTAAACTGTGTGTATATAAACTTCTCACTCTGGACTAAGCACCACATTCAACAAGCTGTGCTTTGATCAGATGTGTTCAGTAAAGCCCATTAAAAAGCATTCAGCATCTGTAAAGTGTCATTTTTATGGAAGGAAAGATTTAAGCAATTACGGAAAACTCCAATAATCATCTACAGTAAATCCATGAAGTTCAAACCTCTGCTAAACATATTAGCTCAGATTACTAACTAAACACATACAAGTCAGGCAGTATACATTAATTAAGTAATAAATGAATTTTCCTGTTTCTATAAATCAGTGTTAGCAATGACAACTTGAGTCATCCAATTTTCAAGCACTAGGACAAATGCAGTATGATACTCAAAATCATGGTGGGTTTTGCATTGCACTAATTAACACCAACATTTACTGCACATGATGTATGCATACATCAAATTGGTGATTTGAAGGAGTGTTTCTCACAGTATCAAATCACACCCTAACCTCCTCCCACCCCAAGGTACTATTTATTTAAAATATTTATCTTTCCTAAACATTCATGCTCACTGACAAAAGAAATATCTCCAACCTATCAAAATAATTCTTAGGAAATGGTATATTCCTTTACGAGCTCCACTGAAACAGGTAATCACTTTATCACATGACAATGGCTTAAAAACTTACCCCATGTTAGTTCATCTGTAATTTAGCTATACAGCAAACAAAGATACTGCTTATCAGAAAATTCTGGGCATGAACCCAAGCCTAGATTTCCTATCCCTAACCCTTGCCCCAGCACCAATCCAGAGCACCAATCCACCATCAATACCTGTTTTGGAGTCACGTTTAATAAAAGTATCCAGGGTTGTTGCCAGGCAACCCCAAACATCTTGGGGCCACCATTTCAATTTCTTACATGGCTCAAAATGGATTCTAGGAGCTGTCATTTACAACATGGCCCAGTAAAGCCACCAAAGCACACCAAAATAGGAAGGAATGTACTAGAGGGCCCCAGCATTACAGGAGCAGTCTACTGACATAGAAGGGTCCTGTCCCCACCGTCAGAAGGAATGCTACAAAGTCCCCTACAACCTGAATCCAGCCTTGACTTAACCCAAAACTTTATGGGATGACAACAGGACTTTGTCTAGTGAACCTGAAGGCCCCAAACCTATATTCATGGATAGAAGACAGTAAGTAAATGGCATACAACTCCAATCCTTGGAGGGAGAGCTTGGATTTCCATTTTTGCCTAATGAGTGGTGTCATATTTCTGCTGCCTACACCTTGGGTTCTAGTTCAAGCCTCCAGTGACAGGCAGCAGAGACGAAAGGTCTGACTTCAGGTACAGCTGCCCACCCACTTCAATCTGAAAGCCCTCATCTGGGCCATTATTGCCTTCAGGCACCATTTCAGAACCACGGCCACTTCCTTGCCATCAGGTGAAAAACAGAAGAGTGTGTCATGCATCTATTGAAAACAGAACATTCCAAACCCGCATGGCATATGGGTGGGCTGAATCAATCCTTGAAGTTTCCTCAAAATGCTCAACATCACCTTCTGGAACTGCCCACCAAGGAAGGCCAAGAACCAACAGTGCCGCTCAGTGACATACTTACCAAGCAGACAAGAAGAATGCAATGGGTGCCTGTATCAAACATTGCTGAGGTCTGGCAAAACTGAAAGAAATGTATTGCCTCCTCACTTAGGTACAGGTCTACCAAAATGGTCAGCACTGTTTCGATCCCAAAATAAGCCTGAAACCTGATTGAAATGGGTCCATTAAATCAGAGCCTTTTGAAAAAAGAAGGAGCTGCGATGCCAAATGGCAAATTTGAGCCTGGTTCTAAATGATCCAATAGTGGGGTTTAACTCTTACTCCAAGCATCTGAAGCCTGAATGGAATTATGCCCTCCTCTAAGGAGACGTTCCTCACTACTTGCCCACTCAACAAAGCATCTTTAGCTGTCTTAATCAACCAAGAAGAGTAGTCATCAAGAGCACAAATGGCTGGCCTCTAAGTACCACAGGTCAGTCACATCCTCAGCTTGTATGAACAGAAATTTATCCATTTCAACTGAGTAAGTAGCTGTCAAATAGAGATCATCAGGAGCTGCCGCAACAATGGCGTATAGCATTTGCTAGAATTATTACTAACAAAAGAACACCACATAATAAGGGCAAAACCACTATGTGCTTTAGAAAAGCACTGCAAAAAGGCACATGGTCATTCTGTAAGACACAGGTTATCTGTGCTTAACTATTTTAAAATTAGATTTAATAAGCTTAGATTTCTCGCCTACATTTATTTTTAAAGTTTTTTTTAACCTCCACTGCAGATCCAGAATGAAACAGTAATCCAATATGGAGCCCCTTGAGATCAGCAACGGATGCCCTTCTCCAGGAACCCTCTGTGAATGATATTAGGAGGGTGAGTACCCGGAGGAGGACTTTCTCTACGGTGGCGCCCCATCTACGGAATGCGCTCCCCAGAGAGGTCCGCCTGGTGCCGTCGTTATTTGTTTTTTGGCGCCAGGCTAAGACCTTTTTATTTAAAACTTATTTTAATTGCTAAATTATTGTATCAATTAGGATTTTAAAATTTTTAGCCGAGAATGCACCGGGGGGGGGGGGTTAATGTTGTTGTTGTTGTTGTTTTCTTTTAAATTGTTATATTATTATTATTTATATATGTTTTTATGTATTCTTAGTGAGCCGCCCCGAGGCTTTGTTGCGATGGGGGCGGCACAGAAATGTTTTAAATAAATAAATAATAAATAATTAGCAAAGGAATTTTATCTGACAAAAATATTTTCCCTTCATATACAAAGGATGGCAAAGGACCTTTCTGGTCCTATGCCATCCCATTCCTGTCCCCATTTCCCCTTGCAGTTATGCGCTACCCCTATTTTCTCTCTCAAAAACCTACTCCTGAAGGCCAGAGGATCTTCTGGAAAGGTATTCAATGCAATCTAAAAAGTTAAAATAGAAAAGGACTACATCTCCTAATAAGGCACTCTGGATCTCTGCCTTTGTTGTGATCTTGATCTGAAAATAATTTGTAGGTGACTAATTCTGGTTGAATGCTAATTTGCAAGCCGCCAAAATGAATTATTCTTTGGTTAAATGGTAGATAATATTTTTTCACATTTATTCTCTATCTACCAGTGCTTTCAGTAATGGTTCATCTTACCATTTCAGTAGCTACAAGGACAATATCATATGCTAAACCAAATGAAATATAATAACTGGCAATCTTACCATAGAGAGCAAACTGAGTGCCAAAGTTAAAGCAACTACAACATTTCAGAAGGTGTCTTTGTTGAAATCAGTTTGAGTAATAGTTCAAATCTGGCCACCCAACAGCAAAAGAATTCCATTTTAAAATACTCCCAAGAAATTTCATTAGAAATTTTCTCCCAAGAAAAATCCAGTGAGTTGTGAATGGCTAAACAGCAATATAAGTAAGATAACAATTCTGTGGAATAGCAGAAGCAGAGATGTGGACTTTCTGGGGAAAAACCAGACACAGGGGAAAAACCCTCCCCCACCCCCCGGGTTTTTCATAGGGAACTCCGCATACCCTTGGAAGAGAATAGAAAAATAAGCATTACTGATTTTTAAGCACTCTTTATAGATCTGAAGTCACTTTTTAGCTTTACAACAGCCTTCCCCAGTTGGTGCCAGAACGTTCAGACTTCAGCTCCCATCAACCTCAGACAGCATGGCCAATGGTCAGGAGTGCTGGCCACTGTACTCCAAAATACCTGGAGTACATTGGGAACCTAAAGCAGTCTCTACGGCCCTAAAGTCACACTATGAATAAGATCCTACAGTTGTACTATGTATGAGCTGATTTGCTCATAAAATTATCAATACACTGAAAAACTTGTCTAACTCATGCCTTGAAATGTAATATACTAAATATGACAATTTTATAAGCAAAGCAAGGTATAAATCTTAGAAGCCAAAAGGAGCGGGAAGAACTGGAGGCAAGGAAGACTGCTGCATAACCTTGGTTCTCATTCTAAGAAACTTCAGGAAAATTCCTAAACTTGTTCCTGTGGTGTGGAGCTTAGGGAAATCTGGTCCAAATAAAAACCTATTGAGATGTTATTAGTCAGGCAAGACTCAACCCATTATATACTGCACATCTTTTTTTTTCATTAACTTTGAAAGTTTGCCTCTAGCGATAGCATCACTCCCATGCCTATGCCATAGGAACCAGGCTACTGAGGAAGGTTTTGTTGGCCTGTTTTGTTTAGGTAAAAAGAGGTTATTCTAGCAGCTGCAATTAAAAGATTTTATAGAAGAGGCACCATCAAAGGATGCATTAGTGTGAGGCCTAACTCAGAACTTTAGCAAAAACTGTAGCAGTGAGTTCTATAGACCCGAGGCTCACAGTTAATTAAAAGAAAAAGAAATGTAGGTGAGATAATCCCACATGCTACTCCATCGCATCTGGTGACAATTACAGCATAATCTAGCATTTTCTTTGCATAAAGGCTTCAGAGTAGAACTGCATTAGAGTAGAACTGGTTAGATACAGCATCTAACCAACATCTAGTCCCAGAAACATGGGACTCCATAGAACAAAATCCAAACTGTCAGGAACACACATTTCCTTCCATACTACAATAAAGTGATGCTACTCGCATGCTGGAAAACTAACCACGAGCTGATGCATCCCTAAATTTCTATTAGTCAAAAGAAATATTATGTCAACAATTTTGGCAAGGAATTTAAGAATTATTCTGGCAATCTTACACAGAGGATTAAAAATTCCCCCGTGGCTTAACTTTTTCTAGACATTTTACAGTTCTAGTTTCCCTACGTAAGTATTCTCATTATACAGTTTTTAGAACTAATTTGGGAGGAGAAATATATAAACACCTTGCCTTGAATTCTAAGAGAACATTTCATAAAGCAAAGCTGCTCAATTTTTTAGAAAAAAGAAAAACAGTGACAATCCTTGCAGAGGAAAAATCCTTTCTTTTTTTCTAGACCTTCACACCTCTGGGCAAAGGATTCCAAATTCAGAGCCCATCTGCCTGTCTTATGCCCTGCCAGGAAGAACGAGGCAAAGCTTAATATGAAGGCAATTTTGCCTTCGCCCTCTCTTTAAAAATACAGAGTTTCATTAGACTCACCTCTGGGCCCATCTAGCTTGACCTCCCTTGCTGCAACCTTGACAGAGCACTCACTGTGATGCTTTCTGCAGTGACTTTGAGGAATCAGGGTGGGCAAACAGTCCCATGTCAAATTCCCCCTCCTGAGGTCATAGGAGTGCCTACAGTCTAGAGTGATTCCAACATTTCCTATGGTCCCCGGAACATGCTTCTTTCCATGACAATAATACTAGGGTTCAGTTAGGGCAATTCAACGGCCAAAGAGGAAGACCTACTATGAGATGGATCTACAACCTGGAGTTTACAAAAGCTGAACAAGCCTTTCAAGAACAGGCCATTTTGGTGGGCACTCATTCATAACATCACCCTTAATAAGAGACAACTTGACAGTCAGCACCTAACAATGTAACAACAGTGACAGCAGGCTTGGCAAACATCTTGCACCATGGCATCCTCTGCACCATAAGAGCTTACAAGGTCTTCCGCCAGAGGATGTCACTACAGGATATCCATTTAGACCCCATTCACACAATTCACTTTTCTGAACAACTCCTGCACTCAACCCAGTCCAAAGGGAGCATACAGATAAAGTTTACATGTGCAAACTAGCCAAAAGCTGAAATCCTAAACACGTTTAGGAACAGTTCAGACACACGAGGCTGGACACCTCTGGAGCATCAAATGCCAGCAGGGGGGCACTTGCAGGAACCCCCTGGAGTTGCCCCTCTTTGTGTCCTGCTTGTTCAACAGGCTCTCACTCTGGCTGAGCCTGCTGCTTTGTCACTGGCTCACTTCCTGGTCAAGGAAGTGGTTCCAATGCTGGAAGGAAAAGAAAAGGGTGAGATGCAACAGGCTGGTGACAATGGTGGCAAGCAGCATGACTCACTGTGCAAATTCACGTAGTGTGCTTTGCTCAAGAACCCTCAGAAACCTGCAGCCAGCACTGATGGCCATCACTCACTTGATGAATTGAATGGTGCACCACTGAATGTGTGAACTCTTCTGGAAAGTCCCAACTCAGGTGATGTTAAGAGGATGCAAACGTTGTGACTATCCTGTCTAATCTGCAACCATCAATGTGCAACAGATCTAACCAATGAGTGGCACAAGCAGAAATGAACCACCCACTGAAATTGGTATTACCACTAGGCAGAGGTCACACAGAAATACTCCGTATGCCAACTGCTAAGCAGTTCTGGCATGATCCAGTAATCAACCAGGAGAACCTTCTCCCATATGTTCTTGCCCAGCTGCTAAGACAGCTCCACTCTGGGTTATACCACCCAAAAGAGTAGAAGCCCCCATCCATGGATTGCACTTCCCAATGCAAATAGGCCTGGCATATTCATTAAATGCATTTAGACACCTGGTTTAAGACAGACCTCTTTAAGCCAGCAGCTGTTTCATTTGCTGCTCTGATTGTTACTGCTGGGCCCTCAATGTTGTAAATATTGTTCATTTTTCCATGTTTAATATGTATTATTTTTATACTTCTTTGTTGAGTGTTTTTGTTATTTTGTTGCCGCTGCTACTATTTATTTAAAAAACATCACATCTCTAAAGGCATCCCAGATGCTCATGATTCCACAAAATCCCTTCGTCCTCATCCTTGGCAGAAATAATGACCTGGTTTGTTTTAGCATATCAATCCTTGGCTTTCCCACTGATTAACTTTGGCTTGTAAGGTCCTTGGGGCAGGAAACTTCAATTTGCTCATGTTACTGTGTAAAGTTCCATGTGCAAAGATGCACTAAGTAAACAAAAGAAAATAAGAAGAATCGTCTCCCGAGCACGTGGCTTTTTATATTGGCAGTTTTAATACGATATTCTTTGTTTTTTAATTGAAACACAGATCTCTTGACACTTTTAGAAACAGAGTTTGAATAATTTCCATTCCACAATCCCTTAATAACCAAATTCTCTTATTTTAAAGTCCTGTATTACCATTTAAATATAATGGAGCAGCTGAAAGTAAACTGGGTGAAAGAGGTCAGAAAAGAAAAATTGTATTTCAGGCTGATTGAAGCAAACTTTTCCCAGCTGTCTAGTAACAGGGACTAGCTTGTGTTTGGTGGTAGATGAAAAGTAAAAGCAAAATCTAACCTGAATAAATGTTTGCACCTTTCCTTTAATTTGGGCAACCCCAATCCAAGCCAGGATCTCTTTTTTCACAGGGTCTCTGCTCCAGCCCTGACCAGTGTTTCCAAGGATTTAGAGGGGAAGGTGAATAAGGTGAATCCTCCCCTTTCCTCTCCCATGTATCAAATGATGGATTTCCCTCTTGGCTGCTAAGTAGATCAGAATGTTGGATGAGAAAGCCTAACTGAATGCCACGTTCTGCGTAGGCATCCGTTTCGGCTGGCAGAACTGACTGGACCTTTGCTGCCGAGAGTCTCCAATATTCCTCCATTTGGCTGGAAGAGAGGACTGCAGCAAGTGCGGAATAAATTATGCAATTCAACTGCCACTAAATTCGACTGTGTGGGAGAAGGGCGGGTAGGGGAGAGGGGTTTGGAATTAGCATTTCTCCTTCCCTGAACATTTACTACGTTTACGTTTTGCCCCTGTCCTTAGGCATCCTCGACACACACAAAAAGGATATCCTTTTCCCTTAGTCAATAGAGAAACTCCTACAAGTGGCTTCCCCAACTGCATTCTGCAAAAGTATACCCGGAATGCGAACCCACGCAACTTCAGCCAGTGAAGTGGAATCGTGCAGGAGTGCGCATTTGTAATGCAAAAATACAATCCCAGAAAATTGCATGGCTCCCCCTCCCAGCTCAAAACACGGACACGGGGTGGCTGCGAGTTTCCACTTTACCCATTCCTCTCTAAAGTTTGAATGGGACGCTGCAAGCGGCACTTCTTTTTATTCAGGAACAAATACTAGCTTTCCACGCTTAGCAATCTTGAAATTTATTCATAGCCTTAAATTGACACAGAATTCTCTCCAATACTTTGAAAATCTACTCTGACCCCACACATGCCAAAAGCCAATAAATCCTTGTTCCACCGTAAGAAAATACACCCTTGCGTAACTTTCTCCAATCTAGTCCGAAAAACTACACACACTGCTTGCGACTGAGGGGCGGGGGGAGTCTGTGGAAAATGAGCTCAGCACTGGCACCAGAACAATACTTTCCCATAGAAACAGAGCCATATATTTAATTCTTAGTAACTCTACTCAAGTTTCACCTTCCATTTCCTCCAGAGACTTAAAAAATAATTTATATTTGCACTGTAAATTATCTGCAGATCGATCTGCATCTGGCCTCATTTTTTTTGCAAAAAAAAAAAAATGTTCAGCAGCTCATGCATAAGCTCTCCAACACCCTTTATCTGTCCTGACTGTGCAAAAGGCAAAAAGAGCTCAGTAATCCCAGCAGAAGAATGCAAATAACGTCAATGCACAGCTGAACAGCAAGCCCTCCCTTACAGGAACTATGCGCGCGCGCGCATGTGTGTGTGCGCGCGCGCGTGTGTGCGCGCACGAGTGTGTGTCTGCAAAAAGAAAAAAACACATACTAAACAGGAAATGTAACTGAGAGCTATTCAAAGCCTCAAACTTCAAAATGCAATTGCATTCCGAAAATTGCATGCATGCAACTCCAAAATGCATGGACGACTTTTTGCATATCTGCAAGAAACACAAGTCGGAGCCTTACCTCTCGGTTGAGACATTTTCCCCTCTGCTCTGATGGGGGAGGGGAACACAAAAGACTTTGCCTTCTCTCTTCTGTAGCTAGTTTTGCAACAAAGATGCAAACTGCAAGCGCTCAATCTTCATGCAACTGGAGTTTTTCTTACTTCCTAGACCAGATCTCCTTGCAGAGGAAAGAACTGCAATTGCACACCTTGCAAAACAGATTGCAAAGTGGGCTTTGCTCCCCCCTATTGCAATGGTAAGGAAGGCTCTGCTGCACCTACATGATGGGCCAGGTCTGGCAGCTAAAAGCTCCAAACTTGGATCCGAGTGTCTCAGTGCGCAGACGTCCTTTCTACGACCAGTGCATTGCTTTCTGGGTAATGTAGTTCCGCCGAATAGTCCATCGGAGGCTTCTTTAAGGAGAATCCTTTCGATGGTCGGGGAGGTGAAGGTTAAGATACGCGGAGCAGCCATCTACCCTGAGGCAATTGATAGGAGGTGGGGCGGGGATCATAGATTGCAGCGAAAATGTAAGTAAGGAGTGGAAACGGCGGCTTGCAATCTTGCGCTGTGTGATCCAAGGGCTGCAGAGAAGCATTGGCTAGCAGAGCTCGTATATAACCACGTTGCAAGACTTCATGTCTGTCTATTGGCAGTTTCATAACACTATATGCATTGCCATGCTGGATGAGGAAAGCGGTATGAGGTGGAATACTCGGTGCAGTCTGTCGTTCTGACTCTGTCTAGCCTGGCAATTCTGGAAAGAGTTCTTGTGATCCTTGTTCCATCCTCTGCCAGCTGCTGGCAATCAGAAGTAAATTGCAATAAAACAGGGAGCGTGGATGGTGGCCATTAGATCTGCGCTTCTTTCCCTTGCCCTATCCTTAAGAGGGAAAAAAATGGAAAACCCAGTTAACATAAAATTAAAGCATTTTTGCTTCCCGTTGGAGATATTTCTACCATGCAAACTAACACAATCCGTAAAGATTGTCAAGACACATGGAGGGCTGGTGGGAAGGGGGGGAGCCAAGTGTGTACGTAGATTTTAACATTCTATTTTTGTATTCAATATAGTACATTTATTTTAAAGTCCATTTAAAAGACTTACATCGACCAGGATTTCTTAATCCAGTGTTAAATCAAAGGAAGTATTTTGATTTCTGATGAGCTGCTGTTTTAAAAACGTTTGCCCAATTAAATACCAGTTTGCTCATTGCTTGTGTTCCTATTTCCTTTATATACCCTTAGGGTTCAATCCTATGCATACTTAGACACCCCCCCTCAAATGTCCTACATTTTCGAGCCAGGTAGAATTTTTAGAATAGATTTTTTTTCTATCTAAATATGCACAGGGTTGCACCTTAAGAGAGCTGTCAGATCCTTTAGTGCTGCTGACAGCCAGTGTAGCCTTGCGGTGCCCCATTCAACCATGAAGTTTCAAGCCAGTTGCTCTCAGCCCAACCTACCTTACCGGGTTGTTGTGAGGCACGTAACCCAGAGGTGGAGTTCAGAAGTGTAAGGTGTGGGACCTTGACCTTATAGGTTCAGGAACACAGCACAGCACAGGACTGAACCCCAGAAAAAGCCCCAGTAAAAGCAGCAGAGTCCATAGATGGAATGTAGTGCTAAAACTGGTTGGGAATGATGGGAGTTGGAGTTCAACACATCTGAGTCACACCAGCTTGGGGAAGGCAGACCTAAGCTATGCAACAATTGTGTATGCTTGTTACCAGTGGTACCATTGCAGTGGTACCATTGCTTGTTACCAGTGTCAGCTATGCAAAGCACTGGGCCAGCATATGCTTCAACTGTGCCACCTTTGTCACTAGGCAAAAACGTATGGGCAGGGAACTGAACTCTCGTTTCAATTTATATGTTTAATACACTTCTGTATTTAAGAGCTATTGTAGAAAACATTGGGACTGAGAACTCAAACCAGAGGCAAAAGATCGCTCAAGGAGGTGAGTCAAACCACAGAGCCCAGATCAAGCAGCAGATCATGTGACTCCACAAGTGTCACTGGAAGGACAGGTCTCAGCATGAGGCATATAGACAATGAATGCGACACTGTGGTAGGGCATCACGCCAATGAGTCCTGCTGCCTTTTTCCACCCCAAATTATGGCTGCCAGCAGAACATTAGAAAAGTAGGCTTTGCCTTGAAGAGGAAGAATTCTCAACATCTTTCAGCATTAGGAATTGCAACCAACTTTTCTGTTGCTCATTTTGTCTTTTCCACTGAACCACCTACCAGCAAGGTCATAGAGTTGCAGTGTGTTCTTGCTGTTGCCCTCCCTGGACTGGCCCAATCCATTTTGCGGATTGAGACCAAGAACAAGATGGTGCCTCCTTCTGGGCCATGAAGATAAGCCAACTGGACTGGCAGGTGATTTTTTCTGCACCGCTGATGCCTCCCCTGCCTCTGCCCCTGCCCCTGCCCTTGATGGGAGAGGGCTAACTTAGCGGAGGCCACATTGCACTCAGATCTCTCCTTCAAAGTTTCACAGCCATCTCCCGGCCTCTGGTGCCTGAGGCCATTGCTTCACCCTGCCTTTTGGTAGGACTGCCCCCCTGCTCAACACATCCTAGCCCTCTCCCTCGGAAATCAATGGGACATACTCTTACCTCTGACTGAGTCTTAAGCAGCCCCAAACTTATACACCGAGGGCATGGTCCTATGCATGTCTGGACACAAAGAGCCCCACAATTCCCAGCATGCTGAAAATAGTAGGATTTTTTTCTATCTCAACATGCATCGGTTGCACTGGGAGGGAGTAACCTATGGCTCCTACATGGTGTCTGAGGGGCCATGGGATATTTTTAATCTGGGAATTGGCTTTCTGATCCGCCTTTCCCCTCACAACCAGTGCAGAAAGGACTGCAGCAGTTGCCGCACCAGATCAGTCATACAAACTCAGAGGGATAAAAGGAAACCTTTTGGTGAGTGGAGAGGAGGAGATGAAAGAGGCCAGAATATGAAGTGGAAAATGCTGGGAGCTGTAGGACATTTTTCTGTCTAAGCATGCATAGGATTGCACACTTAAAATATTTTATTTCTGATGTTATGGCCCATTTTAAAAATAAAAAGCAAAGCTCTTCTAGTTCAAATTGTTGGCTCTGGAAACTGCTAAATGTGGACTGCTATTTATTCATTCATTTGAAGTATTTTTATCCCACTCCTCAGCTAAAACAACTCCTGAAGCAGCTTGCATGTAATCAGTAAAACAAGACTGCCTACCTAGAGGCTTGCGCCTTAAACAGATACAACTCTCAAGGAAAAGTGAATGAGGAGGGAAGATGAAAAAATTAAGTCTTTCAACCAGGCTGCTGGAATGACCCCATTTTCTACTCTCATGTTCCTGCTACATATGGTGGAGTTGTATGTTTGTGTGTATGTGTGTTTGTAAATGTATATATATCAGGAAAGATATTATTCTACAATGGCATTTTTCTTTATGAGCCAGTATGAACCTACACTGCCATTGCTAGAACCTTGCAATGAATCAATAAAAAGAACCCAAATTTTGTTAATAACCTTTTATTATACAGTACATATGCAGTACCACACACATTGGACAGGCAGGGTTGGGTTGTGGGGTGTGCGCAGGCATTAAGGACTTAAGAGAACTAAGTGAAAAGACTATGATAACCAATGGCACATTTTAAAAGTCTACTGGAAAATATGCATCCCTCACTTTGGCACACCAAAGACTGAATGTTGTTTACCAGAACATACTAAAATCTTTGGGGAAGAATAAGTATTGACTTTCTGGCAGCCTTTCTTAATATGATATTCTCCAGATTACAGCTCCCATTGTCCCCAGCTAGAGTGCAGCCAAGGAGTGATGGGAACTGCAGTCCAGCACATCTTGAAAGCCCCAGGCCACTATATGAGATAATGGCTTGCCTGGACATCCATGCAAATTTTCTTCCTTTCTTGTCTGCTTGTGTGTTAGCTCTTTCTCTCTGTCTGTCTCTTTCTCCACTCCCTTTCTTTTCCTAAGTTTTCTGACTTTTTAGAGCTATCAAACTGGATAAAATATATATATATATTTATTTATGTATTTAAAACATTTCTATGCCGCCTCCATCACAACAAAGCCTCGGGGTGGCTCACAACAAACTCAAGACTATTTTGGACAGCAAAGATGAGACTTAGATCTGGTCCGAGGGCCTTCCCTTTGTACCTCCCTCCATTTAGAATGAAGGGTCGCTATGCACATCTTGGTGTGGAACACTCACTCCTTTTGCTAGACTTTATGATTTGTGGGCATGGCACTTTATGAAGAACAAGTGGACAAGTCCCTGTCCTGGAAAGGCTTACAGTCTAAAACTGACACAATGGAGACAGAGGAAGGGAAGAGAAATGGAGGCAGGCCTAAACAGAGGAAACACCTGCCTCACAAGTCAGTCAGCTTAGGGCAGGGATGGGGATATGTGGCTTTGAAGAGGCAGTTGCACTGCAGCTCCCAACATCTTTCTCCACCATTCACCATTGATTATGCTGGCTAAGACTGATAAGAATGGCAGCTGAGCAACTTCTACAGACACACACATTCTGTATGTTTGCTTTAGGAGCTGGTAGAGAAGCTGAGCTCAGGGTGTATGGCCTCTTTGTGGGAAGGATACCTGGAGGGGGTTTTGTTTTGTTTTGTGGGTGTGTGGAGGGGGGGGATATGAGCTGGGTTCCAGCCCTGCCGACTTGACCAGATTCTTTAACTGCCCTTCCCCTTTCTGAATTACGGTTTTCTGCAGAGCAGTACTCCTAACGTGATGTTGTTGAACTGCAGCTAATTGAGAGAGGCAGTGTGGTGTGGGGAGCTGAGAGATCCAGATTCTAGTCCCTACTGAAGCCTGAAGCTGACTGGGTGATTTTGAGCCAGTTACTCTCACTCTGAGCCCCACCTTATCTCATAGGGTTGTTGTTGTAAGGGTAAAGTGGAGTTATGTAAGCTGTTCTGGATTCCTCACAAGAGGAAGAACTACAGGACATAAATGCAATGGAAAAGAATAAGAATTGGGGTCAGTGCAGAGAGAGCTCAGAATATTCTAGAAGCAGGAAACTGACCTACTGGTTACTTACTATGAAATTCCCCATCAACAGTGCATACCTGGACAGCAAAATAAGCAGACCCATTGCTCACTAGTCTTCCCCAGCTGTGGGGAGATACTGTATAGTTCCATCCAAATTCCTGCAGCTGCATCTGGGTCTGCACATTAACATATGCAAACCTGTGCACTCTTTTGTCTTCCTTTTTAGTGTTACATTAATATTGTTTTTATCCATGCTCCTGTAAAGTTAAAAATAAAGGCTCCAGTCCATGAAGAGCTCCACTGACAGAGGAGACACCAGCCGACCTGACTAGATACCTGGTAGGCTTCAGAGAATGTCATGGACAGCTGTGCTTTACTGCTCAGGTGCCATACTAGGAGGGGAACCATGGCTCAACTCTATGTGCAGAGGATTCACAGTTCCAGGTCCTGCTTAATAAATGTCAAAGGCTGCAGTGAATTAACAATAATTCTTTGATTGCTTATGAACTAGTGGGGGAAATCCTAACCAGGTCACTAAGGCAGGTTTCTCTTCTGCTACAGTCCTTCTGCTTTTTGTTTCACTTTTCCATATGATATTATCTCTTTACCTCTGTTGGGGATCACATTTCACTACAACTCCCACATAAAAAGTAGCTGCTACAAAAGTCTTTTGCTCCTGGCCTTACAAAGCTGCTGAGAATAGGAAAGAACAGCAGTCCAACCTGGCACTTAACACCTGTCAGGAGTGTATATATTCCTCCTGTCCTGCACCAGTTACTCAGGCTACAGATTTCCTCTGGATCCAGTCTGGGATCCTCATTCCTTAAATGCCCCCAGCCCACCAGGTAAGGTCTAATCATTGCTCACTACTGTGTCTTTGTGGCAGGTGAGGATGGTGATGCTGGCTCCAGCCAGACTTGCACAGCATTGTGTCCTAAGAGATCTTTCTTCATCAGCTGGCATTTGGCTAGCTGGTGCCTTTTCTGCTTGTTTTATGAGTCATGGTTTATGTGCTTCAGCTTTATTTTGTTGTATTACTTATTTATGAGTGTTTTTGTTGCTTTGTTGTCTGTGAAGGGCTTTGAGCTATTGAGCCACTGCACTGTATCCAACCCTGACCATTCACCAGCAGATTTTTCCCTCCCCTCTGCAGCCCCACATGAGCCTCCAGACCTGTTCTGGAAGGTTGTTGAACCTTCCAGGGCAGGTCTGCAGCAGCAGAGTAGAGAGCAAAGCAGAACTGATAAAAGAACAACATCAGCTGGTGGGCCACAGTCTCTTTAATTGACCAGTCAGCACAGATTCCCAGTGACGGGGGTATCTATCATTATTTCAGTACATTACAAGGGAGGACAAGACTGATCCTTTTAATTACTGTTCAGTTAGCCTGTTCGATATAGTAAATAAATTGTATGTTAAGCATGTATGTTGGAAACTCTGCGAATGGCCTGAATGGAAGAACTTTATAGTGGGAAAGTAAACAAGCTTCATGGTTGGCCATTTCATCATTGACGAATGCCAGATTTGATATTATTTGATTCCAAAATGTAGCAAAAGGCCAAAGGGAGCATGCCAGTGTTGCATCCATTGATTTTAGGTCAGTGTCTGATAATATTCCCCAGGACAGGCTAAGGGCAAAACTGGAAGCTTCTACCTTAGAGCATAAACTTCCTTATTCATATGAATATGTTATACGGTAATACTAATCTGAAAATAAGATGCAGCTGGCAGGGACATTGGTCCTTAGTTCTGGCCAAACAGGGAATAAAACAAGGCTGTATTGTGTCCCCTTTTCTATTTCATTGTTATGTTACCTGCTTGCTTCAGTCTTTATCAAACCTTGACTTCTATTCACCTTAGTTGGCAAACTGATCAATGTCTGCTTTGCTGTATGGGAATGATACTGTAATTCTGTCATTTTCAGAAGTCAGACCCAGAAGAGCTCTTCAGGCATTTTCCATTATTTTACTGAGGAACAGCCCATGATACCCTACCAAAAGACTGAAATCTTTTTTTTTTTTTTTTTCCCAAAAAGGACTGTTCACTGCAGAGGCAGGTGAATGGCCATGATATAGATGAGATTAGCCAATATAAATATCTCAATGTAACCTTCCAGGCAACTGGATTATGGAGAGCACAGTGTGTATATGTTATTGGAAATGCTCAGATTATCTGCTTACACTATTCTTAGATTTTTTTCTAAACAGGGTTTGCATATATCATCTGTGATAAATGGCATTAAGGGCAAGCTAACATCTCAAATTATGTATGGGTGGCAATTGAGTATATACAAAGATGTCCATCTCCTGGAAGCAATGCAGTTCCTCTGAACTATTCATGGAGTTCCTCACCATCTCCCTAGTGTCGTGCTCAGAGTAGAATTTGGATTGGTACCACCTGTTTGGTATCATGCAATTGAGCTATTGGTTTAAACTAATTTTTGTCCGTTCTGGACTGACCCTCCTGTTCCTAGAGGATAATTTCCCTTCTAAATGGACATGAACAGTTGAGGAGAAATTACAGTAATACAGAATCTTCAAGAGCTAAAGATTGGATTGAGCTATGGGTCTGGGATGCACCTTTACAGGGAGGTCAGAATAAGTATTTAGCACTATCCACCAGCTGGCAATCATTATAAAAACTTTGTTCCTGCAGATGCTCTTGAAATTCCGAAATATTATGGAGTGTTTACCTTTGCCCATTTTACTGTTCTACTATCAGCTCTCTTGGAAAGGAAATGCTCACAAATTCCTTGTCCTTAACATTTCTGCCCTTGCCAAACTGTGTAGTTGAAACAGTCAAACTTGTTATATTATACTGTTTATATTGTATGGACATTAGTTCCTATTCATTGCCCCAATACTGTATTAACAAAATTTTGAGGCAGAACCACTGAGTTTTACTCTTCCTTTCTTCTGTCAAATGCTACCTTGAGCTAAATCTCAAGATGGCAACATTCTGTTCTGAAGTATATTTTATATGGAATCAGATGGTTAAAACATATTTTAAGCTGAAACTATAGATTGTCACTGAAGTTTGTTTTGACTATTATTTACGCATTGTTCTGACTATTATTTTAACTTGAATTTATATTTGTTGGAGAATGTTATACTTTTTAATTTATTTGTTTATTTATTTATTTTTTGTCTGGAAGCCGTCCGGAGTCTTATGCGAATGGGACGGCATACACAAATTCTAAATAAATAAATATTGGCTAGTGCTTGACTATAAATCAAACAAACAGTAAAATAAGAAAGAAAAGCAGGTTGCTTACCTGTAACTGATGTTCTTCGAGTGGCCATCTGTGCAGGTGCTGCACCTGCGCAGTGCCTAGGCCAGAAGATTAGAAAGCTAATGGATTTTGGCGGGAAAAAGCTCCGCTCCCCTCCCCCCACAGTATAACTAGAGCGGAGCGTCCGCCATTTTACTCAGTTTTGAAGACCAATGTTCGCCCCCTAGCAGGCAATGACAGTACCACAACAAGCAACATCGTTACCGCAAGATTAGTACGGAACCAATAGAAAAAGAACAAGTCCACTCACTGACACCATGCAGGGTCATCGGGTGGGTTGTGTGAATGCACAGATGGCCACTCGAAGAACATCAGTTACAGGTAAGCAACCTGCTTTTCTTCGTCGTGGCCTCTGTGCGTCACACATATGGGTAGAATAACAAGCTTATCCCAACTGGAGGAGGGAGGTGTCGTCACTGAAGAATGGCAGAGAGCACTGCTCTGCCAAAGGAACAGTCCTGTCTGGCTCACACATCAAGCCGATAATGCTTGGCGAAAGTACACGGAGCAGCCCAGGTTGTGGCTCTGCAAATATCTTGAGTTGGAACACCTGCCACAAAAGTCGACAAAGTCAGTACTGCTCGCGTAGAATGGCCCCTCGGAAGTGTAGATAAGTCCATTCTTGCCAACTGGAAGGCCAACACTATGGTCTGTACAATCCATTTAGATAATCGCTGAGATGAGACTGGAGAACCTTTGTCATTCTCAGCATATTTAACGAAAAGTCTGTTAGAATTCCGAAAGGATTCTGTGCGAGATCTGTAAAAGGCAAGGCAGCGCCGAACATCAAGTGTGTGGAGAGAGCGTTCAATTGGAGTCGATGGAGATGGGAAGAATGCAGGCAAGACGATATCCTGATTCAAATGAAACGATGTTGCCACCTTAGGAAGAAACACTGAGTCCACTCAAAGAACCACCTTTTCTTTGTGAAAATTCAAAAATGGTGGGTCTATGTGTAGAGCACAAAGCTCACTGGCCCTTCTGGCTGAAGTAACCACAACAAGGAAGGCAGTTTTCCATGATACTAGACGTAGATCCATCGTCGCCAGAGGTTCAAACAGTGGCTTTGTTAGCGCTTGGAGTACAACAGAAAGACTCCAAGTCAGCATGACCAGGCGAATTGACGGGTGTAAATTTTGTAGTCCTTTAAGAAAACGACGAATCAGAGGTTGAGAAAAAAACGATGAGCCTTGTATGGAACCACGGAAATGTGAGATGGCAGCTGTGTAAACCTTAATAGATGAAGGCTTAAGTCCCAAACGGTGAAGTTCGAACAGAAATTGTAGAATGTTCTCAATGGATGCCAATTCTGGAGAAAAAGAATGACGGCCAGCAAAGGAGGAAAATCTTTTCCATTTTGCTGAGTAAGATCGGCGTGTGGAAGGTCTTAGTGCAGATTCGAGAATCGCCTGGATATCAGGATGTAAAAACGTCGGTCCCGAGACGGTTTCGGCCGATCCCGAAGGAGAAGTCGGTCGTGTACGCAGTTGAGGAGAGGATTCTGTGGATTGAGATGGTAACGGAACCTATAGAGAGACCGAATCTAGCGAATGCTCCACGCTGTCAGTTTGAGCAAAGCTAGGTCTGGGTGTCGGATTGCTCAGTTGCACTGTGTCAGCAAGTGAGGGACCGGTGGAAGTCGATGGAAAACACCTTTGGACTGAATGAGGAGAGCGGTGAACCAGGGTTGCCTCAGCCACCATGGGGCTATCAAAATTCCTGTAGCATTGTCCTGAACAATCTTCAATACCACCTTCATCAGAAGGGGAATCGGAGGAAATGTGTAGAAAAACAGGTTGCTCCAATCGATCATGAGGGCATCTCTCCTCAAGTCCTGTCCGATACCCGCTCTGGTGCAAAACAGTTCGCATACCCTGTTTTTTCGGGTAGCGAACAAGTCTATGTCCGGGTATCCCCACAACTGGAATAGTTCGTTGCAAATCATCTGGTCCAACTCCCACTCATGAGTCGTTGACATCTGCCTGCTCAGTGTATCCGCTTCTACGTTGTCGGTCCCTGCAAGGTGTACCGCCAGTAGCATTATGTCCCTTGGGATGCACCAATCCCAGATCTGCATTGACAATCGGGCCAAGAGCGGAGACTTTGTTCCGCCTTGCTTGTTGACGTAGAAGACAGCAGCTATGTTGTCGGACGCAATCTGCACAACTTGGCTGTGTATAACAGTTTCGAAAGATTTGAGAGTGTTGAAAATCACTAGAAGCTTGAGGAAATTGATGTGTCTCCCCGCTTCTTGTTGGTTCCAAGCCCCTTGGACCCGAAGTCCTGCACATGCCGCACCCCATCCAATGAGGGACGCATCGGTGTACAATGTCACGGTTGGGGCTGACGGAACGGAACACCTGTAGGTAGGTTTCGTGTAACAGTCCACCATGTCAGGGAGTGAAGGATCGAGGACGGGATCCGAAGAAGCTTGGTTTGTAAATCCCGTTGCGGGTGAAACGATTTGTTGAAGAACAATTGAAGCAGCCAAAGTCTGAGTCTTGCGTGAGGCACAATGGCCACTGAGGTCGCCATGTGCCCCAGCAGTCTTTGTATAGTGACGGCTTGCACTGTCCTCAGTCGTCGGATCTGATGGATGTGGGCACACAGCATGGCTGCACAGGATGGAGGAAGAAACGCTCTTTGTAGAATGGAGTCAATATCTGCCCCGATGAAATCGATGACCTGTGTTGGGATAAGTGACGATTTCTTAAAATTAATGCATAGTCCAAGGTCATCAAGCAAAGTACAAGTCGTTTGGACAGCCTCAAGGAGGTTGTCCTTAGTCTGTGACACAATGAGCCAATCATCTAAATAGGGGTAGACTTGTATACCCTGAAGCCATAGGTGAGCGCATACCGGGGCCATGCATTTTGCAAAAACTTTCGGTGCTGTAGCTAGACCAAACGGGAGCACATTGAATTCGAAAATAACGAATCCAACAGTAAAACGCAGGAAGCGTCTATGGGAAGGATGGATAGAGATATGAAAATAAGCATCCTTCAAGTCCAATGAGGCGAACCAATCCCCTTTTTTCAGCAACGGAAGGATATTCTGTAAGGTGGTCATCCAGAACTTTTTTGGTTTAATGTATCTATTGACATTCCTGAGATCCAGGATAGGTCGAAGACCACCGTCCCGTTTGGGGACCGTAAAGTATTGAGAATAGAATCCGTGAAGCCCATCCGTGCGAGAGAGTTGTTGAATCGCACCTTTATGAAAAAGTTGGTAGACTTCATCGCACAAAACCAAAGATGGTGGCGTAAACCGGATAGGACTCAACAGTGGAACGATGTCGAATTCTATTCTATATCCAAGCTGAATGATGGACAACACCCACCTATCAGATGTAATGGACTCCCAAATGGGGAGTCGGCTTTGAAGCTGGCTCCCAAAAGGGAGAGGGGAAGGTGGGAGGTGGAAAGATTAATTGGTTCGCTGGGACCGTCAACGAGGGCGTTTTTCGGAGTCGAAGCGCCGACAGCCCTGAGAGAAGCACTGTTGGGGCTGTTGCCTTCTACACTGCTGCTTCTGTTGATATTGTTGGCGAGGTTGATACTGCTGGCGACCATAAAGCCTGGACCATGACCACTTACGTTTGGTTTGTGGGAGCTCCATGCGACGCGCTGTCATGTGGCATTCGTGGATGGCTTTGAGTTTTTGATCGGTCTTCGCGTGGAAGAGACCAGTGCCATCTAATGGCATTTCCTCTATCCTCCTCTTCACTTCCTCAGGAAAGTTACAATTCCTGAGCCACACATGTTGTCGCAGGGAAATAGCACTGACCATGGCCCGAGAGTCAGTGTCCACATGATGTCTTACGGAGGACGCTGTGGTGGCGCAGCCGATGTTGAGGCGGGGCACTTAGAGGGCATGGCTGAAGCAGAGGTGGAGCACTGCGGTGGTACAGCCGAGGAAGGGGTAGGCCTTGGGACCAGCTGGTCTGATTGGAGCAAGGCCTGATCCCAAAGCAACTTACAGAGACGATTCTCCCTATTCTTCCTGGCCTGTTTAGTAAAGGCCAGGCAATGCCCGCACTTGTCGGTCCTATGCCCCTCGCCGAGGCAGAGGAAACATAAGTCATGCGGTTCAGCGGGAGACATTTTGGAGCCGCACTCACTGCACTTGCGGAATGCCACCCGCTGTGCCATCGCGAAAAAGAAGAAAGAGATGGTAGTACAGAGGGTAAGAATAATATTTTTGGTTTTTGTTTTTTTTAGAGAGGTAGAAGAAAAAACTACAACAAGGAAGAGAAGAAAGAACTGGGAAAATAACAAGGAACAAGGTAAGTAGAACAAGGTATAACAGGAGCACAAGGCGAAAATCTAAGCGAGAGATGAACAGGCACGAGGCACAGTGAACGGCAGTCGCAAAGACTGAGTAAAATGGCGGACGCTCCGCTCTATCTATACTGTGGGGGGAGGGGAGCGGAGCTTTTTCCTTCCAAAAACCATTAGCTTTCTAATCTTCTGGCTTAGGCACTGCGCAGGTGCAGCACCCATATGTGTGATGCACAGAGGCCACGACGAAGAAAGTGAGGAAATAAAGCAAGGGTAATTGTATGTGCAGAAGGCAACTTGTATGATATCAGATATAACAATAATTACTCAATACTTACATACATTACTATCAGGATCCTCAGGCACATCAGTTATGTGTTGTACATGGTGACTAGTTAGTTGATTACTTTGGAAGTTACTGCTGAGAGTTTGTTGCTGCTCTGGCATTTGTTATTCTTCTAAAATTGTGTGTTTCTAGAGAAAAGACCAATTATGAAAGCACCCACAATCTGATTCGAAGAATGGAAGTGGCAGGAAGGCGAAGGGTTTCATACAGGAAGAAGCAACACCATCGCATCTCAATCAAGGAGTCCCACAGACATGATTCTTCTTCAGTGCCCCGTTCCATCTGCTCAGCTTTTGAATACCTTATTTGTATTGTTGTTTTGTCAACAATGCAGCACAATACTTGCATGCATCATTGGTCCCTGTCATATAAGATGATATATACTTTCCCATGACTAAGGAAATGAAAAGAATCCAAATATTAACATAGTTTCATTTCTTTCTTCCTGATCCACTTGACCACAGTGTGCAAAGCACTGGGTCTGGAGTGAGGTGGCCCTTTGTGGATGCTTTGCTAATGAAGTACAGTGCGGAGTGTCATCAACGTGTGGATGGCATTCAGTTCCAAAGTTCGGAAGCATCACCCCCAACAGCTTCATATAACAACATGGGGCAAAAACAGTGAGCTCTCTTCCAGTTATCTTGGGGATGAGTCCCCATCTGCAGTAGCCATCTTCTAAGAACCAAATTACAAGTTATAATTAATGGATAGCCTGCAGCTTTGACTTCCATTTTCCCATCATTGTAAAAAGGGGAAGAGCTATTATCCTGTCTGACATACATGCAAAGGGGAGCTTTCTCCCTTCCTTTCTCAGGATGGAAATTCCACTTTCCCTCCCCCTGTTGTGGTTATGGAGATGAGTGAAAAGGCCCCATTGGCACCTCTCATAATGTTTTTCTAAGAAGATAGTAAAGGAACGTGATTTCCATCCTAAATACAGAGGGAGTATAAATTTCACCTTCCCATGTGCTGCATTTAAGATAACCGCCCTGTTTATTTATTTATTCACCAGAATTTCTACACTGCCTTTCATTAAAAACAACAACAAGTCCAAAGCAGTTTACAAGATAAAATCATGATAAACTACTAGGGAACGAATCATTAAAGCAATGATTAAAGTACTGCAATTTCATGAAAATAACCACAGATCTCTGACAGTGATAACAGCCAGGGAAATGCCTGGACAAACATGTATGTCTTGGGTGGCTGCTAGAAGCACTCTGTAGGGACCCGGCCTGCATCTCCTCCAATACACCCCCCAAAGTTTTTGTATTGGATTCTGATTCACAAGAAGAGGAGGAGGGCCAGATTCTGCAGCTGAATTTCCATGGCTAGCAGAACCTAAGATAATGTCGGGATTTCAGACCTGCTTGGAATGAATAATCGGATTCAGTGGAAGCCTCCAATCAAGCACTCAACTGTTTTATTTATAACAACAGGAATCCCTAAATTAGAACAGCGCTGAAGGGTGGCAGTCTTAGACTGCTACAAAGAACAGAGCATGTCCAGAGTGTTTTACGGACTTGAGTCATGTTCCCATGAGAGGGAGAGGAATGAGACCTTGAATGAGCAATACGCAAGCACAGAAGGAAAATACGGAAATATTGAGAAACATTGGAAAAACATCATGACGCCACAAGATCTTGACTAACAGATAACAAATACAACAATCAGGAGTTACTCAATTTAACATGTTTCAATGTTTGCTTTTTACAGTCAGAGGTAGGACATTGCAGGAAGACTATGGGGAAGCTGGCAGAAGGGTGATTGAGTTCTCCAGCAGGATTACATATGCAAGTGATATCTATTTGTCCTGGGGCTTCTCTCCTTTTCCTGTAGAAGGAACCTGAGCGGCAAAAGCCTGTAGATGGAGGGGTGCAAGGAGAAAACAGGCAGTTTTCTATATTCTAAAGTATCAGACTTGTAACTTTTTAGGGCAACTCCAACAATAAAGCAGGCAATCACTGAGAATTAGACAGTTTCACGCTCTGTGGGCAAGTCTAGCAAGCAAGCCAATATGGTGGGAGGGGGTGCCTCACTAGGCCACTCATGCAGTACCAGACTAAGAGGACAAACCAGCTGAGAAGCATCAGATGCTCAAGTGACTAGCCTTTAAGGTAGCAGCACCATGAAGTTCAGGACAGCTCTTTCCGGCTGGCAGAAAAGAGCGGTATTCAGTTTGCCATCAACTTTGTATCATTAAGCCACATTTCCCCAATGGCCAGTACTCCAACTTCAATTCCTTTGCTGTTGACTCCTACAATGCCCGGCGTTTGTATCAAAGCCAGCCTGGTCAGCTGTGACATCTTGCTCTCATCCTGATCTGCTTCAACGGAAGCAGAGAAGATGGCCATGAGACACGTAACATTAGGAACCCATCTGTTCTCAGTGAGATGATTATTACTTGATAGGTGCCCCAACTAAGAAGGCCCTCCTCTGTATCTCAGCCAAACAAACTTCACTAGGATACAGAATGGTCAATAAGCCCTTCCTTTCAGAAAGTAGAGACCTGGGTAGCTTATATGGCAGAAGCCATTCTTTCAGATAACCTGGCCCTGGGTGCTACAGGGCCTTAAAAACAACAGCCTGAACATAACTAATGTCCTAGTTTTAAGGAGAAACAGAAGACCAGCTGCATGCATATGAAAGGTAACATGTCGTTTGCCCTCAGACCAGTGTTTTGTATGCAGAAGAAGACATAGGGACAACCTAGTGCAGACACTGTCCAGAGAGCTGCTAACCTGACCTGATAAGCTGAGCTTCTTGTGGGATGTGACTTCTAGACATACACAGACCTTCTATGCTCTAGTCTATCCTGTGATAGCATCACCAGGAAGATGGATCCTCTGCCTGCTGCTCTGAGCTTGTCATTCTAGACTAGCTATTCTTATTTTTAATGCAGATGTGAATATGTATTGAGCAGTGCTAGTCTTACAAATGTCATTTTGCACGCTTTTATTTCAGGATTGTGCTGCATTTGTCACCTTAATTATGCTGCAAAGATATAGAGATTTTTTAAAAGAACCAGCATAATGTGATTTGCACATTATTTTTTAGGATTGCTTTGTCTAAATTAGCAGAGGAAGAACTAAAAGCTTCTGAAAAGAAGTTGGTAGAAGAATTAATAATGATAGGCAATAGTATCAAAAGCCTTCTTACACATCACTTGTCAGCACTTGGAAAAAGCAGTCTGACACAATTTTGCCCATAACATCCTGAGCTACTTTTTCCTCTTAAAACTCCTTCAGATGATGGGAACCTATAATATTACAGTAATTTGGCAAGGCAAGACCTTTTGCTATTAAGGCAAACACAACATGATCACAGCAATGCCAACAAAGCTATACCCTTCTAAGTTCACGTATGAGGAGTTGCATGCCAAATGTCAGTCTTGAGCAACATTTTTTAATGGCTAAGAAGTACCATCCCTGGAATTTGGGCTCAGCTGTAGAAATGCTGAGAGGCCCACGGCCTATTTTCAGTGGCAGTGTAGCCCGGCTGAATTTGATTTAAATCACAATTTAAATCATCGTGATTTACATCATCATGATTTAAATCACTAGCCAATAAAACTAGATTTAAATAATGATTTCCTACATATTTTTTTTCTGATTTATATCCTGCCTTTTTCCTACAAAGGGCTCAAGGCAACTTACATCATCTCTCCTCCTCCATCTTATCCCCACAACAACAACCCTGTGAGGTAGGTTGGGCTGAGAGTCTGTGACTGGCCCAAAGTCACCCAGTTGGCTCCATGGCCGAGTGGGGACTAGAACCCAGATCGCCTGAGTCCCAGTCCTGTGCTCTTAACCACTACACCACACTGGCTCTCCATGCATGCCTTACCCGTAAGTAGAGGAATATTATTAAAATATTCCCAAACTGGATCTCATTTATGGCCTGCTTCAATAAAGGGAAAGAATAATATGATGAACTTCAGACTGCACACAAAAAAGATGCAAAGACTTGTGGAGTGTTCTGCTCAAAAGGAGTCACTTTCATTTTTAGTGCTTGCCCCACCCTCCTCACACTTAGCTTCTTGTGCAGATCTATTCCACCCCCAACAGTCTTCTATTCATTGATTTTTTTGAAATGTAGCACTTAAGAGGTAAAGGGTTGATTCCGTCTACATAAATTTGCAAAGCAACAATGGGATTAAGGTCTTTTTCTCAACTCTGCATGTTTATTTTATAACATTTTTGCAGTGCAGAAGAGGCATGTGCTCTCTGCAGGCACAAATTCACAACTTTGAGTACTGTAAAACCAAGCATCTGTGATAATATCTTCTAGACAGAAAATTGCCCAATAATCTTACAGAAACCCCTGGATGAGCATGATATTGTGGATGGATTAATGGGATTCATTTCCCAAAAAAATTAAACACTGCATGAATATACAGCCTCATGCTACCTAATTAAAAACTAATCCTTACTTCATGACAAATAACCTTTGCTATAATGTATCTTAAATAGAAAATGATCTGTAGATAGATTTTTCCTCAAAAGGCATTTTATTTTTTAAAAAATCCAGTTTAAATCAAAAAATCTGATTTTTTAATTTAAAATTAGTCATTGATTTTCATCCACTGAGTGTAGCACATAAACAGGGCTATGATCTACATGAATGATGGTACACACAGCCCATCAGCAGTGCTGGATCTCCCTGGAGGTATTCTGCCGTTCCAGAAGCCAGTGTTCTGCTGCATCTCTTCTGTTGTTCTGTGCATCCTGGGATTCCCTTGCCCATGAGGCACATCAAATCTTTGCAGTCACCAAGAACCTTGCTGGCTATGCGCACCTCAGTCTGCAGGGACAGCGTGCCTGCTTACACCAGTTGCGGAGGAGCCTGGGCGGGTGGAACTCATGTACACGTCCTGCTTGAGGGATCCTGTGGGCAGCTGGCTTGCCACTGTGTGGAGAGAGTGCTGGACTAGAGGGACCATTGGTCTGATCCAGCATAGCTTTCCTTATCTTACGCCCATCTCATGCTCATCCACAGATCAAATGGGATGGGCACAACCTGTGCAGGTCGATTTCTGGTGGCCAGCCCAATAGGACCTAGTTGGAAAGAAGGGAAAGCCACTGGTTGTGCCTGTGGTTGTGCACTACAGCACAGGTAGCCATTTTTTCAACCTGGGGAAAGGTGCTAAGAGGCTGGAACTCCCAGCAATGATATCACATGCAGAGAAGGCTGGCTGGGGAGAGTCTATCAGGTTTCCAATAAAAGAACCTACTAGCCAGGGTGGTTAAGCATGTGGATCTGGGACTCAGGCGATCTGGGTTCTAGTCCCCACTCAGTGACAGGACCAACTGGGCATGTTTGGTCCAGTCACAGACTCAGCTCAGCCTACCTCACAGGGTTGTTGTTGTGGAGATAAGATGGAAATCAAGAGGAGAATGTTGTAAGTCACCTTGGGTTCTTTTTTTTAATGTGGAATAGAAATGTGGGATATAAATAGATTCCATCTCACCCACTCCACCACAGCCCCTTCTGTTGAAAGGTGGGATCAGGTCACCTGTAATGTGCATCATCATCTTTCAGTGATAGTGATAATGCTAATGGGAAGGATTCGACATTGCCCACTCACTATTGCTATTGACGCTGCATGAGCACAGTGGAAACCAGTCATGTAGCAAATGCTATTGCATTTCATGCTGTGTTGGTCTGTTTGTTTGTTTCATCTTGCTGATTTTATTGCAATTTTATTTGCATTTTTGTTCCTACTGTACAAGGCATTGAATACTGTAAATAAATACAAGGCATTGAGTACAGTAAATAAATAAGCAACATTGTGCAAACATTCTTTTTTAAAATTATAACATTACTGCACGAGCACTTGGACAGGGTTGGAATTGTCATTATCACCATCCTGGTACTTCCTTGGCATTTTTCAGCATAAGCAAAGAAACTGTTCTGAATACACACTTTTCCCTTTAAGGAAAAAGCTCCCATTCGTGGCAGCAACAGAGAGCAGCATCCCCTTGTTCCATATAACCAGCGCATGATCAGGATGTTTTGCACATTCACGCTAAGGCTGCATGGAGATACAGAACCTGCCAGCATGAGGTGCATCTGAGAGGTGTGGGCTTCAAGCCGGAGAGGACTGCTCACAAAGGACCAGTCTGGCTTACGCTGAGCAAGAGAATCGCCCAAGGAGAAGAGGGACAGGGCACTGCTCAAAAATCAAACACCTTTTCATTCGCTCTGACAAGATGCTCTTACGTATTTGCTACACTGCATAATTCGCCCTTTCTTGAAGGTGTGCAGAAAGGGGATGGTGTTCTGGGTTCTCAGTCATGGCAGCCCCATGAGGTGGGCTCGGCTGAGGAACAGCCCCTGCCTCACAGCCCCCCAGTGAGCTTCTTGACTGATACGGGAAGACTCTGGCAGTGGCTCTCCAAGGCCTTTCCTAGCGCCACTTGCAGAACCCAAGGATCAAAACTGAAACCTTCTGCCTACAGAGCAGGTGTCACAGCCCAACATCCCTGGAACTCGGGCCTCTGCAGTCCTGCTCTGGCATCCTAAACACATGCCAAATAAGCTGCCTTGTGTGAATGTATACATCTTAAGTTTGGAATAGGCATTGTAGGGCCCCATGTTCCTTAGGACCACAGAATTTGGGGGTCTTCTGATGATGATCTATTTATTGAAAAATCTGTAGTTTTTGAGCAGGTATTATACAGTGCAGGTGCAAGTCCCACATCCTAATGTCAGTCCTAACTTCTTTCCACAGTCTTTTTCAGCTCATTAAGGCATGTCCACAGGGTGGGCTCACATAGCTTGCTAATTCACCTTGGCAAGAAGCCAAGGTAGGCTGGGCATTTGCAGAACAACCCACCATGCCCCTGGCAGACACTTGGGCTCACCAAGGGTTGCTTTTCCTGTCCTTCCCCCATAGTCCTCCCAACCATGTCCAAGGAACATTGTGGCTGAAGCCACCTGGACTCTTGTCCACAGTACAATCACAAGCTGCTTTTTGCTTACTGCCACGATCCCCCCGCCACACACACACACACACTTTACTCCCTTTTTAAAGTGTGTGGCAAACACCGACAACCTCTCCAGGTGTCACTTGAGCTCTTGCAGGGGCTACTGGTGGCAGCTGCCTGGGTGAGATCACAAAGTTGTAAGCACTTTTTGTGGCTTGGCTTGGCTTTGCACCGCGCTTTCCTTGCACATTGTTTGCCACAGTGGGAGCAGTCACCTAGGTTCAGAAGACACAATACCCATCGTGGGTAAAAGAATCCGTAGAACATCTCATCAATTTTAGGGCAGCTTGTTGGGAAAAAACAAGCCACCTTGACGGAGGCGATCTCAATTTGGAGAGCACAACAATCCAGCATGACTACAATCTACCAACCCATGCTGGGTTGTCATGTCATGTGAACCATGACATGGGGGGGGGCAGGGGGGGAGAGATCAAACAGCTTGATTTACAATTCTGCTAATCCAGTATTCACATGGAACTCCTGATTAGCATTTAGGGTGGCAACATCATTCTGTACTGTCTTCAGCAAGACAGGACACAGAAGATGAGATGTACTCTTGTGCCTTTCAGAGAGGACAAGAGAAAGTACTGTTACAGCCAGAGTTTTCCTCACTCCTTCATGACAAGTGGCTTCTGGAAAAACATCAAAGTTATGGGCATCCAGTCATTTGTATCTGTTCATCATAGTTCCCGAAACTGAGTCAGGACGTCCTTCTGCACTTTATTGCCTATTCATCAGCTGTGTTTGTTCTTACCAGCCATCCACCTTCAATATTCCTGAGAGGGAAATGGAGTCTTCACCATTTGCAAGACATGAAACCATGCTACTTCTTATAGCAAGAAGAAGTAGTTCTAGGCAAAGTTGATACATTAGCACTAGATGAGCTTTGCTACAGAGCTGTTGCTTAGCTGTTAATCCCTGGATCTGCTTTTGCTTTCAGCATGGAATTGAGATCCATGCTCCACACAAGAGAACTTCATTTCCTGCTTTTCTGCTACCTAACCTCTAGGTGGCACTGTGCTCTAGGTGATCCTTACCTCCAGCAGCATAGCACAAGTGCAAAAGTAAAAATAGAGTTTCCTTCCAATTTCACAATTAAATATTGCCTTTTCCTGCTCTGGAGCAGCAGCTGGGGAAACGTCAGTGAATATGCTCATTAGACACAGAATTGACAGAGTCTCAATGTTGTCTAAAGAATCTATAAGCAACAGTGAGCAGGGATTAACAACTGTATGGCAAATGCCTTGTGTCAGTATAACTATAACAAGCTTAGAACTGGCTAAATTGCTTCCTTTAGGAATGCAGCCGTGAGGGGTCCCAATCTGGATCCCATAGCACAGGGAGTTAAACCTTTCCATTGGCCTATGGAAATTCACCCTCCTGTGCAAGGCTGAATTCCCCACCCCAGGTTCATGTGCTGCTAGTGGTTCCTTTGGGGGCAGCTTTGGCGGAGGGGGGGAACTTTAGGTATGAACACAGCACAGGGGGAAAGGCTGCCAGCTCGGGCAGTTTTAAAATGGGATTCGACAAAGGTTACTAGTCTTGATGGCCCTAGGCTACCTTCAGTATCAAAAGCAGTATGTCAATGCACATGAATGGCTGAGGAGCATGGAGGGGAGGGTGCTGTTGCACTCAAGTCCTGATTGTGAGCTTTCCATGAGCAGCTTTCTGTGTGACTTGAAAGCGGGACTAGATGGCCCCATGCTCTGACCTGCCAGTGCTTTTCCTCTAATGGTCTTAACATGTGAATAACAGTGAAGCAAGAAAGGGCCAGTCGGTGAGGTTGACTTCCAAGAGTTGAGGGTTAGAAGGGAAGAATGGAATTTTGGCCATCTACTGAGAAGAAAGAAACCATCTGGAGGGGAAAAGGCCACAAAAGAGTCTGCTAGGAAAGGAAGGAAAACCTACAAGTTGCGTGGAAGTCACACTTGAATTTACTGTAGAAAAGGAATGGCAAACAATGAAAACTGGCAGCTTCAAACAGAAGCCATTTGTCCTTGTGTTGCTTAGAATAGGGGAAAATGATATCATCGTTTCCTAGTTTGTAAGTCAATGCATGGTTGTGGGCATTACTGCTTTCTATTACCTGAATAGGAAGCAAACATTGTTGATGATTAAGCTGAAGAAGTCTTTACCTTTCATGCTGATTTATGTTCCTGCCTCTGAATGCATCCTTGTTGCACTTAAGTTCCATTTCTTCTTTATGACTTCAGTATAACATAAGGAGTATATAACTTTCCTTTTCCAGGTAGCTACCTGGCTTTGCTGCTATGTTTTTTTTTTTTTTTTTGCCTTGCAAAATGAAGTTAACCCCCCTAAGCCCTGGGCAGGGGGGGTTGCAAAAGCCTGCTTTGTGGTTTATAGCAAACCTCTTCTGGAATTTATAGGACAACCCATGAAACTCAAAAAAAAAGTGGTGAGTGTAACTCATAAAAGTGGCAGGAACCCAATAAACAATGTCCATTCACACTTTAACTTTCCACAATGCTGTTTTAGAGGGACAATTGGAGGAAAAGAAATTTCCAGGTAAGGAGAGTTTAGTTGTGATAGAGACAAGTCTTACTCTGGACTGAAACAAAAGGAAGGGAAAGTCAGCTGCCAGCAAATCAACAGGGCCTTAGCTTGCCAAGTAACACAGAGCTCAACTGCTGACTCAGGATATAAGAGCTATAAATGATATTCTAGATATACTAGACAGTTACCAGACAAACAAAGACTTTTTAAATTAGTTATATCAAGTGTGTATTTATTTTAATATGATGTACTTTGTAGCACATATTCCTTCTTTCTGTGGCTTTAAATCTGCCAAGGTAGACAGGACTGGCACCACCAGTATTGTTACTTTTTAAGGGCGCAGTTCTATCATCCACATGGCAAATGCTTCGAAGCCTCTGAACTTGGAAGTTGGAGGTGTGGGAATGGCAGTTTCTGCCACTGCTTCTTGCAGCCTGTGTCTAAATGACTATCTAGACTGAGTATCAGGTTCAGGGTGGAAAGGAGACTGGGCCACCAGTTGCAATTGGTGCAACTCTGCAGCCCTGGCTTCCTCACCTCCCTGCTCTCTGGAATGCCTCTTTTTCCTCCTGCAAGGCCCAGCTGTGACCAGGATGGGGTGGGGCAGCTGGCATGGTTCTTTCCAGGGTGGCTACAAGAAAGCAGGGCAGGATGGAGCCTTAAGAGTCTGAGCAAAAAGGTCCTCTGACCCTGGTGGTCAGACTCCCCCCCCCCCAAAAAAAGTCCTGTGGCCTCCCAGATGATATTGGGAGGCCAAAGGATTGTGTCCCTAGAGTCTAAATTCCATGTTTACTTGCTTTAAAGTAAACTTATAAGCATGCTCCCAGAAATGTGTAAGAACAAGCATCCATGCCAGCAAGTCTAGAGACATCCAAATGTGTTAAGTACCCCAGAGTAGTGTTGGAATTGCTCTGCAGGCATTGCTCATCACTAGACTGTAGATTTAGAGGTGTTGTAATCTTCTTGTGCTGAGAAAATATAAAGCACCCAGTGTATGATTTCAATAGGCATTTGCTTCAGTGACGAAGGCACCCATGCTCTTTGGACACAGTCCAGCCCTGGGTCCAGCTCAGGACATTTTGTCACTTGAAGCAAAGGACAACTAGTGTGCCATCTCATTTCCATGCACAGGCACCAAAAAAAATGGGTCGGTGAATCAACTCAGCACTGGTGATGGGAAGGGATGCTCTGAGGGCAGCATGGCCTGGCAGCTGTCTCCTCCAAGTTAGGGGAGTGGCCAGGGAACTGAGGTGAACCACTCAAGGGAGCAGCTGCTGTTGCCCATCATACACCCCCTGCGTCCACTGGCTGAGACTGCCAAGGTAGCCTGCCGAACAGTAGCACCACTCCTGCCCAGCACTAACCTTTAGGGACAGTTTGCAAAAAGCCCAAGCAAAAACCCAAAAGCCCAAGCAATGGTCCAAAGCCAGCAGCTGCAACTTCTTCTCCATGGAGGTGACAGGTATTACTAGGCAACTGCCTTTTGTAACAGACTGGCTGACAGGGTGCCCTGTCTGGATGAGATGAGTGTGTGTAAGAGAGAATGTGGTGAATGTGCAAATGTCTGTCAGTGTGACAGTGTGTGCGTGCAAAAATGTGAAGGAAAGCTTCCTGGGGTGGCTTTCCAAGTGCTGGGGTACACCCCCCAATGTTTAGCTCAGATCTAATTTGTCCCATGGCTGAAAAGTTCCTTACAAGTGTTGTAAATTAAGTTGCTAAGTAAGAATGGGAAGCCATTGACAGAATGGATTAAATAAAATCCACGCATCCTTAGGTGAGGCTGTGCTACATTGCAAGAAGTGTAGCAGAGCACAGCAGAGTGTGGTCCATCTGGAGACATCCTATTCCTTCCTGCAGGAATGACAGTGAAGTGTAGTTGACATTTGCTCCCAGGACGATCCTGCGTATGTGCACAACTGTGATGTGATGGCAAGATTATGGCAGTGGAAGTGCTTCGAGTTGGTCCTTGGTCTACATGCAGCAGGAAGCAAAACATTTGCAGTGGTGTGTCAGTAAATGCCTTTAATTACCATGAGGGGAGGAGACAGGCATGGCCAAGGTATCCTTTATCTTGGCTGCTCCTCAGCTTCCTTCTACCCTCCTCTGAAGCATCATACTTTGATGGCTGATTGCTTGTCTAAGTGCTTTGCGGGGTGGGAAGAGTGCAGAGACATTTCCCTCTGCCTTCCTCCTGCCCTGCTTAGGATGCCTATAATCCACCAGTTGGGGTGGGGGTGTTACAGGAACCCCATAGGACTGAGCTCTATTGTTGTTACGTGTCA
Organism: Varanus komodoensis; assembly: GCF_004798865.1. Classification (NCBI taxonomy): domain Eukaryota; kingdom Metazoa; phylum Chordata; class Lepidosauria; order Squamata; family Varanidae; genus Varanus; species Varanus komodoensis. The sequence goes on along the minus strand of NW_025335417.1, from coordinate 227,765 downwards.
TCAAATCTTCTCCAACTCATGGTGACCCTATGAATGAAAGCCCTCCACAATGCTCTGTTGACATCCTTAACAGTCCTGCTCAGCTCTTGTAAACTCAAGACTGTGTCTTCCTTGATGGAGCCAATCCATTTCATATTTGGTCTTCCTTTTCTTCTCTGCCTTCAACTTTTACTAGTAGGATTGTATTCCAAGAAGTCTTGCCTTCTCACAATGGGCCCAAGGTATGACAACTTCAGTTTTAATTCTGCCTGTGAGCAGCCTTCAGTGTCTTTTTTAATTTTTTGGTCGAAAGGCAGAGTAAAAGTCGAATTGATAAAATAGTACAGAAGAGAGTGAACATGCAAGAGGCAAGACTGATAGCTAAAGCATACCTGATCTTGATGGTGCATATGTGTTTGGTTTTTCCATATCATTATGTCATAGGTGAAAATCACACTGTAATTGGGATTTAAACCCCTTAGGATGGTTTTGAACATCATGCACCTTCATCACTGTTCCTGTGATGTGCAGTAAGATACCATTTGTTACAAGATCATGGCTCAGCCTGTCATGATGGTGTGAGAAGGAATGCAAGGCGGTCTCTTACGTCCTCTTCCTCAGCTGATATTCTGGCCAGGCGGGAGCTCAACATTTTCAAGCCACAAAGTTTCTCAGAGCTCAGCTTTGTGCGGGTGTGTTTTCATCTCGGCGCTGTTGTTGCCTCGTTTCCACTGGCCATATTGCATTGCAGTCCTGTCACAGTCACCTCCAGGAAGACTGGCTGGCCTGCTCTACGTCAGAGGATTTTCAAATGAACCGCTTGAAGTTCCTCTAGGAGTCGGGTGCTCTGAGGCTTCTTTAAGAGAGCACAGCCATTGGAGAGTGTGTATTTTTTCAGCAGAGTAATTGTTTCCTGCTTTTAAACTGAGGTTTATCCCTTAATACAGGACATGAGTCCTAGTGAGGAGTTTCGGGAGAAACACAAGGATACTAATGCCATCGCTATTTGACCACAGGATGAAACAGATGCAGCCTTTTGCCTGATGGATGTTGATGTTGTGTGTTGCCATCATCCAGCTTTCCTATGTGCTTTCTGTGTAGGTCACACACGTGTAATCCCACATGTCTTAATGGAAAGCTAGTGCTTGTAGCTTGGTTTCTTGTTGGATCTACCTGAATCTTCTTCCCTACTCACGAAGCACAAGGATCCTTCTGCATATTTGTCTAGGCCACTCTGAGACATACACCTGCCATTTCATGGATGATTTACAAGCCCCTTCTGCTGTTCAAACACTTGGTTTCATTCAGATGTCCCCAGTGTTAGACCCTCATGAGAGTACCCAGGGCTTTTTTTTGGTCATAGAACGCACCGGAACGGCATTTCGGCACCTTTTTTTGACAGATTTTTCCAATGGATTTTACGAAGTGATTTTGAATCACCTGTCGGGCGTAGCAGGTCAGCGACAAAAATTAAAATAGTGCCTGCAGGCTGATTGTGTGTCTGTGCTGATTGTGAGGACGCTGCTCGGCTTGGGACGGTGCTCGGCTTGGGATCAGTCGTGTGGTTGCGCGCTGAGTGCTTACTGCCGGCGGCGACCATTATGTTTATGTGTGTGTCGAGTGACTGGCTACTTGCAAAAGGTAAATAAGTTCTTTATTTCAAAAAAAGTTGGTGAATTGAAAATCTTTTTTAGTGTAAAAGTGTGACTCCAAGACATGAGTTCTGGCACCTTTTTTTTTTTTTACAAAAAAATCACTGAGAGTACCTCTCATGAGTTTTTAGCCCTTTCCCCCAACATCTCTCCTTTTCTTTTCCCAACAAATCATGAGCATGGGCTTTATTTATTAGTTGTTATTACTAAGAGCCAGCATGGTGTAGTGGTTAAGAGCATGGGACTGGAACTCAAGAGATCTGGATTCTAGTCCCCACTGGGCCATGGAGCAAACTGGGTGACTTGGGACTAGTCAGACTCTCAACCCAACCTACCTCACAGGACTGTTGTTGTGGGGATAAGACTGAAAGCAGCAGGAGGTGAGTGATGTAAGCCATGTTGAGTTCTTTTAAAAAAGAAAAGAAAAGGGTGGACTGTAAAACTAATAAATAATTGAATGAATAAGCTGGCCAGCAAGGACTGAATTTGTGATACAAAAAGACAAACATAGATTTCCTCAAAAATGGAGTTGGCTTCACCTTCAGAATGGTTTGCACTGCCTGTGAGTCAAGGGATGCTGTACATTACTCATTTGACTCTGTGGCAAACCACAGTGTTGATTAAGTCACCCCCCCCCACCCTTCACTAACCACAGGGAGGCAAAAGCCTTGCTGACAACCTATGTATCTGAGTTTTGCCCTTCCATTCCAAAAGAAAATATCTTGCATTTCCCTGTGGTTGAATGTATCATTGCCTTCAGTCGAAGCTTGTTCTCCCTAGGGTTGCAGCTTGCAGATTTGCACCATGGCCTTGCAATTAGGTGCGAAAGTGACAGCGGCGGTTCTCCTGGTTTCAGCTACCCTTGCAGTGCTGCATGCCTGGACCTCTGTGCACTACAACAGGTGGTGGAAGGAATGAGTTGAGAAGGCTGCATCTGCCTCATCTCTACTTGTGCTGCGGAATGGAAAAAGTAAGCCCTAGTCTGAAAATTGTAACCTTGCAACCCTTCATTTTAATTTGCAGGGGATGCTAAACTTCACCCTTTGGATCTGACTCCAGAAACTTGAAAAGCAGCTGGACAAGTCACTTATAGATAGGCTGTAACATCCAAGCCAGCTCTCAGCTCCTTAAAAACTTCTGACCTTGCTCCACCCTTTTTGCAATTCACTCTGCGGGTCACACTTTGCCTCTGTGTAAATTGTCAGCTCCACCGACTGCCTTTGTGCAAAAAAAAGCCCACTCAACACATTGATTCCTAAGCCCGTTCCCTCCTTGCAGCTACCTGTGTTTGTGACTGGTCTTATCTCATGTTCCAGCCTAAATCCCTTCGGACTCCATCCCCATTAGATTTCTGCCCCTGACATAATGCATCACCTGTGACGACTGATTTCTCCAAAGCCAAAACTTAGTCTCTCGTTTGAATGGTCTGATCCATGCACCTGATGGCCTAATTCACCACACTGAGTTTTGGTTTGTTTGTTTTAGGTGTGGATTGTTACAAACTAGGCAGCATACTGGTGTGTGTCACCCAGTTACTGTACTTCCATGGCAAGCAGGAGCAGGTAAACAACCAGAAATGTTCTGTCCCAGGAATGATTAGCATTGTGTCCAAACTCTGGCTTGTATTTCCCATGGCAGCCAAACAACCCTAGAACAAACCATGAGTTGGAAGACCTCCAGAAGAAATGTAGTGGGCAAGTGAGGAGGCAGTGGGGTGAAGGAGGGGCTGTAGAAGGTCATTTCCACTGCCAGTATCCTGCCACATACAGAATGAGGTTTTGGGATCCAACTCCTGGTCTCCATGATATCATCATAGATGTAATCCTATAGATACTTTCCTGAAAGTACATTCTGCTAATATTTATAGAACTTACTTCTGAATTAAAATACTTAGCTAGCTGCAAAGAGGACGTGCATATACATGGTAGAAATAAAAAGCAAATTGATACTTTCAACATCACCAATGAGTAAAAAAAACAATTGTACATAAAGGATGGTCAAAGACAAAATCAATATCAAATTAGCTTTGGTAGGCTAATCAATTAGGTGGCCAAATATGATAAATTAAGTAATCAATGGCAGGTCACATGTCATCAGTTAAGTAATCATTTGAATGGCTCTGTGAGCAGAAGCTACATAAATTTTTCCAGTGGTTTGTCCATAGAGGAAATAACATCCTTATATTTGGCATTTATATTTTGAGGTGCAGCTAAGCTAGCCAGTTGCAAAACAGGACAAGATTCCTGCAATTTTGATATTTGTGCAGAAGATGGAATTCCAAAAGATGCCCCTTGCATGGCAAGTTACACATACTGAAATTCCCCCTTCTTTATCATTGTTAAGGGTACAAGATCCCTGTCCAATTTTGCAGCTGGCTCCCCTAGGTGCAACTCAGGTATGTATATTTCACTCATTGCTTTATTTCTGGAGGTACTGTGAATCCTACTTTTCCCAACAAGGCCTAACCAATTGTAATTTAACATAATGTATGCCTATCCCTTTCCCCCCAAAGTTTTCTTCTAATCCAACACTCTGTGCTTCTGAATGCAAGACAATTATTTTCCTTATTGTTTTGGTATGCATTGCTGCATTATTTGTGCAGTCTTTTAACTTCAGTCTCATGCAATTATTTAACATCATTACATGCACAATATAGGACAACAAAACTGGCACCAGCGGGGACAAGCTCTTCAGCACAGCATTATCCAGTATGCATATAAAGCAGTTGTCACTGAGGTCAGAATTACACAGACGTTTTCATTACATTACTTCATTATGTCTGAATGGACCATCTCAGATCTGAAGGTCAAGGATAAATGTGTTTTATCTTAGTGCTTTCATTTGCTTGTTTTTTGCTTTAATGTCCCTATGGTAGCTGTAACCATAGGGCAGGACACCCTGGGGCCCATGAAGGAGAAGGTAAAGAATGCAACAGTTTTACCAGATTCAGGTTCATGAAAATAATCTTTCACCAGGTTAGATTAGCAATTAGGAGTAATTCCACAACCTGTATCAATCCCCTGAAAAATTAAAAACAAAGCAGTTCTGAAACAGGAATGCCTCTACTTTTTGATCAAAGAACAAACCAGGAACAAGCTGAGGGCAGCCACTCCCTGTGGGTCACATTCAACAAGGCCAGTATGAAACTCTCTGGTTTTCAGATAGAAGAACAACAACATTTAATTATTACAGTACGAGAGCAACCCAGTGACCCCTAGACATTGTCTGGGATGGAGTATGGGATAATTCTCAGATCTGAGGTCAGATTTTGGAGCTGAAAATCCTCAGTAAGATTCTCCCTCCCGGATGGGGAGTGGGGGGAGGCATGGAAAAAACCACACCTTCTGCCACTCAAAGATTCAGAAAGCAGCCTTGGACAGAAGAGAAAGCGGGCAGAAGAGGACACAAGCTCTTGTGAGGGTGCACCAGCACCCTTCCCTCCCTTCCATGGTCTGAAAATGGCTGTCTGGCTAAAGTGCAAAGCAGAAGGAGCAGAGAGGGGGATCACCTCCACCACTTCACCCACTCATAAGCCTCCAGGTTCAGGGCTTACAAGCACTGAACATCCTTCCATAGATAAATGAGGGTGCAGTGCTTCGATTCCTGAGAAGGCATCCTGAGAACCACAGGATATTGTAGACCTGTCCCTTCATGGGAAGAGAGGAAGGTCCACCCTGGATGATGACAGCACTTTCCACTGTGCGTTGGTCTGGCTGTGTGTTGGAGTAACCTATGATGCTCTCACCCCCCCCACCTCCCCCCACATCAACCTGCTCCCAAATAGCTGGAAACTGTACCTGCTTGGAGCTGGCATAGTAATTTCTCTCCCATTGAAGGCAGTGGAGCGGGAGGAAGAAAAACACACACACACACAACTTCCTTCCTGGATGGTGTGAACCGGCAGGATTTACAAAGCAGCAGTTCCTCTGCCCTGATCCTCGCCATCCCCCAGTAGGATTACTCTGCAAATCTCTTAGAAATGGGTAGCTCAAACTCGGTGCAGAAGCTGTTCATGGTTACCCTTAGAGTTCCCTTCTAGTACCTAATATTTTCCCAGTCCACACATGGCCCAGCTATTCCAATCCACTAGCAATGAAAAGGTTCTTTAAAAGCTGTAATCTGGAATGTTTCCAGTGTCCGTATTTTGTTCCAGTTGGGATGGGAAAAAACCCCCAGTCTATGGGATTCATTTGGAAGGAGCCAGTTTTTTCTGCTGCATCTTCAATCAGAGCTGAGCAAACCTGTTGTTCATAACAATGCACCTATACCTCATACTGATTTTTCAGCGGAAAAACCCCTAACAACCATAGCAGAAGCAACAACAACAACAAGCAAAACATATTACTGAAGTTCAATGCAGCTAGATCTGTTCTGTTACATCCTAAAGCACATCACTGATGTTGACTGCCAATAAAACAGGAACTGGGACACAATGGGAAACATCACTTTAATCAGAAGATGACACACATCCACACATAAACATTGTGTGTGTGTGTGTGTTTTCCCAACACAACCTTCAAAACAAAATGGGAAAGAGACTTTATTTCCCTACTTGGACGATGTCAAGGAGCAGAAGAACTGTGCCTGATCGAAACCAGAACAATTTAAAAATACCTCTAAGTAAGATGTCTTGATAAGAAATAAGCAGATAAAAGTCCCAGAGGGTATGGTAGAACATTTGGTTTTCAAATACTTCAGAATAGGAGTGCATGTCTATAAAGTTATTATTTTTAAATGTGTGCATGTGTATGAAACAGCAAAACAAAGATACAAACAAAAAGCCCTGATTCATGCAAGGAAAGAGAACAAATAGCAGTTCTCTTTCCCTTTTCAGTAAAATGGATGAGTTGAATATTGCCTGAACGGTGTGAAATTGCAAACTCTGCCCCACAGGCCAACACAATCACCATGACAGTTGTACATGGTGTTAAGAACAGTGAGGTCTTGGTGACACTTGCCATTTTCTCCTGACTCTGGAATTGTTAGTCCTGACCACCCTTTCCCAGCCTGGTGTCCTCCAGATGTGCTGGACTGCAAGTACATGGCTGGGAATGATGGGAATTGCAGTATAATGTATCTGAAGGGCACCAGGCTGAGGAAGGCTCATCTAGATGCTCACACTACTTTAGTGAGCCAAAGACACGCATAGAAGTCTCAAGGTTGGTTAGGGTCAACTTAACTTTTCGGTCTAGGAGTGACTTTCCCACCCAGCAAACCATGTGTAGCCACTTGATTCTCAGATTCTCCCATGAAGCATAAGCTCAGGTCTATCATATCTTTTAAGAGGGAGAGTTGTGCAGGTAGAGCAGGAAAAACAAGAACAAAACAGCACTACTGCAGATGAAAGAGAGCAGATTGCTCCAGGACCAGGGCAGGGAATGCCAAACTGGTCTGCCTGTTTGCTGTGACATGCCATATGCAGGCACCTCTGTGGATAATGGAATAGATCAGCAACTTCTGTTTTCTTTGTGGAATGGTCCTATTCTGACCTGTCTCCAACACTCAGATCAGGTAACAATATGAAATACTCACAAAACAAAGCCAATGTCCATTCCACTCATCTAAACTTTCCAAGTGGAGAGAGAGATATGAGAGAGAGATCTTCCGCCTATGTTAATGTTTTGAACCATGTTTTAATGTCTGCCTCTCTTCTGTGCTGATGTAAGCAATGAGCTGTCTATTGTAGTAATTTAAAATAATTTTACACCTTATGGGGTTTTCAGAGCTATGGTGATGGTGGGTCAGCTGTTCAAGTTTCTTCTTGGATGCCAGAGGCAAGAGAGAGACAGTGAACTGTGATCCTTCATTGTGTGAGAAGGCTGGGTACAAGTGGACACATTTCAGCATTGCTCAAATGTGAACTAAAGATGTATTATACCAAAGATCTACTTAAAATTTAAGTAACAGTTCTTTCAACCAGGTGCAGTTTAATTTTTCACATGTAGGTACAAGAAGTTAGGATGAAGATGGGCAGTTTAAAGTGCAACGGAGATGATTTGGCATCCTGAGGCATTTGTTTGCAGAGCTGAGGGTGGGGTGTCAGAGCCATTTTCACCTAACTCAGAATGTCTGTTTTTCTTTCCTCACCCCCCAGTCCGCCCTATCCCAGAGTGGGTGTGCTGTTAAGACCCCATATGCACTGCAGACAATTTCATTCCATTTAGGAGTTCCTGGTGCAGTCCAAACCCACATGTCTGGCAAAAAGGAAAGGGAAAAGCAGTAAAACCTTCAATTCCTCTTTAGCCTCTTTAGCAAATAAACATGTTAAATAGAGTATTACTATCCATGGCTATAATTTTCCAGAAAAAGAATGAATGACTGGCAATTTTTTACATGACATACCAGTGATATTTGCAGAAAGTGCTCCAGCCTGAGCCACCTCCCAGGATCTGTCATTATGTTATGCGCTGCAGGACTTTTTTTCAGCCTAACAGTACATAAGAGTCTTTCTTTGTTGTGGGGAAATTAGCTTCTCCTACATTTGCTGGGATGGGGAGAAAAATAAATCCTTGCCTTCAAATTCGATCTCAGTGGAACCAGCACTTATTGGCCTTGCCTTCTTCATCCATATTCTAAGGTAGAACATCCCTTGTATTTGGGATGGATTGGGCACCATCTCATGTGTTAGACAGAAAAAAGGTCCCACAGCTCCCATCATCCCCTATTGGCTGGGGAATGCTGTGAGTCATCAGACTTTCTCTGTCTAAGCATGCATAGGCTTGTGCCTTAAAAGTCTTTAATCCCATTTATAGTGAATATATCAGGAAGAAAATTGTCCAACAGTCCCAAAGTTCTTGGAGAGGCAGCAGCAGTGTTTTTTCCCATTTTTAATTGCTGCTATTATGGGCAGATTCCATTGATCTCTATGGTTCCCCAGATGCTTTGCATTCACCCGCTGTGCTTGGGGACCGTCCATACCATACCACGTCACATGTAAAGCGCTAGAATACCTTGACACTCAGAAAAGCAACTCAGTGAGTCTCTCTCCTTTTGCCACTTGGTTCACCTCACCCTCCACTGTTTCCAGAAGCAACTGTGTCATCCTTTTACATCACAGCCAGAATGATTCCCCCACACGCCATGGAGGATACAGCATGCTAATCAGAATGGCTGTGGGCACACACAAATTGAACACAGAAGTGCCTCTTGCACACTCGTCATTGTAGGCAGCAGGAGCTGCTGCTGTTCTAGCCTTCGGGGTTGTTATGCCATAAATGAACCCTCACATCCCGCATGTGAGGATGTGCTTTAAAGGAAGCAAGTCAAGTTTAACCAGATTTCTTCAGGGTCAAAAAGGGTGGAAATACCTCATCACAAAAGTGTGTGAGTATGTTAAGAAGTACGCTAATTGACTAGGTTTCTGAGGATCAAGCAGGATAAGCTTTTTTAAAAAGACCACACAGAACATCTGGAACAGATGTGGAACATGGATCCAAACATCTCTACCTGGTATCCAGTTCAATTAACTTCAGTAGGACTTACTTATTTTTCATGGGTTGGTCCAAGACTGCCATATGTAGGGCAGAACCCCCTGAAACAAATGGAACTGACACTAGTTGTGACTAATTTAAATCCTATTTATTTCATTGGTTCTGCTCTAAAAATAATGATGTCTGGATCATTCCTTGCTTCATACCAGGAAGTTCTTCCGTGGCACTCCAGGCAGGTTCCTCATAGGTGTCTTGTGCTAGCACTGACCCAACCATCTCCTGCTTTGTTTCAGTACAGTTGCTATACCATATTTCTTTGTGTCATTGGTAGTCTTAGGACTGCTGTCCTTAGATCTGGAGTACACAACCTGATTAGGCTGTGGGAACATTTGATAATTTGGAAAACCACCACAAAATGGCTGCCCTGTATAGGAGGCTTGGCCAATCGCAAAGAACCTGCCCAAAACACATTGTACAAGGCAGAGGTGCAAGTTTGAACCCCAACAAACTAAACTTCTTTGAAACTACAGTTTTCAGCAGCAAAAAGCCCACTTTACGATGATTCCAGCTGCCAGTAAGAATGTTAATTGAGGGAAAAAATAGGTGAGCTAAGGCACCTGCAGACACAATGTTGCCTATCCTAGCTTTAGAGTGATGAGTATTAAAAATAATACTTCGGCCTTTTCCATATGGCCTTGGTTGTCAAAGTGTGAGGCAAATTACCTGAGGAACAGCCTCCAGTCTTCACTTCATGTTCACAGTTGGCCCTCTTAAATACACACTCTATTGATTCCTTTACTTCCAAATGTCTAAAGCACCCTTCATCCAAGTAACTGCGATATCAAGAGGGCATGATATCCTTCATGCAAACAGCGAAACTTAATGGTAACAAAACCACATTATAAAGCATGGGAGCAGAGCCTCAGACACAGGGGCCAGATCTGGCCCTCTGAGTTTCCCCAAGGAGCTCTGCCCCTTTTCTCTGATCCTGCCCCTTTCCCCTGCGAATGATCACTTGGTGCTTTCCTCACTTTTGTGCAGCTTCTCATGCCCCCACCCTATTCCAAAACATTGGAATGCCTCTTCTAAAGCCGAGTGACTGGCACTAACAAGCTTTACAATCAAATGTGCTGGTATTTTTGTCCTTACCTTTTGCCTTCAGCCCTGCCCCCCACTGGAATGAGAGCTTCTTTGGAATGTAATTTGGCCTGAATGGATTTCAACATCCCTGCTATATAGGATACTGAGACCACAAAACCGATTTAAAATGCCCAGGCAAAGAAAAATGTCTTGACCTGGCATCATAAAGATTGTTTCTCCTCCTATATTTTTATTTTATACTGATAATTTTAATTTTATATTTGTAAATCAATGTATTTTTTTCTATTTTTGTATTTAATGGTAATTTATTATGTACTATTGTATTTCAATGTATTTTATCATGTTGTAAGCCGCCCCAAGGTTTCGGCAAGGGGCGGCATAGAAATTTTATAATAATAATAATAATAATAATAATAATAATAATAATAATAATATTGTACCCTAATCAATACATTCTGATATCCTCATCTTGGATATTGAGGCTGGTTCGAAACATAGACATCTGAGAGAAGACTCAGGAGTATCTCCTGGATATCTCTTTCCACACAGTGATAAAGTTTTATACTATCATATTCAGAGATGTCAATGGATGGGCTAAAAAAAAAGTGCACCTGCTATGCAGAAGACACCTTTCTTTCGTCAGCATCCAAGTTTCTTCAGGACAATTTGAGCTCATGGGAAACGTGTATAGTATATTTTATATTTTCCACTGTTGTAGAGAGGCACTACAGCACTTGGAGCAGGAAGAAGAGGAGGAGGAGGAGGAGGAAACAATCTAAGTGCTTCAACCATTTAGCCTTTGACGCTGGTTATACTGAATGAAATGCCTCAGCATTTGCCAAATTTGCCTTCACGCTATTTTTACTCTCTGAGGACATCTAGTGGAGTGACGGCATGTTGCATCTACATAATTTTCCGAAGCCTCGTATTGTATTGATATTCACCCTCCCCACAGATATCACGGTATGCTTGTTGCAATCTCCCCACCTCGTTTGTTTCACCATAGGCTGCTGCCCAAATGGTGGGGAGCCCCACAACAACAAGTTGGCCCTGGTGGCAGAGGGATGCCTACAAGATGATGCACCGTGGCTATTCAGAAGTGGTTCCTATCAGCTCTAAATGAAGCTGCCAAACACTTTAACTCTGGTGTTCAGCTCCTGCATTCCCTCAGTCCCCATGATGGAAAGTATGTCCCAGCTGCAGCAGTTGACAGCATGCTGCAAACCTCTCCAGCACACAGTCTGCCTGTCAAGGCATTTTCCAAACCACAGGAACCCTACTGTGCAGAGGGTTGGAGAGCCATCCATGCACTTCCGTTACCTTGCAGAGTCCACATCCACCCCTTTTTGCTAAGCAGAAGCTACCTGCATCTCTCCCTGCAGCTTCATTCTCGTAAGAACATAAGACCATTGAGTTCAGTGTACTGTACACCCAGTGGCCAACCAGCTACCCACAGGAAACCCACAGGCCGGGTTTGAGTGCAACAGCACCTCTCACCCAGGACCCCAGCAACTCGGGTGCATAGGCATGCTGCCTCTGATAGGACTGGTAGCCACTGAGAGTCTTCTCCTCCATGAATTTGGCCAGTCCCTTTTAAAGCCATCCAAATTGGTGGCCATCAATTGTGGCCACTCTCCCTTCCTTAATTTTCAAGCAATTCTTTGCAAGTTAGTGCAAAGCAACGAGGAAGGAGGGGTTATTTTGTTCTAGGTGGCAATGTGGGTCTGCAGCTTGATCATTGGAAAGGCTACTTTGTTCAAATAGGGAACCATTGCCCTATTATGCTCTTTGACTAGCCCCATGGCCCAAAAAATTCCCTGGCCATGTGATCACAGGTTCACACTCCATGGGAATCCTGGCCCTGGTTTACCTCCTGCTCACTTGCCCCCATCCAATGAGACTGAAGCAGCATCCTGGCCAGTGCCACCTACTGCCAATGTAAATCTTCAGCTTAAAGCCATGTTTTGCAGAATCACATACAAGCACAAGGTTGAACATATGCTCAGGTGTGCATGTAATGCATCACCCTGTGTGGTGTGTGTACCTTCAACATCATATAAATTGCTAGTGTGTGCAGACCCTACATGGCCCCTGACTTCAGAGAAACCCATGCCATCAGTACAGGAGATACCCAAGTCCTGCAGAGCAGAAGACTCTAAGGAACCTACAGAAAGGACCCAATGTCTGTTCTTTGCCTGTGGTGCCAGAGGAGACCAAGTTCCCCATTAGGCCTCAAATGGACCCCCTCCAGAAGATGGAGGCATGGTCTGCTATGCAGAGGTGAAGCATGTGCCTTAAATCCCTTAGCAACCAGAATCTGCTCTACTCAGGAGGTCTTCCCTGTAAGTAAGATTCCTGCTACAGTGCTGATCTCCTACAGCTGAGCTTTGGATGGACATTGGAAGTTCTAGGTAGATAAGCTTCAGCTGGGATGTGATATTTGCTGGAACATTGCTATACTCCCAGCCTGAGGGCCCTTCCTTCAAGACTGATGCTTTCTGCTGCTGACCTTTAGACTCCTGTCAGACTTTGTTTTTTGAGCTGTGCTTATGATCAACTGCTTTCCTGTGTTTTCACCTTGGTCATTGCTACAAGTCCTTCTCTTGGAACTCTCCTTCTTGATTAGCAATACTGTGTTCTTGACCTTTTGGTTGCCTTTTGACTTCTGCTTTGAACTGCTATTTCATTGGACTGGGAAATCTGTTCTTTGACCCTTTTGCCTGGGAACTGTGCTAAATGGATGTGTCCTTAATTTGCCATAAGGCTGAGTTCCCGGCCGGCCATAGCAGGACATGATGGCTGCCCAGTGTCACTTACCATGGGAAACTCATCCTTGAAGACCTTTCTCTCTGTTTTGCATCCCCAGAGGATGCAAATACATTTCTTACTGTTACCTGGTAACAATGAATGCCTCATGTAGAAAAGCTTTTAAGTCTTTAGCAACCTAAGATTGTGTTACTATCCAAACTGATCCTGGATCCTACATGTTAACAGTTCTCTGTGTCTGCTTGTCACAGCCAAACACTACTGTCAGTACTTGTCCCAAGGCACAACAGTTGTGTCCCCAGAGCTTACATTAGGCCAGGTTGCTCTTGCGAAGCACTAGATTTTTCTCACCAATTATTATTGCGGTACATGCTAAGCAGCAGTTAGTTATTTAGTGAGGAATTCTCTGCTCTCAGAAATACTGGGGAGTTCTTCTGCATGGCAGTGTTCTGTGTGGCTGATGAATGTTTTGAAGCCCCCTCACCACATAATCTTGGCCCAAAAAACACTCTGAAGTTTTATAGTTTTCATAGTGTAATAATTCACTTCTATTAGCAGCAGCACCATCCAAAGATGTAGACATATTGAATGACAAAGTGCAGTATTTTGTCTCACATGGTGAAAAAATTGTACTATTTATTGAAAAAATGTATAGTTGATGGAATATTAGAGGTTAAAATCAAAATGAAATAAATAAAAGATAAAACTGGTCTGCTTTGTACATACTTTGTTTAATTGCTCTCTCCTAGGATAACATTGCTGTATTCCAGCCAAACTGTCCTCTGGGATTTTTCTGTCAGGATGCTCCTAATCAGGTTTCAGGGATGCTTCTTTGCTGCACCGGCACAATCCGTGCTGTTGTGTCTCACCCACAGACTGCTCCAAAGAGCATCCAAAGGAACATTTCTGGGGATGGGGAAAGCAGCACAGTGGTATGTGAATGCAATTCACATGCATAGTGCGCCACCACAACACACTTGTGCATTTTCCTCATGTGTTCTTTGTTGCTTAGCATCACATTCTATGACATTTAGAAGGCTAAACAGAGTGCCAGGAAATTCTGGGAAACTGACAGCACAAATGCAAAAGAGTTAGATTCAAGCTTCACACATGAGGGTCAAGTGAGATCAGAGATCAAGTGAGAATAGAATTAATGGCCCTAGGAAAAAAAGGAAAGCTACCTGGGGTACTTGTGGGAGGAATCTATCAATAGCTGATTGGGCAAACAGAAGAATTTAAAAGCTCTTAGAATTGGCAAGATTCTCAAAAATGTCACATCAAAAGTATGGTGGATTTGAGTTCTCCGAAAAGTGTGCTATGCTTCATATTTTTAGTAACAGAGAGGGTGATTTAATCTCCATAAAGCAAAGGATATTTGTGCAGATTTTGCTGATATCTGCCAGCAGCTTTAGACTGGTAATAAGCAAAATTAGCACACTAATACTTTGCTTGAGCTGACGGAACAGTGCAGAACATAAACAGCATCTACATCAAAGAATTTCATAAGAAGTGATCAGACTTTAGAAATAGTTCCCAATATTTCCCACTCAGCTATGGAGCCAACTGAATAACTTTGGGCCAGTCACAGACTCTAAGCCCAGCTGACCTCACAGGGTGTTGTTGTGGGGATAGGATCAAAACTAGGAGGAAGAGAATTATGTAAGCTGCTTTGAGTTTCTTGGGGGAAAAAGATGGGGTATAAATATAATAAATAATCAAAATCATTAGGATTGGATGAATTTATGGCTAAGTTCTACAAACATTTAAGGATATATTAACTTCTCATTTAAGGAATAGTAGTGATATTTTAGAGACATGAAGAAAACCAGAAATATTAATATTACATCACATTATGCCCCAACCATTTTTCCTCCTGCAAGAAACCCGAAGTGGATGACAAGCTACTTCTCTACTGCTTCCTTGTAAGAACAACCCTGCAAGGTAGGTTACGCTGAGAGCCTGTCACCCAGTGAGCTCCATCCATGACTGACTGGGGACTAGAACCCAGATCTCCCAGGTCCCCAATCCAACACTCTCATCACCACATTATGTTGGCTCTCAGTTTGTTCAGAAATAGTTGTTTGTTCCTAAGCCTATAGAAGATCTAGGTTTCTGGGATGTTATGGGCCAATCAACTACTAAAGTTTTGCACAAAGAATCAGTGTTACTATTGAAGATTGCTCTAATAAGGATGAAACGGGTTTTATTCCCAGGTGACATTTAATGGGTTTGTTATGCATCAAGGGGTAATCATGGAACCGCCTCTGAATAAATGTCCTCCATAGGAGACAGTCTCATTTATCCAGGAGGCTTTGCATAACCTTAGAACTATGCAAAACCTAAGCCCCCAAAAAGCACAGCCACAAGAAAAGTGCTGCAACACATAGACAGTATTATATTCTTTATTTGTTTATTTAGCACAGCATCTAAGTTTATCTCTAGCTTTGCTAATTTAAAAGTTACCTTTTGATTGATCAGAAGGTTGATCCTGGTTTATCGTTACTTCTTTTTCCTACCAACCAAGGAACCAGGATAGCAACAGCTGGATTTTGCATCCATCCAAAAATGGATGAACAACAATCGACTGCTACCTTCTCGCTTCTAGTGGTCATGAAGGCATGGACCATGTGGCAGAGGCATATTACCCATCCTGAATGTCTGCATACCCTCCTTCCCCTTATCATTGTAAGAGTCTGGCTATGTAAACAAGGACCTGGCTCACCTGTATCAAGAGCCCACCATGGGTGAATTCCCTGCAAAGCTTTTCGTTGCAGCTCCCTGCACGGTTTTGAGTATCTGTGGCATGGTGGGAGCATGCTGTGGTTTCCTGTTACATGTGAATCTAACAAAGGCAGGTCATCAGGGTGGTTGATGCGGGACCCAAGACCCACAGGCTATTTTATGCATGCAGGTGGCTTGTCAACTCTTTTTTTTTTTTTTTTTTGCCTAAAGAGTGGCAAGAATGGACAGCTTGGGGGAAAGGCTAAAATATGTAATTGAAGGCAATCACACCCATTCTCATGAGTTCAATGATGTAATGATACATTATGAAGTGCAGAAGTTCATCATGAACATGTATATATATGTACATCTCAGAGACTAGTAGAACGCACTGTAATACCAATTTATTAGGTTCAGTATCACTGTAATCCTATGCTTACCTGGGAATAAATAAAACTTGAAAGCCTCCTTACCACTTCATTAACTTGCCAGAGTAATGGAAACCCATCAGTTATCCTGGTACCGACAGGTTATTTCATACCTCCTGCACTGAAAAATATTCCCAAACTGTACTTCCCATTGCTGTTTCCCCGTCCACTACAACACAATGAGAGAAACTAACTTCAAAACTAAGAGACATCAATCCTAATAGGTTGAAAAAAGAAGCACTTGATCATACAATAAGGCACTAGGCATTGGGATAAATTTGAATTCCTGGTAATGGATATATAATTTGCTGCTTCGTGTTTCAAAGAGCAACATGGAAAGGCTGAAATTTGCATGGGAAGAGGATCTGTAGGAGTCTTTGTAAGAAGGGAAAAGTGAACATCTGGTGACAACAGCCTTTTAAAACAATCTCAGCCTGGCTTACAGAATACTAGTTGAAAGTAGTCCACCATTGTCAGTTGTTCTTCATGAAAGTGCACCACATTTATTTAAAAACAAACAAACAAACAACTGCCTAATATAGGCAGGAGTAAGGAAATGTAATTTGTTGAGTTGTATCATTAAAGGCCAATACTGAGAATGAATTTGTGGTGAAATCAACAAAATACTTTACAGTATAGTATGTTTAACTTTCCTTCCAAATTACCTCTATTAAATATTTTTGAAGGAGATCTACAATATTCCTCATATAACAAAAACATGCGATTGTTTTCTTGGCAACCCAAGTGGAAATATCTAGTCACTGGAAAAGCCCTCAGTTGCCAACTACTTAACAGTGTTATCAGTATGTTTGGAATTTAGTACTAACAGCTAACTTTATATACCAAGTGTGAGTTTCCAATGCACTTGATTGCTCAGATTCTGTTGCTGAACAATAGTTATCTTTCATTTCATTTCTTATATGCCAGGGCCCCCTAGGTTAGAAAGCATGCAAGGCTCAAGGTCAGAGCAAACCTACTAGGGCTGTGGAGCCTGAGACAATCAGAGATTCAGAAAAGAGGCAAGGCAAGGCAAGGCAAGGCAAGGCAAGGCAAGGCAAGGCAAGGCACCAGGAGTCTATTCACAGTAACAGATACATAGATTGGGGACCCAGACTTAGGAGAATTTGCATATAAACACATGCAAAGCAAGCACCCATCCAGGTGCTCGGCATGCTGATGGGAACAGAGTCCACTGAGAAATGGGTGTGCACAGAAATTAATACCCTCACATGCATTTCCCAGTAGAATTTCTGCTGGGAAATGGGTACACAGGTATGTCTGTACTTGCACAATTGTTTCCGAACAGAATTTTCTCCCTTCAGCCTGCCAAATAGCCATGGGGGTGCTTCTTCTGCTTCAGAATAAGTCATGCAGGGAGAATCATCCCTGCTTGCTGTTTTTGTTTTCCAACAGAATCTCCTCAGGTGAGTGAAGACAGTTCTCCTTGCTCACCTGTTTGCTTTCCAGCAGAGGCAAGCAGCTACGAGCCCCCCCCCCCCCAGCACCTGACTGGTGGGCTGGCAGGAGCCCAGTTTTCTCACTATACACAGCACTTTGGGAAGACTCTCCTGTGCATCCCATCTAGAATGGATGGCAGCAGTTACAGGAGAGGAATTGGCATGGCAGCCCCCAGGGACTGCATGTTGGAACCAGATTTCCAATTGGTTTTCCAGTTACCTGATAGCTGGCTCTCTTTCTCCCATGGTTAAGTTGGTGCTGTGCAAAACCAAGGCGCAGGCCTTTTTCCTGGATCTGTAAGTTGTCCTGCTCATTGAGCGAATAAGGTACCTGGGCACTGGTTTGTGGTTTGAGCCCATTGGTACCTTACAAGAGGGGTGGGGAACCAGTTCCTCTCCAGATGACATCACCCATGATATCGGCCATTTTTGCAGAGCTTGTATGGAGCAGTCCACCAACATTTGGAGAGCCACAGGTTCCTTATTCTTGCCCCTCAATATCAAAACATCACCCAACTATATTACAAGAAATGCAAATCTTTCTGGTTAATATAAACAATTCTTTTTAAAATATATAAATGTTGTAGTTTTTTCATTCCATAACTCCCAATGTGAGCTATAGTCTGATTTTTCTCTTGCTTCTTAACCAGAACATACCCAGAAATTATCAGAGAAAGCAAGTTATATCCTGTTAATGACTGAACCTTTTCTATATTTCATACAAATCCAGATCCCACTGACGCAAGGCACTCTGCCACAATGACTGTCATTTCTTTGATCATTCTCTGGCCATTCACACTTGTTAACATCAGTTATCCAATAGGATGAAAGGCTCAAGGGAGAGGACTGAGGTAGTATCTGCTGCTGAGAGACAGTAATTAACAAAGGGAATTATAACTGTATATGAACATATCCATGCTCAACAAACAAGCTGCTTTTTAGGTCTCAGAAATATGGAACTGGTCAAGCTGGAGCACAATCCAATTAATTAGAAGGCTTCCAAGTTTCCAAAGTGCTGCTGGACTGAAGCCAGCAGAATGAGTGAAATGAGAAAGGCAATCTTCACCTCTCTATCCTGTGATCATCTGCATTTTTCCTAGATGGGTATTTTTAGCCAATCTAGCCAGGTGCTTTGGAGGAGAAGGTAAAGAGGTCCATGTTAGTGCGTATCCATCTCCCTTCCCACCATTCTCACTGAAACACCACTTTCCTGAGAATCCAAGGTCACTTTTCTGACCTCCGCGGACAGCCAGTACAGTTCTTTCTGCACCAGCTATGATCTGGGGTTGGATCTCCAATTCCCCCTTCCCAACACAGTGTGCTGTCTCTAACCTTGGAGGAGTGTAATGAGCTCCAGGGACTGTAGGATTGTTCCTTTAATTGAACAAACATAAACATCCAGTTAATGTTCTTCACACATAGCAACTGGTTTGCAGCTAGAGGGAAGGTTCTGTCTCACTTGTCAAAGTCAGGTTTCATAGGATCGGGATGCCTAGCCAATGATATTCACCTTGCCCCATCCTATTAACTTTCACTCAGAAGTAAATGACATTACATTGGTATGTCAGAGAAATCCACAACAGATCAGATGAGCTCAGATTTCTGTGAATTCAACTTGCAGATTCTGTAGCAGTCCAGCTTTCTCTGACTTACACAGATTTTGTAGATTTGGAGAACATTTTGTTTTTTATTTTTTACTTGGGGGAGGGATTTGCACATTTGCAAACAGGAATGACATTCTTGTACATCCTTTAAAAAAATCTGATACTGTTAATTAGCAGATGATAGCATGACAATCTGCAAAACACAGATGGAGCGTATTTAACAAAATCTGCAGATCACAGTCACTGAGTTCAACACATATTTATTACTGTGGCCCCAGACCTACAATATCATGGACATATTAGCAAAACTATTGTAAACAAGAACTATTTGAATCAGGAAGCATCAACCAAGTTGCTTATAGCTGGAAAAGGTCCAATAACAACTTCAGGTATATCTAAAGGTTTGAGCATGTCCACTGGAATATTTTACTTTCTTTACTTTGTGCCTAGGTAATTAGTTGTTCTTTGTATCCATTCATAGCCCATCTCCTGAATATGTTTGATAATGTTCAATATAACTAGTACCTTATATCTTATAGGTGAAAAATAATTATTGCTTTTGGGGAGGCAATTGCATAAATGAAATTTCTGCATATTATCTGGAGTTCTTCAGTTACTGAACATTGGCTATAAATACAAAAAAACAGAAATGGAAAATACAGGATACATCATACTGTGGACCCTGCTATCTAACCTGTTTTATTGTTTGCAGCAGTCTTGGATAACACCAATTACAGAACATTACAGAACATGCTACAACAGTGCAGATGTCAGTTACTAATAATTAGAAGTACAATAATGCTTCACCTTAAATAAACCAGTATTTCTGAATTTGGGACACTGTATATATTACAAAGCACATCATACAGATAAAAGAGCCAGGTAAGTTTGCTGAATGTTGAATTTTATTTATTATATTTTTGAATGACAGATATGCTAACAATGTAAATCCATCCATCATGTTTGTTTTAACTGTTATAAATATGCCAAAATAAATATAAAACATAAACATTATTTCTAATCAAGATGCCTTTGTTTATATAAACATCAAGTAGTAAACAGTTGTTAATCATGAAATGGAAATTAAAGAGGAGCAGCACGTATTAGCACTTTCCCAGACTCTGGAATTAATAAGCTTCTTCTACAGCAAAGAAATTCCATCTTCAGCTGTTCAGCACAATATTCCCCCTTCCCAAATTATCTTGAAGTGGCAGCAAATTACCTCACTTGCCTTTCCTAAGGTTTAGGTATTGTTTGATGGTTTGTTTGTGCTCTCCTGAGAAATGGAATGAGAATGCAGGTTCAGACCTAAAGAGGAGGAAAAAGGGCTTGTGCACAAAATGTTAAGGTAGGTTTCAGAGAAGCCTTACACAATACAGTTTGCTTGTAAGCATCCCATGGACTTTCCCCCACAAACTGGGTTAGCTGTAGTTTTTTGAGGGTCTTCAGATAAAGTCCTTGGACCCTCTCCCCCAGCGAGTATACCTTCTCATGGCATTCCTGCCAGCTGCTCTGTCATTGCTGCTACCACTTGCAGACTTGCCAGTCAGGGAGCCAATGGGCAGGCAGGCCATACCATTCCTACTCCTCCATCTCACCAACACCAATGCCTGTGACAAGGGGACAGGCAGGTGAACACACCGGCTGCAAGAGCGAAGAGGAGGAGCAAGGCCAGGGGGTTCATGCCCTTGGCTGTCAACCTTTTAAGCTGGTCCTGCTTATACGTCTAAATATTCACAGGATCAGACCGGAAAGCACAGGATCCAGATAAGAAGGCTGCAGTCCTGTGCACACTCATGTTAATAAGCTGAGGCTGCCCTGTTTCTGCATACAGATGCATTTCACTGGAACAGTGCACGAGCACATCAATTCTGACTATCGTTTAGAGCAGGGGTTTGTCCTTTTCATGCACAGCCTACCTGGTATTTCTCTGTGGTGCAGGAAATCCTGCCACGCTGTGGCCAGGCTGGCGTAGGACGGTGGGTGAGTAGATCATAATGTGTATCGCACGCAGATGCGCCGGTGTGTCAAGAGGGCTAGGACATCGGGCCTTGCTGTGACGCGGCTGGACTAAAGACGGTGGCGCGTCTCGACTTCTACGGCTCGGTAAGAATGCCTCTGTTCCCTCGCAGGCCAAAGCGCGTCGTTTCACTTCGCGGGAGCGGCTCGCCGAGGGGCGGGCGGAGAAAGACTTGTTCTGCCTCTGAAGCGGGGAGGAAAACTTGCTCCCGACGGCAGACGGCGCGCCCTCTCCTCGGAGGACAGGACAAAGCGAAAGCAGCGAGCACGGCGGCCGCGGCTCCCCGGCTGCAGGTAGGCAGGGCTCGTCCTCTCTTCCTCTCACCGGCTCAGGCCCTGCTGCTGGGAGAGGAGTAACCAAGGCGCCCCGCCCGAAGGGCAGGTAGGCGGTTCAGCTCGGCCTTTCTGCCAGCCTGGCTGCTCGGGAACGGAGGCGGGCGAGCCGAGCAAGGGCTCGGGCTGCGCGCCTCGCCTTCCTGCCGTCGCGCACCCCGGAGCAGCGGGCCTGCGGTGAAGTTGCTGCCGGGTACGGGAGTCGGGGGGCTGCGGCTCGTGGCGGGGAGGAAGGGCACGCGCACGCGACAGCGCCGCGCGCGAGTGGCACCGCGTGGGGGCCTGGGGAGGGGAGGGAGCGGGAGGAACGGTGCCTCGACATGGGAAGGAATGCGCGCCGCGGAGGAGGGCGATCGAGCGCGGGCGAAGGACAAGGACTGGGGTAAAGGAGGCGAACGGGGCGAGTGGGAAGCGGTGTGTGAACGGCGGTGCTGTGCGAGGCGGGAGAGAGGCAGCCCCGCGGCGGGGGAAGGAGGAGGAGGAGGAGGCGGGGGAAGGAGAGGCGAGGGGAGCTCTCCTCGCCGAGTGCGCCGCCCCCGTGTTCCATCCACATTCAAGGCCGGGTGCCAGGTTCCTTGCCTGGGGAGCCGCGGGAGGGAGGCGAAGCGCCGGGCCACGGAGCCTTGCGAGCGCAGGTGTGCGGGCTGCGGATATCAATAATTGAGGAGCGCGCCCAGCTGGCCTCGCGGGGTCCGGTTTCTTTGCCTGGCGCAAAATATTGCAAGATGTTTGGTCTCTTGCTAGTGCTTGAGGGCGGGAGTTGTCTTTTTCTAACTGTGTTTCTTGTCCAAAAAAGCCTCCTTTTATTTGTGGGCATTCATGCGTGTGTAATATGAGTGCTTTTCGATACTCGTCCCTTTCAGCGCCTGCACTTATCCCTTCCAGAACCTCACTGCGTTATATATTAATTAGGCATAAAGTTGATAGCTTACGATTCCCACATCTAATTAAATGTGCGCACAGAAGGGGTTGGCCAGGAGGGAGAGAAGAAGAGAATATCAAGAGAGATTCAAGCCAGGAGGTTTTTCTACTTAAATAACGGATACATATTTGGATGGCATCTCTTGTTCCGTCATGAAAAGTGTGTCTTGTGGTGGGCATGCAGACAGCGAGCTAATGCTTTCTTCACAAAATAAATCCTAAGGCTGTACTTAAAAAGGCGCAGCTCCTAGCTGTTTTTCAGATAAATATTCCAGCATAATCAGTTATCTTTGAATGCATTCATGCTGCACAAATTTTAGGAAAGAAAAAGGGACCATATCAAGGCCATCTTTAATCCATGGAGCAGCTGTTATTTATAGGTATTTTTCAACTGCTGTTATGCAGCTGAAAGTGCTTTATGCAAATATTTGGGCTTTGACGGTGCTCTAGGAGTGAGTTTAATGTCTAAGAGTGAAGAGAAGATGTGAAAGAAAACGAAAGGGAAAATAAATTAAACCTATGGCCTACCCTTCCCCTTGCACTTATATTTCAGTTCTTCAATTGATACTATACCTTCCGGTAGTGTAGGACATAAGATTGTCCTGGAAGGACTGATAAGCATTATAAGCTAATTAACATGCTAGGGTGTTTATGTTCTCAACAGTGCTTTGTGAATGTTCCTTAGAACATCTGTACATTTTGCATCTCATTTTCCTTTTAACATGTTTACATATCTCCCCTTCCCCCTGTGTGTGTGTGTGTGTGTGTGTGTGTGTGTGTTTAGGATAATACTCCATGTATCTGATGAAGGGACTCTTTAATACCTGAAACCTTATTCAGTAATAAACTTATTTGTCTTTAAGGTGTCAGAAGACTCTTTGTGGTTTTTGCTGCAGTGGATTAGATTAACATGGCTACTGATCTGGAAATACGGAGATGGAAGGGATAGTAAAGACTATCTAGTCTAGCTTTTTCATCTGCAATGCAGGATGCAGCCACAGCAGTCCCTTACAGATGGCTTTCCAGCCTTTGCCTATATATCCCGTGAAGGATAATCCCTCACCTCACAAATCACAGCTGAACACTCCCAGTATTCGGAAATTTCTCGTTATAATGCTTGACCAAAATCTGCTTTCCTCACATTTCAACCCACTGGTTATAATTCTGCCCTCTGGAGCAGCAGAGAGCAGTTCTGCTCCATTTGCTGCATGACAGCCTTTCAGGTATTTGAAGATCGTTATATCTGTAGGGTAAGGATAACCAGCTCTCTCATTCCTTATAGGGCATGGCTACTACGTTAGGGAACACTGTCTAGGGGCCATAGCATAGTTCAGATTGCCATGCTTGGAGCTGGGAATTAGAGCTCTGACTCTCCCTCTGTCCAGCCCCATTGCAGTTGAGGTGGAAAGAATTGCAAATACTGCCTTTAAAGGTCAGGAAGGCACTCTCAGAGAGCAGTTGGGGGGGGGGGTAGGTAGAGGAGGAGATTGGGGCTGTCAAGACACAAGGTATCCTAAACCTGCTCTAGTCTCTCTCCCTCTACCTCTGAGGTGTCATCTGGTGAAAATGCAGAGTTGGAGGAATAGGGTGGCAAAGGTTTCTTCTACCACTAACATAAAAGAACAGCTTCTGCCCTGCATTGGATGAGCATGAGCTTCCAGGTTCAGGGGCTCATGCACACCTCAATAAGATTGTGTCCTGGTCTCTCTTCTGTAAACGAATTCCAGTTGGTAAACAACTTTCTTCAAATCTGTTGCCTAGAATTGGATGTGCTTCTCCAAATCAGCCTGGATAAATACAGGATAAAGCAGAACTTGCTGTGTTTGGGTTACTGCAGCCTAAGATTGCATGAAATTTTAAAACAGCTACATCATACTGCTGATTCCTTAAGCTTGAGATCTAAAATAACTAGATCTTTCTCACAGGTATTTATTTAAAAATATTTCAAAGCCATCTTTAAGGGTGGAACCCTCTTAAAGTGGTATTCAAGATTAAAAAACACCCAAGTATATAAATAGGCAGTACATGTATAATAAAATACCATAAAACAGTATAAGATAGATTATACAATATTTTGCCAACAAGCCAGGTTTCTCCCATGCTGTACTTGTGTTTTGGATTTTGTGTTTTTTACCTACATGCAAGATTGCTGAATTTCTTATTATTTTGGCCCTGTGTCCCACACTATTAAAGTAACTTTGAATGTTGATCTTTTTTACTATGGTGTTACAATGGCTCTTGGGACTTTGTCAGCTCAAGTTAGTTCCTACCTGGCCTATTAATCATAACTAGTAATCTTAAACAATGCAAACTGTCAATGTCATATTCTTTAGGTGGAAACATTTCCTGAAACTGTCTGCTGTTCATTCTATATAAATATAAATTATAAATATTACAATCACTCATCACCACAAAAAATCTGATTTTTAGAGTATCTGCTAGAAACAGCGAGAAGAGAAAATTCTGATTCTGTGTTTGTAGAACAGGTTTTTCCTTTTTTGGGGTGGGGGGTGGGGGGCTTAACTTGCCAATCTTCAGTTCTGGTTATCTGCCTTTTGCTAGTTCAAATGAGTTAATGGTAGCTCATACTGACTTTGCTGTGATTAGTTTCCAAACCTTCTTCTTCATTCTGACTTATGACATTGTCTGAGGAGTGCACCATATCGAATAAAATGGAACTACAGGATTTCACTGCTAATTACGTGGTCTTGCCCTGGTGGTTCCTTTTAATATGTCAGAGCAGGAATTCTGTTCTAATTATCCTTAATTTCCTATCATTTCCATTTTTTCTAGGAAGAACCAGTGTGAAGGGTAGACATTGTTGGCCTTTCTTCTTACTTTTTCACCATTCCTCCCTGAGCATGCACGCAGTTACAAGAGTGAGGAGTTGGAGCAGTGTCTACTCTTCATCTTATGCTTTCTTCCTGGAAAGTTGCATGCAGAGGCAGAAGACTGTTGAATAAGCCCCTGTTTCGGTGAGGAGGAGAAGTTTGGCCCACGCATAAAGAGAACATCAAGGCCTGGAGCCAGCACTGCTTCTACACATAAACACTCTTCTATTATAACAAGAACAAATGTTTAAATCTAGTACCTATATGTCTATGGATGTTTTCTGCATAGTAATGAAGTATGTATCTTAAAATTAGTATTTCAGCAGTTCTTTGGCAGGGCATGCTGGCACATGGCTACAGTACTATAACACTATCCAGTGCGGCTACCTGCCTTCATCCAGGCTTAAAAGATTATGGGACGTCCCAGGATGAATGCAGGATGAGCATGGAAATGATGATTTCCTGTGTGCCTCTCCTGTCCTGTCTCGCCATGGCTCATGGGAAGGACAGGCCAAGGTGCCATTAGAATGCATTGTCTCTAAATTATTATTATTTATGACAGCCATACTGGCTAAGGATTTGGGATAGAAATCCAACAAACAAAAAACAAGATTTTGATTTCATCTTTTTTTCTTTTAAAGAATTCAAAGTGGTTTACACCTCCTCCCGCTCTCAGTCGTATCCCCACAACAACAACCCTGTGAGGTAGGTTGGGCTGAGAGTCTGTGACTGGTCCAAAGTCACACAGTTGGCTCCATGGCTGAGCAGAGACTAGAACCCAGATCACCCGAGTCCCAGTCCTGTGCTCTTACCCACTACACCACACTGGCTCCCAGTGGAGCCTCACTCCTCCTCTCCTAATGCCTAGAACTCCGGCCCAATGCTGGCCTCAAGGTTGGTCTTTGAGCCTCAGAGCAACCACATAAGCAAGAACTGCATCAGCTGTGAGGGTAGGAGGAAGGTACTCCGAGGTCAGAGTACCAGCTTTGGAGCATGTTACTGAGGCTCAGACTCTGGCCTCTCCTGTGGCCATACGGACAGTGTCTAGCAGCGGCAGGATTGCATCTCTAGTCAGTTAGGTAGCCATCTAAATATTGGATCAATTGAAAAAATACCTCAGGTTGTGCAGGCTGATTTTTTTAAAAATACATAACTTATGCAACTACTTACAAAAACTGGGAGCAAGGGGAAGGCAAATCTCACTGTCCCTGCACATGGCACGAAATGCTTTTTTTTAAGAGCATTGCCCAGGGTTTAGAATTACCTAAGTGCACTACTGCATAACCAAAACCAGACCACTCTCCCCCCATCAGACCCACTCTGCATAGTTTTGCATAATTAACAAATTAAAGTCAAATGTTTTTCAACTATGATTGCTTCAATGGATTACATCCAAGCATATCATATATTTGGTCGGGTCACTGTAGAACTATATATCTCCACTTGTTAATTTGCAGCATGACCTGAAGGCTGCATTCGTAAGTGTGCTTATATGTGTCACTGAACATCCTAACTCACACGTGTATGCATATAGGTGTATCCAACAGGTGTGAAATAAATCTTTTACCAAGGCATGGTCCCCATGTGGTATTGGACCACATGTACTTGAGCGAAATGGGGAAATTAGTTCAACTCTGACAGTTGAAACATAGAATTTTTATTTTACTGTAAAAGTGAAACACAGTGTGGAAAAAAATTGATTAGTACACCGACTCTCTAGCCCTAGACAAGCAGACTAATATTAACAGGAATGATAGAACAAGGCAGGAAATTAAGGCTCGTCAAGTAAGGAATGTGGAGAGGACTGGGAAAATACCAAGGCAGGACATGGGAAAGGGCAGCCACACTGAATTTCTGTCTTCTAAAACCCAATACAGAGAAAGATGTGTGCACAGATGCTTCTGCTGTGACCTGATCTCTTTCTTGGATCAGGAAGTATGTTTGTAAATTGTATGCACATCTAGACCCACGTCTGAATACAGAGGGCTATCAGCAAAATACTGCTTTAAATAGGATATTCATTAGGATTCATATTGATGTTGTGACTACTCTCACTACAGCCATGCCCACTTCTCATAAAATACAGCCTGCAAAGTTGTTGCCTCAGAATCTGAGTCAGAGCTGTAGGAAGAGGTGGGTTTGGAATTTTTAATTGAAATGGCAAGGCCAACAGACCAGAGATAAGCCAGGCATCTGCTGAGAACCAGACAACAAATAGTTTGGTAGGCAGCCCTGTTAAGCATGCTAAGCTGGATGGGGCAGGAGTGAACATTATTAGTAATTGCCTGGTGTCAGATCAAAAGGGAAGACCGGTTGAGTAGCAGATTAAAAGGGAAGACTGAGTCGTGTCAGATGTTCCCTGTATGAACTGTGCTGAAGATGGAGCCAGCTTCTTTTGGCTGGGAAGGAAGGAGAAGTATTCAGGTGGGAATCAGTCTGGCTGGCCAGACTTAACATGATAAAGACTTCAGTGAGAAAGCCTTTTGCCCCAATCTGCAACTAGTCCAGCACAGTTCAGATGCACACCGCAGGCGCACTTGGGAGAGCCTTCTGTTCAGTCATAACCATGCTCACTTTTCCTCTGCTTTAACCTGGACTGGGTCCAGTCTTGGAACTGGAACCATCAAGCCCTTGATTTCCATTGTTTTCAGCCCTATAACTGCCTTGTTGATGCTCTTTTTTCTGTTTGGGTATCCCTCATATTGATGTGTCTCAATATTCCTTGTTACCATGTCCTAGCAGTATTCTCTGCTCTACTCTTATTCCCATCCCACACAGAATCACACTCTCTCCTGTTCCATTTGCCCAGATAGATCAATTTTCCCCATGTATTTAAAGAGAGAACCAATGAGCAGTTCAGAACCTTTGGCTTTGTTCCATTAAACATATTTTAGCATGCTGTCCATTCCAGACCGTTAACTGTGATTAGTATTAATTATGGTTGTTGTCTGAATCAGAATCTGATTCTCTTAAGGCACTGCAGGCAAGTGGTTCTTAGGTCTGGGAATTCGACATTGAACCGTTCTGAATGGAGCTGCTCTCCTGCTGAAGGAACAGGTTTGCAGTTCAGGAGTGTTTCTGAATCTAACTCTGTCATTGGAGGCCCAAGTGACCTCTGGCTGGGAGCATCTACCTTATGCCTAGGCTAGCATGCCAGTTACACCTGTTCTTGGGCAAAGATACTTGAGCCACTGTGATCCATGCACCAGGAATCTGCAGACTGGATTATTGTAATGTGTGCTATGTGCGATAGGCCATAAGGCTGGTCTGCAAGTTGCAGAACACAGCAGGATATTTATTTGCTGGAGTGTTGTATTACACACACATTATGCCTGTGCTGAAAGAACTTTGTGGGCTACTAGTCTGCTACCAAGCTAGTTTAAAGTGTTGGTACAGGAGCTCAAGGAACATGTTCCCCTACCAATTTTCCAGGCTATTAAGATTTTCAGGGGAAGGCCTGCACAGGTTTCAGTTTGGCAACAACGTGGAGATGGGCCATCACACTGTGAAATGATCTCCCCTTTTTGATGCTGGCATGTTTTAAGTATTTATTGAGAATGTATCTGTATGCTTTGGCCTTCCCACAGGCTCGAATTTTCTTTGTAGGAGCCTTCTGATAACTAGTGTGTTATGTGTAATCTTTTCTGTTTGTTGCTTTGTTTTGCTTTTATTTTGTAAACTGCTTCAGAATTTTTTTCAGATGAGAAGTGCTACATAAATATTAATCATCATCAATCACACCAGCTTATTCAATACATTAAATTTTAACTGGAAGGGAGAGCTTCCAAAGAGCTTCTTACTTCCAATTTAGATTTAACACAACTTATTGTAGAACCTGGCTTGTTTAAATGGTGAGAATGAATACCAGGACCCACAGGGAAGATTGAATCACCTTGAATCCCAATGTTTTTATTGGTGAGATCAGCCAGGCCCCCTGCACTTACTTACAACAGCATGCTACCAGGTAGTGGTCTCCATGGCCAACTACAAGCTTTTAGAACATACACAGAGTTTTTTTTATAGATTCTGAGTCATGTGGGCCCAGCAGCTGGGCAGTTGATAACAAAATAAGGTGATCACACCCGGAAGTTAAGAGGTCTGTAGAGGGGGCTCAATACAATGGCATTTGATTGCAGGATAGTAACATAATGATCACTGAGGCACAGAGATTACTGTGGATCTTGGCATGCAAATGAGGGTGATTGCAATGTTCTTAACCTGGCAGTCGTATCAGCTCTTACTGATCAGCAAAAACAATAGCCCTGGAAGCTTCTCAGGGAAGCTATAGATCCAACTTCTTAATTTGGGTGCTTTCTGAAAAAGGGGTGTAGGCATTCTTATTACACAAAGGCACATATAAACAACCCTTTTCTGCCAGGATTTATCTGAATTTTCCCAGCACACACAAAATATGGTTGTTAGAGTAGAACTAGACAACTAGTTCAAATGCTCTAGACTCTCCTTAAGTACTTAAGCTTTATAGAAGAGTTCTTCTTTGGTAGATCATAGTGACATCTGAAGCAGGAAGTTATGTTCTAAGCTCTACCCATAGTACAGTTTGAGGCTAGTTTGCAATCTTGATTTGTAAGGAGCGCTTAGAGTACAGTTTAAATCACAATGTACTGGGATGTTCAGTTCCTTTGAAAAAGTCTTTTAACTGTGCAACTATTGTCCATATATTTTTATGGGACATTTAATTGCTTTTTTAGTGCCAGTGAAAGAGAATTTTTCAAAATGGCTACAGCTATTTCAAACAAGAAAGAGCATGATTGGATCTCCAAGTGAGATCATGCTCATAGTAAACTATAGGTTTTGACAATATTAATCCACTAGTGCAATCTTCATATCTTTTAAATTCAAATATTTAAGCACAGTTGATTCATTAAATAATAATGCTCACAATAGAATAATTGCCATTAGTTTTCAGAAATAATATACTACTAAGAGTGCTAACTGTTCTATTTCTGAGATGATGTCATGTTGCTTCAGTAGATGGCATTGCATTGGTTTATATTTTTAATGTTTTCTTCCATTTAGAAGACTTGGAAATGGATGTGCCTAATTCAGGACAGGGCTTTCCAGTATGTTTTTCAGAAAATGGCATCAGGTGCCAGAACTTGAATCTTACACACACTTTTACTTGTTTTGCTTGTGCTTAGAAGGCTGGATGATCAGAAGAGTATTCTTGTCCTGTATAGAAGTGATGCCTGCTGAAATTATGTGTAATAACATTTGGAGTGATAACATGTATAACTCTCCTGAAAACAAATAGTAAAAGTACCAGTTACAGCACAATCCTTTGGTGGAATTTAAACACTTTAAAACAGGGGTCTCAAACTCAACTTACCTGGGGGCAGTCTTGGTGAGGCTGGGCCGCATCAAGCATTCCACCACTGCGGTGGTGGTGGGCCGCTCATCCCGCGTTGCTCCCGGAGGTGCTTTGAAGGCCACAGGGCCCCTGCCCCATGCCCCGCCCAGCCCGGCAATTGGCCCGCGGGCCACAAGATTGAGACCCCTGCTTTAACAGGATTAGGAGGGAGGGAGCGCATTGAAGGTGCCTTGTCCATGTAAAACTCACAAGGAAGCAAACTCACCCGCAGGTCCTTTTATTTGTGGTTTCCAGCTTCTGTCGCAGCTGCACTGCCCCAAGTGCCAAAGCCCTCTCCTCGCCTGCAGCCTTCCTCACCCCTGGTTCTAAGGCAAAGAGTGATGTTGCCTCTGGGGAGGTGGGGAGCTGTGTGGGCATTGGGTCTGATCTTGCTGCTCCTGTCTGGCTGTCAGCGCATTGCAACAACACCAGCCACTTCCAGCTTTCTCCCAGAGGCTGCTTTTGCACATCTCCCCTCGTTCTTTCCTCCTCTGCTCCCTCCCTCCCTCCCTCTTCCTCTGCCCAGCCCCTCCTGTTTGTCTAGTCCCTGCCTTTATTCTCTCTTCCCCAATGCAGCTGTGGCTGCTCTGACTGCCAATCCCCAACGCAGCTGTGTGTGTGCCCGTGCATCCCCACAAAGGGCATCCCACGCCTTGTTCCTCCCAGTCTCTGGCCACTCTCCGGAGACTGCCATGGGAAGATGAGTGAGCCCCTCCACCTCCTGACAGACACCCATAGGAATTTTGGAAGATTTGGCTTTGTGGTCAGGAAAGTGTTTCAGCCTGCTAGCTGGGACCTTGACTACCGGTCCTCCCCCTTGCCTCATAGCTGGCACCAGCTGTATCTCGGAGGTTACACAAGTGCTTTGGATAGAGAGTTGAGTGGGTGTTCTGAGCCAGTAATCTAATGTTACAAAAAGTTTTTGTAAGAGTTGGTTGCTTGCGATTCCAATTAGTTATAACAATTAGTGTCTATTTTCTTTGCCTTTCAGGCCACACATCAAAAATGTCTGCAGATGTTCCAAGACAAAAAGGGGTATGGCGACAAACCAGAGCTCTTTTATACAAGAACTGCCTAGTTAAATGGAGGACTAAAAAGAGTAGTGTTCAGGTGAGTTTTCCAGCTGTAATTTAGTCTGTGTTTTGAGATTCAAATGTAGATTGATTTGGGATATTAAAAACAAACAGATGTGGCTGCTTTGATGGCAGTAGTTCATTGGCATGGGACTCCATTTTGACTAGACTGTTAAAGTTGTGCTCTTGTCATAAACTGCTTTGCATAATGTGGTTAATGATACTAAAGGCAATATTTTAGTTTAGAATGTCAGTGCTTCATCCTATACATTACCTGAACAGTATAGGTAACAGATATGAAGAATGCATATGACAATTATGATGAGCGTCTTTTGAAACAACCTCACCCCTCTGAGTTGCTGTATTTACGATGTTGCTGCATTTCCCTGTGGCCAGAGGGCACTTTGTTGCTTTTCTACCCATGCTTCTTCTCTTTCTGTTGCTACCAGCTAAAGGGTCTTCAGGTTTTTAGGAAGCTTCACTGTTCCAGTGAGTCTCCAAAACAACCCTGACATAATAAATATATTGATAGAATAGGACCCCACATAGTGGAGAGATTGAATATATGCCCGCAGAACAGCTAAAATGAGGCAGAATCCTGGGTGAAACATGGGCAGCATGCAGGAGGAGCATTCCTATGCCATGTCCTGTAATCTATGGCTGTGCACATGTTGATAGTTTAGCATCATACCAACCATATGCATGGCACAAGAATTCCCCCCCTGTTGTCTTCTGTTGGCCTCAGGGTGAGAGGATAGGTTTTTAGGCCTGCTGCAGTGCTGCCTATCAGGCAGTGTGGGGTGGGAAGGAGCATGGTCAAATGGGCTGCCAGGAAGAGCAGTGGGCCAGAATGTCTCATTGTGTCCATGAAGTTGCCC
This sequence comes from Varanus komodoensis, assembly GCF_004798865.1. Lineage (NCBI taxonomy): Eukaryota > Metazoa > Chordata > Lepidosauria > Squamata > Varanidae > Varanus > Varanus komodoensis. The sequence continues at coordinate 195,204 of NW_025335417.1, read as the reverse complement.
AGATGTGCCTTGAAGGATGGATGTAGGCTCTGTGTTGTCCCTGATAGGCAATTGTGCCCTGGATTTACACTTGTGGCCTCCAGCAGGTAAAATGCAGCTGTTTCACTGGGGATGGATAGGAGGCCAACAAACGTCCCTGCTGTTGTCTGCTGCTATGGGTGACTGGTTGAGAAATTGTTCTGTGATGTTTGCAATTTGAATTCAGATTTAAGAAATGTCCTCTCTTTTGTCCTGTGTGACTGTTTTGGCCAAGCAACCAAAAGATGGGTGGAACTGTGTTGTCCCATGAGGCTTGACCTCACATCTTCAGGCCCGCAATCTCCTATACTATGGAATGAGCTAATACTGTTGTCAGTGTGTGTGTGCCCATGTTACGTTTCCTGGCTCTTCTCTGGTAAAAGAGTGGAGGGTCACTCATCTTGAGCATATTGGTTCCCTCCATGTATGGGTAGAATGTGGGGTTTTTGCCACATTCAATGATTGGTGAACACTTGGCACAATTTCCATCTGTCTGTCCGTCCATCTGTCCTTCCTTCCTTTTTGCATCCATGTGTTGCTTCAAGGTTTTACATCCATGTAGCCACCCACATACCTGCAGCCAGAGATAGGTGATAAAGCCCTCTTCTAAGCATCAAGCACAGAGCAAAAATAAACCGCAGACTTAACGAGGATGTTGGGACTGGAAGGTGGTGGCTTTATTTCCTCTCCTGTTTAGCTCCCGGTTATGAATAAGCCTGGGCCACATTTCGCTTGCTAGAATTGGGCTCCCTTCTCACTACCGTGAGGAAGGCAAGCAGGATTGTTGAACCTTATAAATGCAGATTCTTGTGATGTTTAACTACCAAAACAGGGCTTAAGTGGTGACATAAAAATTACCATTGTATATAACTAGTAATATATAGGGAAATACTCAACAATTCTTGTGTTTGAATGGAGGGCACCTGAATACAAAAGATGGAGGTGAGGGTTGGGTGTGTTGTTGCTTTTCTCCCCATTCTGCAGTCTAACAAGCTGCATTACACACCAGACTGTAGGTTTACAATTATCTGCATATCTTATAGTCCTCCCTGGTGCAAGCAGAAGATGATATTCAGATCTAGCTGCACCCCCTTTTGTTATTTAAAAGCAATTTATTAACATTGTCAGTTGGGTACAGTTGATGACACTACAAATCTCACTGTTTTTGGACTTTCCAAGTGGCGCTGATGCTACAAACCTGGGCCTGATTATGCTGTGTCTGTATGCTCAAGCCCATGGCCTCCTATGGGGTTTGGTCTACAGATGTAGCGTTAGACAGTTCATTCTTATTATTGTACTTTTAATGTGTTCGTTTCATTTGTGCAGGAAGTCCTGCTTCCTCTCTTCTTTTTATTTTGGCTAATACTAATGAGCATGATGTATCCAAACAAGAAATACGATGAGGTGCCTGATTCTGATCTTTATACTGTGGACCACTTCAGCATCTCTGAGTTTATTGTTGGCTACACACCACCGAACGATGTAGCACGAGAAATCATGCACAAAATGTCTGCAGAATACTTTACTGAAGGTACTGTAAGCTTTTGCACTACTCTGCCCTTCTGGAAACGTGTTTTGTTGTTTTTCTTGTGCTTATTTGAAAGACACAGTCAGATATTCTCTGCATGGAAAATGTTTCTTGAATCATTTGATTTTTGTCACATTAACTCACTAACCATGCATCTAGTAGTGAAAGAGAAGCAGCTTCCAGTTTGGAAGCATGTGAAGCTTCAGGTTTGTGTAGGAGGAAAGGTTTCTATACTCCCTGAACAGAACCTAACCTCCCAACATGTTTCTCATTGGTGAGAGTGTTAAAAGCCTACACCCACAACTCACCCTGCCTCTGATATTAGGAGTGGGGCTTGGACAGGTGGAAGAGTTGAACTTCCTACTGGGCAGAATTCACAGTGCTGCTGACCAGGAGTCTTCACCACAGTCAGGCGCCACTACTTTAAGCATAGAAATGTTGCATAGCATTTATACCTTCCAGGAGCAAAGAAAACACACTCAAGATTTTTGTTTCTCTTAGCAGAACAACTGGGTGAATATCCCTTCAGCTAATTGGCATCCTGAGTGTGGCAAGCAGAGTAGAGTTCACCTTCCCACATGTCTTGTGCTGCTTGTGAGTGAAAGAACGGGGTTCTGCCATGTATTGCCAGTTTTTACATTGCATGAGTGGGAGACACTTGTACTGTCATATGGTATCCATCATATGGAGCACACACAGAGCTCTAATACATAGGATGGAGGAGGAAGAAACGTGCTGTTTTGCAAATATGATAGCTTTGTTTATTAACAGGATATGATGCTTCTCAAAGCAGGGTGGATTTGATTAAATCAAATTGATTAAAATCACAATTTAAATCACTCATCAATAAGAGTAGATTTAAGTCATGGTTTTCTACATAATTTGCATGCATGCTTGCCTTATCCCTAGGTAGAGGAACTTAATTGAAATATTCCCAAGCTGGGTCTCTTTTACAGCCTGCTGCCATTATAGGTTTTCTCCTCCAGGGAATGACAAACCTCAGGCTACACACAAAAAGATCCAAAGACTTGTGGAGTGCTCTGTTCAAAAGAGTTCACTTTCATTTTTAGTGCTTGCCCCACCCTCCTGACACTTAGCATCTTGTACAGATCTATTCCACCCTCAACAGTCTTCTGTTCATTGAATTTTTTAAAAACTTGGCACTTAAGAGGTAAAGGGTTGATTCTGCCTACATAGTTTTGCAAAGCAACAATGGGATTAAGGTCTTTTTCTCAAGTCTGTATGTTTATTTTATAACATTTTTGCTGTGCAGAAGAGGCATGTGCTCTCTGCAGACACAAATTCACAGCTTTGAGAACTGTAAAACCAAGCATCTGTGATAATATCTTCTAGACAGAAAATTGCCCAATAATCTTTCAGAAGCCTCTGGAAGAGCATGGCATTGTGAAAGGATTAATGGAATTCATTTACCCCAAAATTTAAACATTGCATGAATATACAGCCTCATGCTACCTAATTAAAAACTAATCCTTGTTTCATGATGAATAGCCTTTGGACTATAATGCATCTTAAATAGAAAACTATCTTTAGATAGATTTTTCCTCAAAAAGCATTTTATTTTAAAAATCCATTTTTTATTTTTTAAAAATCATTGATTTTTATCTACCCTGTCTCACAGAGATGTATGATTTTTCACTTTAAATAACTTCAGGGACTCACATCCAATGTGTAAAGTTAGATATGCCTAAACAGTATATTCTTGGCTGGGCTAACAAATGTTGCAGCTAAAATACCTGATTGAAGTTCTTTTGACTCAGAGGATTCAGGATGAGATTAATTAGGATAAATGTTTATCTTTTGCAGGAATAATTACGGAAGAATTTCTAAGTGAGCAAGAAATGCAAGAGGCTAGTCTCCGTACTCCCCGGAACTTTGTGGGTGTAATTTTCAAGAATTCTATGTCCTACGAGCTCAGATTTCCTCCTGCAAAGGTCCCAGTGTCTGCTATTCATGTGGAATCAAGAGGTTTTATAAATATATCTATATATAATATGTATATCTACTTGTTTATATATATACTGAGTTGCTACTTTCACAAACTTATGCAGTTGTATAATTAACAGGTGGAACAAGAGCCCTGTAGAAGATACTTTTTCCTCCTTTCCCCTAGTGTGATATAGTGCTAAATATAGTGCTGAAAGGCTGAGTTTTCTGGCTGGCTGCCAGCTGTGAACTGAGTGCCCCCACTCTGCTAATGTTCGTCCCTCAGCATTCCGTGGCTTAACTGGAGACTTACTGTAATCGACAGACCCACGTAGTTTGCCTGATTTCTCAGTCTGGGGTTTCATTTCTGTTTTCTCCTATATAGAATCTGAAATGAAATGAAATCGGCCCATAAAAAATGAAGAAATAATTTATAACATCTACAACTGAACCTCCACAGAGACATATCAGGAGCTTCTCCCTGTCCCTCCCTCCCTCCCTCCCTCACACACACGCACACTCAAATGCCTGTGCCCTCAGCATTCCAAAGGGCTAGTTTGGGTGTGTCTTTGTGTAAATCATTTTTTTCAAACTATATTTCTACATATTTAGGAGAATTCCCAAGTAAATATACCACCATATTTTGATTAGCACCATTTCATTTCCAAATAAGCATGCAATCATTGAATTTACAGTTAGAGGTGATGATGTATTTGCATATGTTTGCGTGTTATTTAAAAAAAAACCAATTTGCATATCTGGTCTTGTTTTCCCTGTGTCATTGGATTGAAAATGAAGATCTCAAGAATTTGTTCCCTTGGATAATGATATTAAAATTTCCTGCTAGGTGAAAGCAATAGAGAGGATTCCTTTCCACATGATATTTTTATGTTGTGTAATGTTTGCAGGCAGCTCCCACTCTGCACAACTCTTGTATCTTTTATGCAAGTAGACACAAGTAGACCAAAATACAAAATAGTCAATCATAGGAGTAGTTTGCAGGTTTAAAAACTCAGTGCTGCCTTAGATGTCTCTTATGAACAATGGTGTGTTATATGCCTCCCTCTTACACATTATTTAAAGGGTTTCTGTACAGGGGGATCTTGGAATTATGTATGGAATTTCTGGTAATCTATCCATGTAGGTATCGTGCAGAAACTAATGTCATTCTAGCTTTAGCAATTTTGAATAGTTAAAATGGGTTTAAGTTTTCCTCTCATCATTTAATTTTTCTACAGCTAGTTGTCCAAGCCCTTCCAAGATATGTGAAGCTGAAACATACTGGCGCTATGGATTTACAGCTTTACAGATCTGCATTGATGCTGCAATAATACAGGTATATGAAAAGAATCAGAATGTGAAAAACGCCAAATTGTAATTAATAGCCTCAACTTGGCCAGCCTATCCAGAAGGATGCCATGGTTGATGGTATCAAAAACCACTGAGAGGTCCAGGAGAACCAACAGCGACGCACTCCTCCTGTCCCTCTCCCTACACAGGGCAACCAAGGCAGTTTCAGTTCCACAGCCAGGCCTGAAACCAGATTGAAATGGCTCTAGATGGTCAGTTTCCTCCAAGAGTGCCAGAAGTTGTCCAGCCACCACCTGCTTGAGCACCTTGCCCAAAAACGGGATATTAGCCACTGGCCTATAATTGGAGGCTACCTCTGGATCCAAGGTCACCCTCTTCAGGACAGGCCTGATCACCACCTCCTTCAGACGGGCGGGAACCCTTCCCTCCCTCAGAGAGGCGTTGATGACCTCCTGGACCCAAGTACCTTAGGCTTGAATTATATCCACAGTTACCTGGGAGTAGATTCCATTGTATTCCATGGGTTTGATCCCCTGCTGGCATCTACTAGTGGGTTAATGCTGCACAGCAGAGCAGACTGGGGTTCCTGTGAGGAACTGCAGGAACTTCATTAATATTTAGTGACTGATATTGCAACTTTTGGCTAGTAAAATCCTTCATTCTAATATACACACATGTATATGGGCTGTGACATCACTTTTTGAAAAGAAGTTACAAAAGCTAGTGAATGAGGATATTACAACTAGGAATCTGGATGTGATTTGTAACCAGGATTTATTTATCTATTTTTAATTAATCCTGCTTTTTCTTCAAGAACTTCAAGCTGCTAACAGCAAAAGATTTAAAACAAGTGTTTGGGATAATAGTTTTGGGGAACTCAAAGTAGTTTGAGTGTCATGGCTTTCAGTTAGGTTGGCAGTATAAGCTAATTAAAATGCACATATTATTATAGTTATAAGTTATGACTTTGGAAATAAAATTTGCATAATAGCAGCAGCATGAACACTGATTTAACATACATTATATTTTTAGCTGAAGACTAACAATTCAGTTCTGGAAGACCTGGAACAAATAAAAGCTGTCATGATGGGAGAGTCTGCCGTTATGGAAATAGATAACTTTCCTCGTGCAATCATTTTAATTTACCTAGTAATAGCATTTTCACCATTTGGTTATTACTTGGCAATCCATATTGTGGCAGAAAAGGAGAAGAAACTGAAAGAATTTTTAATGATAATGGGACTTCATGACACTGCTTTTTGGTATGTATGTGCCTTTGTTCTTTGATGTTAAGGAAACTATAGATATTGTCTCATTATATTCCTTCATGCTACTCTAGGGAAAAGAAACACATCATATCTTGCTCTTAAATTATCTTATGAATAAGTTATTCCCATGACATACATTTTCTACTATTCCTAATTTTCCCTGGTCTATTTTTGAAAATTAGGTAGGTCTCAACAATAAATGCTTTGAATGGTAAGAGATTTGGAGCTAAGTTGCTACTATAATTTTGAAAAGGTTGGTGGATATTCTGAAGTACTTTGTAATCCATGTCCAAATTTATATTAGTAAGTATTAATTCTATATTTGCATTTGCCCTAATTATCCTACTGGTGTTGTTGTTAATATTATAAAATTTAATATTAGCCCCATTTTAGTGTACATATGATCAAAGCTTTGCATGGACATTTAAATAATAAAATTCTCATCCAGATGTGCCCTCTCAATCCCTGGTGGGTTTGGGCAGATCTTTTTCATTCAGCACTACTCAAAGCTCAGTTCTACATTAGAGCTGATAAATTAACAAGACATCCGAATTCTTCTCTTGAGAGAGGAGGGTCAACTATAATGGTGGAAACACTCTCCATCAGGACCAGGAAGCATTTACCGATCTTCAGCTGGAAAAGAAAGGGCCTTTCTCCACTTCCAAGATTACTTTCTGGATTACTTCATGGAAAGCATGTTCCAGTGGGTCTTGCTTTTGAAACTCACTCCACCCCACAGAAAGGAGAGAGAAAAAGACTGTCTTAGGACTGCCAGGAGGAATGAAGAGAAGGGTGTAATGGACAACTCCTCACTCAGCCTTCTCTTCTCAGTGCTCCTTCCCATGGTGGACCCCTATCTCCCATCCTCAGCTTACTTACATGGAGGCTTAGCTGGCAGAAGCAGCAGAAGAGTGTGTGCTTGGGGCTGCTGCCGCCAGAAGCATGTTCCTCAGGGCTGCAAAAGCACAGTAGCACTGCCTTACCTGTCCTCCAGGAGGCCACTCCAACTGTGATTCTCCTAAGCAATCCCTTTCTCTGCATAAGTGCTTGTGGCTTCTTCATGGTCTCTGCATCACACCTATTGGCTCTGTGCCTGTATGGAGCCTTTTACTAGAAAGATTTAATAGGAGTGTTTTGGCAGGAATCCCTCCCCTACTTCAGCATCCATATAAAAGAGAAGAGGTCCTGTCATTTCCCTCGGTCCTTCTTTGACCTCCTTCAGTGCCTCTGGAAGTTCTTTCTCTCACTAGATTTTTTTCTGATCATGTTTTCTTTCTTTTGTCACCTTTTGGATAAATTTAATGTCTTGTTCCTATATGCCTGATCTCTTCTTCTCCTTGCAAGCCTTTTTTTCTAAAAAGCCTGCTCCATTTTACCTATTCACCAAAACAAACAAACAAACAAACAAACAAAAGAAGCCCTCTTTGTGCTCTGCTCTGTTGGACCTTCCTTGTATTTTTTTCTTCAAAAAACATCCTGGTGGCTTTCAGGATAGGTAAGAGAGGCAAAGTGCTGTCTCCACTACAGGAATCCAGGTAACATCTTCCCTTAGGCATGACATAGCCAATAATAGATTCCTCTCAAAGCAAAAGTAAGGAATTTCATTGTTCTTCTCCCCTTTTCAAAGGATGGTTATTCATCCCAGTCGGGATTATCTGTTTTTGATCACCTCTATAATTCCAGTCATCTCACACTCTCCTTCCCTTGTACATGGATCCAGGAGAGTTGCAGTTACAGGACAGAGTCAAACATTGGGAACAGATTCACCCCAGCCTTTGGTAGATTAATGCCCTCTACCATTGGTACTATGAGGAGTAGGGATAAGAGCTGTTATAAGCTTTGCTCCTCCCATAGACAAAGACACAAATGATGTGGCAGATCCTGGGTCCAGCTTCTCACCTCTCATCCCTGCTTGCAGCTTTTCACCTCAGATTGGACAGAATTTCAGGAGACCTTGGGAACAGTTCTCTCAGACTGGGCACTATTTCCAGAGGAAAGAACCCACATTGGTTGGGCCAAATTATAGCCCTGGTATGTTATTACCCACTTTACTTTTCTGAATGTTCCAGCTCCTCTTAAGAGAGATCTAACATGGGAGCTTTTCCTCTATCTTGAAGAAAATTAGTGTACACTTTTAGAGTTATTATGATGCCATTTAAAGTGGTTTGTTTAGTACATTACTGCCTTAAGGAATTTGTTGCAATATCTGTGCTACAGTAGCTTTGCTCCATTCACAGGAAGACTCATTTCTGGGATATCACTTTGTACTATGATGTACAGCATTTAATTCATTTGATTTCAGCTTATATTTCCTAATGGTTTCTGTGAAATTGCACAGTTGGGCATTGTGTCCATGTAGGCAAGGTTGGCATTTTCTGCATGTTTAGTTGAGAAGAGGGCTATGCTACCCCTCCTTCCAGATGATGAAACATCTCACTGTGTTGACTCTGCTGCTGTGCTGCATGCCTGGGGCACTGTGAGGATACAGAGAAGTGCTGTATCTGTTGTCATCCACTCTGTACACTGTATTGCCTTGATAGTCTACCTATCTAAGTGAATGTTGCAGGGCAGATAGCTGCCATAAATTGCCAGATTTTAATCCCAGATTTTAATCAAAGAGGCAAGCAGAAATTATTCTTCCAGACTTTTATCTGTGTGTGTGTGAGACAGAGAGAGAGAGAGAGAGAGACTGCCCATTTCATCAGTCGTGGATTCATAGAAATGAGGGACGTTCATATTTTAAATTTCATGTTTTAATGCAAACATACCTAAATTGAATTTTCTGAACCAGTACACAAACCAGTTATCCTTTAGCATTTGCAGTTCTCTGATTTTAAAAAAATGCTTACAAAAAATTGTGTTTTAGAAGAAAAGGTGCACAAAAATACACATCCTTAAAAGGAGCACACAAAAATGCACTAAAACAGAGGAAGTTCCTTGCAACATTGTATATGATAGGCAAAACACTGGGCAAAATATGCATATTAGAATTTGGTCTGATGTTTGTAAAACTGTAATTAAATATGGGAAAAAGATGGAATTATTTGCTCTTTGTGGGCAAAATACCTAATTTTGCTATTGCACAGATCACTATTCAAAATACCACAGGTAAGTGATTTCTCTATAATTGCACAGACAAATGAGAATTCATAAAATTTCATTGTGTTTTTCCTTTTTCTAGGCTTTCGTGGGTCCTACTGTACACCAGTCTGATATTTGTCATGTCCCTTCTCATGTCGATCATTGCAACATCCTCTTCGCTGTTTCCCAAAAGTAGCAGCTTTGTGATATTTCTCCTTTTTTTCCTGTATGGAATCTCCTCCGTAAGTGTGTGTGTGCATATATGTGTGTGTGCTCATTGTCAATATACTGTGGATACTGAGGGTGTTGTGTTAGACCCATTGCTGTTAACATACTTAAGCAGCTCATTTCTCAGCCTGGAACAGTAGCAAGTTCAAGTTCCTTACCCCAGCACATAAGGGATCTAAAATAGTTACATCTGTGTATACATTTTGGCAGACTTTTTTCCCATTTTATGTTGAATGTATTAAAATGGCTACTAACTTTATTATTTTCCCACCTCCCCCATTGTTAGATTTAATTGCAATAGTCACTGCTTTTCTTTTTTCCCCTCATTTGCAAGAACTTTAAGGAGTATTTTGTAAACTTCCTTTCTTTTTAGAAAGGTTGCCATTCATCTGCAAAAATTACCATTGATTTTAGTGATCTTAGACTAAGAGTTTCCAACCAAACTGAATTTTTAAATATTTATCTTACCTATATAATGATGATGATGATGATGATGATGATGATGATGATGATGATGCTTGTAGACATTTAAGTGTATCAGTGGGTGGAAACTAGATGCAGTCCTTGAGTACTAATATTCTTCATACGTAGTATTCTAATGACAAGAATATTCCCTAATTCAGTGAGCTTTGGCAGTAAAACTATTTATTGGTTTCTGATGTGGTTCTCTGTTCTGATTTTGTTTCTTCCATATGCTCATTTTTTCTGATGCTCAGTCTGCCCTTTAATGAATAAAACAGTTTAAAATCTCATGCGAGGTAAGGACTAAGAGTGTGACATAATTACCTAAAATGTATCTCAGCTATTAATTTCTGCACCTAGAATCATAATTGGAAGGTGTTATTTGAAAAGAAAACCTATTTTTACTTATTGCCAGGTAATCTGTTTTAATTACATAAAGAAAATGTCACTGTGCTTTATCTTACCTTCTGGCATCTGTTACTTTGGCCTCAAAACCAAAATGAGACAGTGAATGTTACCACATTAGATAAGTCTCAAGCATCCTTAGGAAAGAGTTCTTGATATTATGAAGTCAGTTGATTTCTTGCACCAGGTACATTATTGATCTGTAATAAGTATTATATGAGTAACTTTGATGATTGAAAAAGATTATAATTAATGTAAAAAGTAGTACTTTAGCATCTTTAACCAAGGATTTTGTGTATTGAAATAGTTGTTCCCTTCCTGTTTAGGTTTTCTTTGCATTTATGTTGACTCCTCTTTTCAAAAAATCAAAACATGTTGGCACAGTTGAATTTTTATCAACCTTGGCTTTTGGTTTTGTGGGCCTGTCGATTGTCCTTTTGGAAGATTTTCCGAAGTCCTTTGTGTGGTTATTAAGTCCTCTCTGTCAGTGCACATTTTTAGTTGGCATTGCTCAGGTTAGTAAATTACCTTTTTTTACTTCTTACTGTGATATATTGACTTGCAGGAATAGTTATTACACTGTGGTTTGAATACTGCATATGATAATGTTTAATGGTGCAATCCAGGCCAGATTACCTTCAAACTTGGAGGATTAAGTGCATCCTATATAAGGTGGAAGGAGCAAAAGGAAAGGTTGCCCTCATAGTCCCCCTGCTATGCAAAATACTGATTTCAGTCATCTACAGATCACACCCTGGGATTTAAGGAAAGGAGGCTGAGAGTACCTTTCTTTCTTACCTGCCAGAGTGCCCCCTCAGTCCCATCTCCAAGGTTGCTGCTGTAACCTCAGAGATGCTGTCAGCAGTTTTTTCTGCACTGGCTGTGCAGGAGGGAAGGTGCCCTGAGACTGGGGCCCCCATTTTGCTAACCTTAGCAAAGTTAGGTCTCCAGAGAGTTGAGTTTCAGAGAGACGTAGTTGGGCCTCCAGAGAGACATGGAGATTGCACTGCCCATGTTTCATCTCAGACTAAAACTAGATGTGGCTAATATTTACCTCATTTGAATATTTTCAGTAACACATTTGATTATTTTCTCATCAGTTAAAAGCTACTTTTTGTTTTAAAGTAAAAACCACGATTTCTGTAAACAAAGAGCACTGTTCTTAGAAATGAGCATGCACACAAACATAATATGATAAAAATCTTTCTTGACAGATGAGGTTCAACATCCTATTATGCTGTACTTGTTTGGGATTGTTTACTTAACTGCATTTAGCAATTTTAAAGTGCATTAAGAAATTTGCATTGAACCAGTCATCTGGTTGAATACAAAAGGCAATGGGTTTAAAAATCCATTAAAAATTGAAATTTCTTAATAATTGGGTGGCAGTTATAGCTTCATATATGGAAATCTTGGCATATAAGCACTCTACATTTTTGAAAGAGATCCTCAATCCAAAATGAGTCCAGAAGGCATGATACTGTAGTCCTTGTAGGGCATGCCTGGGACCATAGGGCCTTCTGGACGCCTTATTCTGAAGCTATAGACACTACTACATCTTTGAGAAGGGGGCTCTGAAATCTCATCCCTGCAGCAACCTTTCACAGCCTCCATGGAAAGAATTGCTGCATCTGCCTTCTGATGTTGCAGAAGTGGTCTCAGAAGATGCGAAGTGGTCTGCAAGGGAGCGTCCTGGTGGGAGAGGGAACAGCATGACGAGGAACCCTATGGCTGCCACACCCAATGTGTCATTCTGGGCGAGTGCAGAGGGGAGAACAACAGCAGGAAGCTTAAACTAATCTTAGGAGGGAAAGGCTCCTAAAACTGCAGTGACAGGAAAAATATATTTTGGATGGAAATATATTTCAATAGATGAGGGGGTACCCCCCAAAAAACAGGAATTATTTTCTGCAGGGTGGGCCCCTTGTAGTACAGGCTTCCCCCACCAGCTGAGTGTTCTAGGAACCCCAGCTGGGTGGTCATGAGAGGCTATGTTTGGTTTCACTGAGGTATTTTTTGGAGACTCTTTCAACGTATTTGCCTATTAACAGTACATGACAGTAAATGCTGTTTCATAGCATTTTATTTATTATTTATTTATTGGCAGGTCATGCATCTAGAAGATTATGAAGAAGGAACTGCTTTTTCAAATTTAACTCATGGCCCTTATCCACTGATTATTACTCTTACACTGTTAGCCCTTGATAGCATGCTTTATCTACTCCTAGCAGTTTATCTGGATCAAGTTATTCCAGGTATGTTTGAATTTTTAAGAAAAATACATAAGAAGTAAACCCCTCCATGTGGTTGGTGAAGGACTTAGGTCCAAATTCAGCACAAAGTCAGTGGAATTATGTAGATTGCAACGGATGTAATTGATGTAATCCATTTCACTCAGAGAAGCATGCCAACCCATTAAATAAATAAAGATGTTCAGTTACCAACCATATTGGGAAAAGCAGATAGATGACATATTCCAGGGAGTGAATTCCTTAAATGCTGGAGAATGGGTCATTGAAGACTTTCCAATATTCAGTTTGTGACTCCTTCCATTTTTCCTTTTGAGTTTGAGGTTGTTGCTCTGAAAAACAAATAAGCAGCCTGTATGGCTCAGATAATACTTTCCCCATAATTTGTCCAACATAAGCAAAAATTCTGTCGAGGAATTATGGGATTTGCTGTCCAATGTATCTAGAAGTCACCAAGATGGGGTAAACGGGTGTAAAGTAAGTAGGAGAAGGAATACTTAGGTGTAAAGCATTAATACTGTGCCATATCATGGTGTGGAATTATAGCTGAACCATCCCAGTAGTTGGACGCATGATATGCGACAAATGATACCTATGAACAAAATATCATAGGCTGCTGTCCAAAATCATTCTGCAAAATCTTTTAAATGTATGTTCCTGTTGGATTCAGAAAAATTTGCATAATATATATCTGCTGATGAATTTGAGCAAAACAATTATGTTTTGGTTCATGATGAAAACCAGAGGACTTACTCTGTGTTATTTCCTGAATCAAGGTTGAAACCCAAAATCCATTTTTTTTCAATAGCCTTAAAGTCAGGAATTCATAAATGTGGAAAGCCATCAAATTTATGCATCTAATTTGTATCTGTTGTGTCCAACTTGTATGTATGCATTATAAACCTTTCTGTTCTTTTTCAATTTAGGGGAACATGGATTGAGGCGAAGCTTTTTCTTTTTCCTGAAGCCCTCATTTTGGTCAAAGCAAACAAGAAATTATAAGGAATTGTATGAGAACAGTATTAATGGGAGCTTAGAATTCAATGAGATCATTGAACCTGTATCTTCTGAATTTCAGGGAAAGGAAGCTATCAGGTATGATTGATTACTGTGTCATTTAACTCCAACTGCTAATGTGTAATATTAATATTTTTGTGGAAATGTGATGTATTAACTGGATATGCAACAACTGTGATTGGTGGTTATCTGTGTGCTCAAGCAATGCCGTGAAAGGAAATATTATAGCCACACCTCTGTGAAGCAATGATTTTTATCGCTGAGCACAGGTGAAGAAGAAAAGTCTGCATTAGGAGAAGGCACTGTTAACTATGTCAGTTTACCAGAGTGGGTTTGATCCAGATTTAGTCATATATACAGTAGGTCCAATGAAATCACTGGCACTAGCAGTCATGGCTGATTTAAGTCCCATTGATTTCACTGCATTTTCTGTAAGCATGACTTACCTGGATCCAGCAGACATAAGCATACATAAGTGTCTGTGGAAGTGGTCCAAAAGCACACACATGTAAGGTTTGCGTGGGATGACATTATTGTATGCACCAAGCATTTTGTCGTTGAGAAAAAGGAACAAGGAAGACTGCATACATCGAAGTGGTTGAATAGTAACTTCTGCCTAGGAAGATGAAGCAAGAAATAAAACAAAGCTACTTTAATTTCATTGCCAAAGAGACAGATGCACTTTTTCCAATGGAAGTTAGTGTATTTTCTTGTTAAGACCTGGTACACATGGCACCAAACCCATCCTGGGTAACTAGCCAAGGTGGCTTTTTTCTCCCAGTAAGCCAAAGTAGTACTGTGAAAGACATGAGTACCAGTAGGAAGTGATGTATGTTCTTTCCAGCACACACACCAAGTCATATTTTTCTTAATGTGACAGACACACAGATAAAATAAAATGGTCTTTATGGATTGGAAATGCTCCATTTTGCCCTTTGAAGCAGGCTTACACTTTATTCTGTAGTGAAACTTCTTTTCACATGAGCTTCTGCTTATGTAGCTCAACCAGTATTAATGATAAATCTGGGGATGGAGGAAAAGATGGTCAAGCTACATGTTCAGGGAAAAAAATGGTAGTTTCTTTCTGAACAAAGGATTTTGGGAGAGGATTCCCCACATTTATTTTGTCTCAGGAGAACTGTACTTCTCTGAATATGTGGTAGATTAATTTTCACTGTTAAGTGAAGCTCTGTTAGCTCTAGTAATATAACTACTAAAACAAGCATGGGATCACTACGTATTGTTTGCTTTCATCTTGCTAGGGAGAGAGTTCTGAATCACTTTTAAAAAATAAAATTAGCTTGTCTTCTTTCAGAATCAACTGTGTCCAGAAATCTTTTGTTAAGAAGGGTGAATCTGTGGAGGCTCTGAAAAGTAAGAATTTTTAGGTTTTCACCTGTCTGCCAGAAGCGGGAGTCCTTGTAGTTCAGGTGCTACCCATCTGTTGTGCTGATTTTTAATTAATGAATTCCCCAATTTGCCACCCAAAAACGTGAGCTATCAATAAAACAAAATCTAAATTAAAACATAAAAATAGATACTTTAAACCATAATTAAAAACACGATTATAAACATGACACTAAAAGAAATAGAAAGCACCCAACTCATTAAAACCCCCTTCAGGAATTGGCCAGCTTATATGCCAAAGGCCTGTTTGAGTAAGAAGTTTCATTGCTTCCTGGCAGGGAAGAAACAGACCTTGCCTCCTTTCACAAAGTGTTCCAAAGCCTGGCTGTAGCTACAGGAAAGGCCCTCACGTCCCCATTGAAAAACAGGAGCAACAGCAAAGTGTGGGGGTGGGTTTGTCTTAGTGCTCAGTCATGTATTAAGTCTTATTGCTGCAAAGTTATATATTAACTATAAAATGTTATGTTCAATGGCAAATGGACATGTTTTCTAAGTTTGAATGAAAATATATTCTATATGGTAGTGTCTGAATATGCATAATGAAACTTGAAGAAGTGCTTTCTAGCGCCATGAATTACCTCTCCCTGGTTCCTTTCTTCTATTAGGTTTATCCTTTGACATATATGAAGGTCAGATCACAGCATTACTTGGACACAGCGGAACAGGAAAAACAACATTAATGAACATCCTTTGTGGGTTGTGCCCACCTTCTGATGGTAAATATTGTTTAAATGTATTGAGAGCGCCAGATTTGGGGGCAAAAGAGGCAGTATCTCCTTCTGCTGTTGCTTGGAGGGTTTGAATGCATTTCGGGGAGGGGGGGGGAAGAATGTGGAATACAGCAGTAGGAATCCCTAATCCTAACCCCTTTATTCTCTGGGCTTCTTTGTAGAGTAAGAAAAGATAATTTCAGGATATTGATAATAGATTTTGCTGGCCCATTTTGTTTACCACATTTTCTAAATTTTATTTTATAAATTTGTGCACTAGTATGTTGATGCAGAGTAATAATACTATAAAAACAAACAAAACATCATCTTTATTCCTCCCTTTCTGCATGACCCCAGAATCCAGTTTAATGTAATCACTCCCTGCAAATTATGGAAATATAAGCTGCAGATAAATAGCAGATCACGATGTTGTACATTGCAGTCTGTCTGTTTCCTGTTTGTTTGCTTGTTTTAAGTTCTGGTAATTAAGAACCACAAAGCAGGAGAAATTCATCAGGAGATAATTTCATAAGGATCCCTTACATATAGGTTGTTTCTCACCAAACCACAGTGGATGTTTTATGGTGACAGCCCTACCAGTGGTCCATGAATACTTTTTCATCTAATGGTTCTTTTTTCTGTCTTAGTGACACTCTTTTTTCACCATTTTTTGCATTAGGGTTTGCATCCATCTATGGATATAGAGTTTCTGAAATTGATGAAATGCTAGATGCAAGAAAGATAACTGGAGTTTGCCAGCAATTGGATATATATTTTGATGTATTAACAGTGCAAGAGAATTTATCTATAGTTGCCTCAATTAAGGGAATACCTCCCAATGATATGATACAAGAAGTGAGTAAATTAGGTTGTTTTTTTTCTTCGATATATATCCTGCCTTTTTCCTACAAAGGGCTCAAGGCAGCTTACATCATTCTCCTCCTCCATCTTATCCCCACAACAACAACCCTGTGAGGTAGGTTGGGCTGAGAGTCTGTGACTGGCCCAAAGTCACCCAGTTGGCTCCATGGCTGAGTGGGGACTCGAACCCAGATCGTCTGAGTCCCAGTCCCACACTCTTAAGCACTGTACCACAGGTTCAACTTGTAGAGTGAATACAGTCATTTTTAATAAATGTCAACAGATTACCATATTTGATTTCAGCACAAAAATATACATCATTTCATGTGAATAATTTCAGAATGTGTTTGTATAAGGTGTTTTAAAACTCTGCTCCCATAACATTCTATTTTATTTTAGTAATCATTTCAAAACATGAAAACTTGACAGTGTGGGAAGGATGACATTAAGTGGGCATATTAATCATTTTCTCTCTCTCTAGAATTCCTTTTTTAGAAGTATCCCCCCAAACCTCCTTTAATATCACCTCTGTTTAAAAATAAATTTGAACTTATGTAAGAGCCTATATAAAAAAAACAAAATACAAATAGAGAACATGTGCACCAGTGATGCATAATATTTTAAAGGCTCTCACCTCAAATACTGATACTGCTTTTTTGAATAGTTTCATGTTCTGGAACATGTCCATAATCTATTACATTACTCAATTAGATTTTGCAACCCACCATAAACCTTGAGTATGATAAACATCCTAATGTTAAAATAATACTTACTTTCATTGTAACTACATGCTTTTTATGTTGAATTTATAAGGTCCAAAAAGTTTTACTAGATTTGGATATGCAGCCGATTAAAGATAACCAAGCAAAAAAACTAAGTGGAGGACAAAAAAGAAAGCTGTCAATTGGAATTGCAATTCTTGGAGATCCTAAGGTAACCAGAAGGAGTGAATGGTTGATTAGTGCTATAATAATTTGATGTTTTCATGGAAAATATATTCAGAGGGGTAGCTGTGTTAGTATATTGCAGCAGAAACTACAATTTTTGGAGCATATTAAAGATTTGGACTGTACATAGGAATATCAGAAGAAACTGCAAACTCTGAAATGGGAATTCTATGCAAATGTTCAGGAAGTTGTGCAAACATAGTCCAAGGGTCTTGATCAGAGGTCTTATGTTTACTACATAAAATAAACAAGTGAGGCAATCCATCGAGACTAAATTGGGGTGTCAGATTATATGAAATCCACTGTAAGACATTATTCCCCAATGTTTAAGGTTTCAGAAAAGTATACAAAATATATTATTTCTTTTCATGGTTTGTAGGTTACAGTTGGGGATGTATAATAGTTAAAGAATCCTGGAACAGGAGCATTATAGCTGAATCTATTCAATAACTTAAGAGCCTAAGTTTGCACTTAAAATAATCTTATTCCCAAGCACTGTTCTCACTTGTAAAATGAATTCCTGAGAGTTTTCTTTATTGTTTTCCCTGGCCAATATTTAGGTATTACTCTTAGATGAACCAACTGCTGGCATGGATCCGTGCTCTCGACATACTGTATGGAACCTCCTGAAAAACAGAAAGGCCAATCGAGTGACGGTGTTCAGTACCCATTTCATGGACGAAGCAGATATTATCGCTGGCAAGTACAGTCAGGCTTCTGTGTCATACAAGTCGTACACAGCATGAAGGAGGCTGTTTGGTAACACAGCCAGCTTGTTGTTCCTCTGCTTGTGATTGCACTAAGGGGCTCTTCTGCTCTTGTTTCCAGATCGGAAGGCTGTGCTATCCCGAGGAATGCTGAAGTGTCTTGGGTCCTCTCTCTTCCTTAAGACAAAATGGGGAATTGGCTACCGCCTGAGGTATCTTTTAGAAATATTCAGTGCACTGCAGTGTTTTTCAGTGTGACACATAATTGCCAAAATACCAAATCAAGTGAAGTAAACGTAAATCCACTAAATCAGTGGAATGTGGATTGGAATATTGCTTAGATTATCAATTCATAGTTAACACTATTGTTCTTCAGTGGAACAGGAAAACTCTATTTGTTTTTAGACTGACTTAACATTATATTCTTGTTTCTTGTTACTGTAGTTTAAACAATACTCAGTTTATAAACGATAATCTTTGTATCTTGTGTGTATTCTCCTTAGTATGCACATAGACAGGTACTGTAACATAGAAGGTACAGCATCTTTGATCGGACAGCATATCCCCGGAACCAGTTTATTAAAACAGACTGAAGAGCAACTTGTATATGCCTTACCATTTAAAGACACAGACAAGTTCTCAGGTATAATGCTTCTCTGTACTGAACATTGTTGAAAAATTAGCAAATTGAGGAATTTCTGAAAAGCAGGGAAGGCAAAACTGAAAAGGCCTTCAAAAGAAACAGCTTATACCAGTTGATTTTGGGCCTGTAGTGCAAAAGAAAACAGTACCTATCCTGAAAGAAGATAACTGGCCCCACACTGTTTTTCCTTATAATTATTGTGCAAGTAGTCATATTTTCTGCCTGTGCAAGTATGGGGAGTTGAGAACATAGTACAAGAAGCAGGAACCTTCAGAGCTTAGACAACTTTTAGTCAAAATCATAATCAAAGAAAAATGTTCTCCATAGTATTGGTCCTCAAAATATAGAATGATTAAACAGGTGTGATAGAAAAAGCTTTTCTGTGGTTGCACTAAGCAGTTTAAAGAAATAAGAGAAAATAATTGCAAGGGAATGTGATTGTATTAACAATAGTAGCTTTACTACTTCTGCTTTTTCTTCTTTTAGCACTGTTTGCTGATCTCGACACTCATTCCCATTTGGGTGTTATTTCGTATGGTGTTTCTATGACAACTTTGGAGGATGTGTTCCTCAAGCTAGAAGTTGAAGCAGAAATTGACCAAGCAGGTAAGAAGGAACCACATAACTTTCTGTAGTGCTTTTTCATATGATTTGGTAATCACAAGTCATTCCCATTTTATTTCTGCTTACAAAATACCCTTTTTAATTTTGGAATACTGTACGAGACCACATGCTTCTCACATGCTCAGAATGAAGTGGGCCATTGAGTACACTAACCAAGAAGAAAAGCACATTGAACTTACTAAAACAACTGAGGCTTGCAGTGTAATTGTTGATGGAACTGCCTCATTTAGAAGGGCTGTGCACCTCCCATACTCTGTTGTGGGTGCTTTGCTATTTACTGGCTTTCTACTACCCCCATCCTGGTTGCTTAGTCTCTCCTCCAGGAAGGGGACATTTGATCTTCAAAAAAAGGCATCACAGGACATGCCAAGCAACCAGATAACCTGTGTTAAGGTTTAAAGGAAAGAGGAAGAGAGGCAAACCATAACTTTTCCACTGACTGTCCCTCCTTCCTTGCTTTTTCCCCTGCTTGTCTTCCCCATTCTTTTCACCTTTCAACAATAGCAGCTTATTTTCCCTTTACTAAAATACTTTTTGTAAAAGAGTCTGGCACACTGTGGAACAAATCTCCAGTCACACCTCTTCCATCAATTCCCCAAAAGCCTCTCTGGACGTCTCTCTGCCTGACCAATTCTGTGGGAGGGAAAAAAATTAAGCAAGGGATTAAGATGCCACTGTCTCTGCTGTAATGTCATTTGGGGGTCCTCCAGTCATTTGGCTCCAAACCCAATAGACTGCTTTTCTAGTGGGCCATTTTATGGGGAAGTGGTCCTTAAACTTGGCAGCTGTTCCTGACCTTCCAAAGACAACAACAAAGCTATTTCATTCCTCATTTTAATTAACAGCAGTACCGTTTTTTCTTATTTCTCTTGGATGGTTCTTCTGCCTCATGCTAGACAAGTTTATATATCCTGAAGAATACTCTGCCATATCTAATTTAGTATGTTGCTAACGATTTCTGGGCATGTTAGTATGCTACTGACATCTTCAGTAAACACCAAGCTTTATGGATCCATGGTCTGGTCAGAAGTTGCTTGACCTTTTCTCCTTTTGTCTCCAGATTTCAGTGTATTTAACTCAGAGCAAACTGAAGAGGAAATGGATACAAAATATGTGGATGAGTTAGAGCAGAGCCTCCTCATGCTCTCTGAGGCAAAATCTTGTGCTGTGAGCAACAGGTCTCTTTGGAAGAAGCAGGCCTTTACTATGGCAAAGGTTCATTTCCTTAACTTAAAACGTGAAATGAAATCAGTCACAGCAGTGTAAGTATCTCCTATTTGTGTTTCTTCATCATAATATTAGAAAGCGGGTTATTATTGAGAGAAGGAGAAATGAAAACAAGTGCTGGTTTTAAAGCCTGCTCAAGTTACAAGCTCTTAACTGGTGAGGACTGAGTGTCTTTAGTTTCGTTAACGGGAAGCTGATGTTATTTCAAGATCAGGGTTGGCTCCAGGGCTTCCTGCAGGCAAGGCTGTTCAATGGCTTCCCCCATTTACTTGTGCTAGTGGGCAAGGAACAGCAGTGCGTCACTCGCCACAGGCTGTCCAGGATTCTGCAGGTACCGCTGGCACGACACTATCTACACACAATGGGGGAATATCTTGGGGGCATCAGGTGGAGTGTTACAAACCTCTCAATAGGACTCCATGAGGCTGAGTGAAAATTGGGAAGCGCCCCGCCCCTCCCCCCCCCCATCTGGCTCAATATCTGTAGGTAGGGAATGTGCTACGGTGAAGTAGAAGATCAAGCTAGGAGAAGGGATGAGACCAGGTGCATGGCCTGGGAGGGTGCCATGGGTTGGATTAGAGGATTCCCATCTACAATGACTTGAATACAGTGTTATTCCAAGAACAACACTACATCTGGGAGTGTAAAGGACACCCATTTTTAAGTGGATTTGTACATAATTTGGATCCGTGTATAATTTGGAATACTTACGCTTTTTCTTTTCTTTCAGGTTCTTGCTATTCACAGTGTTTCTTGTTATTCAGATTTTTATGTTTCTTATACATCATTACTTCAAAAATGCTGTGGTTCCTATCAAACTGTCCCCAGACTTATACTTTCTTAAACCAAATGAAACTCATCACAAGTACAAAACCAGCCTCCTCATTCAAAACATGACTGGTAAGAAGTGACAAAGAACTATATTTTAATATGCCTGCATTTGCATCAACCAGCAGCATCTGGTCTGATCATTTGCAGTGTTTGCAGCCTAAGGATGTGATCAAAGTTTCTAAAAATGTTTGCCCAACCATCCTAGCTTCCCATGTTGAACCAAAGAGTGGGTCCAGGAGATGATTAATGCCTTGAAAGAGGTATTTATGCAGCTTCTTTTCAGATGAAGAAGAAGGCTCTGAAGACCTGCCTTTTTGCTTCCTTTAATATAATCTGTGGGCTGCTAGATCTGTTGGTGTAATTTGTTTGCATAGTCTTTCAGTGGATATTTGTTGCCTATTTGTATGCTTTGTAAAAGCTTTGGGAAGATTTACTCTTAAAGGCAGCCTAAAAGTGTTTAGCAAACAAAATTTGCTATCCTCACTAATTCCAGAACACTGGAACAAGTATTGGCCAGATGCAAGTCTTCCCTTTTTCAATAATGGGCTTGGGAGGGTAGTGGTGGCCCAATTCTGGTCACAGATGGATGAAACAGATATTTTAGAGGAGGAAGCTGAAGCTCAGGCTCGGGGGCCAGATCTGGCCTTCCAGTAGCCCCAGTCTAGCCCTCTCAGTTTCTCCAGAAGGCCATGACACCTTTTGCTTACCACTGATCTTTTGGTGTTTTCCTGGCATTTGTGCTGTTTTTCTCATAAAAAGCTGGAATGCCTCTCCTAAACCTCAGTAAGAGCTTTAAAAGAGAAAGAAAGCAGACAGAAAGAAAGAGCGAGCAAGCAAACTAGGGGGGGGGGGGGAAACCCTAGAAATCCAGGCCTTTGTGCTATAGGATTTCTGCTTTCTCCATGGCACTCGAACTGTGCAGTCTGTAAGGTCCTATCTTATCCTTTATGAATGTTAACATCTAATTAAAGATCATTTGTGGATACCAAGGGAGATGCCATCAGGATGTAGACAAAACCCAACTCTCTTTCTCTTCAGAATCAGAGTCAAGTTGAACTGCTTTCTATACTCAGTAATAGTTGGGGCAACAGCCAGTAAACTGAAGCGGAATCCCAACAAGATGGAAGCACTCTGGCTTAGTGTTCCCCAGGTTCAGAGAGTCAGGGTATTACCTGTTCTGGATGGTGTACATTCCTGCTGAAGGAGCAGGAACATAGCATCATCTGATCAAGGAGCACTCTCAAACTATTTGAGACCCAAATGGCATCAGTTGTTTGGAGCATCTTTTTTCACCTTTGGTTAACTGTCAGCTGTGTTTTCTTGGATAGTGATAATTTGACCACAATGATCCAGGCTCTGGTATCTGCCAGGATGGGTTACTTGAATGCATCATCTGTGGAGTTAGGAAGCTTCAACTAGCAGCTTATTCATTTGCTAGAATTTTGCAGGCTTACCTGGATGGAACCACATTAGAGACATTCTCATAGAACTGCTTTGGCTGGCAATTCACTGAGCCCAAGTCAAGGTGTTGGCAATTACCTTTAAAGCTTTAAATAGTTTAGAGGCCAAATAACTGAAGGAACACTTCCTACCCTATCATGGTTTAAGATTATCAGAGGATGAATGGTCTCACTTTCCATCTACAGGATAAGTGCATTTACAAAAGATAGGCCCTTTTCTGTTATGGTGTCCTGACTTTGATGATGATGATAATAATAGTAATGATGTTCAGGTATGCTTGGGACCAACAATGTATTCCTTTTGATACCAGGTTAAAACCTTTTAATTCACCCAGTCCTTTAAAACAACAGCTTTTTCAGCTGGCTGCATAGTTGCATTCTTCTTAATTTTATTATGTTGTTTAATGCTTTGATTTGTATCAGTTTAAAATGTTCATATATACCACCCTGAAAACCATTTTTACATGAAGACACCGCTTAGAAATTCTCTTTAAAAAAAATTCTGCTAGTCAAAGGCCATGTGCACCGCTGGGTGCCAAGGCTTTCTCGGATTGGGTGTGTACACAGTCCAGCCCTGTCTGGATGCCTCAGTGTTGCTCAGTGGTCTGGCCTTTTCAGAGGTTTGAGGGGTGCATACAAGAGTACTGGAGTTGGGGGTATCTCTTGGCATCTTTGGCCTTGGAATCTTCATCAGAGGAAGAGACTTCTTGGTAGGAAAGTTCTTGCATGTTTGAAGCTTTGTGTGTATACAAAAATTCAACTGAGTGCAAGGAGTCTCCACATTCATGACACTTACATACACCTTTCTTTGTTGCCCTAACATAGGATCAGACATTGATGACATCATGACCTCTCTTAGAAACCAGAATATATTGACAGAGATGTTCAATGGCAGTGAATATGGATCAGTTGACTCACCCAGCACAGCATTAAATGGCAATAGTTATGTATCATTTGCTCCACACAATGCAGCATTAAAAGTATCTCATGAAGACAAGGTGAGGAGAAGTAGTGTTCTTTCAGGGACACAGAGGGCTGGAATAAACTGTTTTGTGTATCATTGTGCACATGTGGTTTTAGGGCTTGTTCTGAAGGCAGTGTTGCTGACCACAAAGCAGGTCACTGCCTGGATGGGAGGATGCCTGGAAAACCTAGGTCTCAAGTTTAAACTTTAAAATCCAACAGTGAAATATACAATGCATTCTTAGGGCATTTATGAAAATAAATTGATTCCATTAGGAAAATTTCTGCATTTTAATTAATATTATATATAATGTTTTACACAGAGAGAGAGAGACTGAATGAATGAATGAATGAATGAATGAATATAATTGAGATGGATAGGTGGATGAAGAGATTATCCCTATCAGAAGAAATATTGTAGGAATTTGGGAAAATATTTCTAGAGCTTTCTAGACTATATAACTGTATCCCAAATGAGAGAAATACTGTTCCTGGAAAGAAAAACAGAGAGATAACATTTTCTGGTGTGTCCAGTCACTACTTCTGCAGACTGATTAACAAGAGATAATCACACAGTTGCATTAGATTATTTGCCCAAGTTGGAGCTGTAATGGCTCTTCAGTGAGAAACATATTCAGGGCCAGTATTTGCATGCCTAATGACCTATAAGTAGTCCTGTTCAAGTCTTCCTAAAGCTACGCCAGACAGTTTACTTTGCTTCTGGAACCTAATTTCTTCAATGTCTTTTGCTGTTACAGAGCTACATGTTTACTGCTGCTTTTAACCGTACCATGGTTCATTCTTTACCTGTTATGATCAATATCATTAGTAACCTGTATCTGCATAACTTAAATGTAACAGAAAGCATCCATGTCTGGAGCAACCCTTTCTTCCAAGTAAGTGAG
Organism: Varanus komodoensis; assembly: GCF_004798865.1. Lineage (NCBI taxonomy): Eukaryota > Metazoa > Chordata > Lepidosauria > Squamata > Varanidae > Varanus > Varanus komodoensis. The sequence goes on along the minus strand of NW_025335417.1, from coordinate 170,408 downwards.
TGTAAACCCCAAAGGTTGATACTGTACATGGCAGTAATATTTTAAATGGAAGTCATAGGAAAAGTACTTGAACAGGTGATTTTTCTCAAGGATGGCTTGTTCTACTCCACATTCTGCTTCAGTTGATTTATGCCAAGTCATCAGAGTTTTCTAGTATTAGTCTTGTAAGGTGCTCATGTGCCTTCACCTTTTGTTTGTCACCCTTCCAGCATTTTTATTCCTTTCAGTTTCCTATTTGCATCAATGTATGGGCACTTCCTTGCAAAGAGTTTCTAAACTGAGAAGTGCTGCTTAAGACCCAGAGCCTGTCTGAGCAAATGAAGGTCCTGGAGCCTCAGTTAGTGTGTTGCCACTCAGCATATCTGGCTGCTTGATTCCTGTGAAATGGAGTGGCGGGGGGCGGGCACAGGATGCGGTAGCATCAAGTTGTGTAGGGATGCTGGAGAGCATACACCACATACACTATAGGGGCTGTAGGCCATATTCTCATGGCTAGCTAAAAATGCACTGCAAATAATGTTTCTCTGTGCATAATCTAAAGTACGTGCATAATCATCTTTAAGTGTATCAGTGATCAGAAAAATAGGAAATGGGGACAGATTGCTCTGTATCAAGTCTTTCCAAATTTTAAAAAGCTTCTCTAGAATAACTGTGTGTTTCTTTTTTTTTTAATTTATAAAAAATTTTTATTAAAATTTTAAACTAACACTAAACATCAATCATCAAATACATCAGACGTAGCGGGTCAGCCCCCCACTCATATTTTTTAACATTCCATAGTCATATTTAAGTCCATTTATGATAGCTTAAAAACATATTTAAATCTAAACCAGGTCCCGTTTCTCTAGCCAATAATAAAAAGAGTCGCAAGTTTGATAGAAGTCTATGTGTTTCTTTATCACCAGTGTCAATCCAGAAAATGAGCCAGAAAAATCACAACTATGAAGCTGGTGGGAAACAAGGGAAAAGTGTCAGCTCTTTCCTATTTTCCAATGCCCTTAAGAAATTAAAGTCAAATTGGAATGTGCCTGTATCTCAGCATTGCACAAGTTGCCATGTATTGTGGTCTACCAAATGTTTGACAATCCCTGTTTTTGCAGTCTTAGGCAGAGAGCTAAAAGCCCATGATGGACCCTCTGTGCATATGTTCAGGATGGCTTTTCTTTTTCATTTTTTCACTCTAAGATTGATTAACTTGCAGGAAATTACTGACACGGTTTTTACATTGGTGCTATACTTCGAAGCTGTGATACTAGGAGTGATTGTTACTGGGATGCCACCATATTTTGCTATGGAGAATGCAGAAAATCACAAGGTAACATATTAAGCTGTGATTTTTTAAAAGGTAGACAAGTCTTAGGTACTGGCCTATCATAGTGCCTTTTCTGCTTATATTTGGATCATATGGATTGGTCATCTGGCTGACTTCATGACCCATATGAATTGACCTCATGCATTGTAGTGCTGTACCCTGGGACCATATCATAGTGGAGTGAATTGAAGACCAATCTATCCATGGAGCCTTTTACAGAGCTCAGCTGCATTTGCTTACAAAACACAAAGGTCTACCGGCAACTAGATACGCAGGGATGTTGAGGCTTATATATACACCCATGTGTGTCCCCCAATTCCACTTCAGCTCTACACATGAGCAAACAAATACCTTGTGTCACTAGATTCTTCTTGAATCTGGATTCATTTCTCTGTGTTGTTTTGTGTGTCTTGTTGCAGTACAGTGAGTGGGACCCTTGATATCTCTTTCAGCCCTCCATTTCTGTGATTGTTGGATCTGTTCAGTCCTATATTGTATAGGTTCTTCCCAGATGATAGCATGTAGATGTGTTTGCAAACCAATTGAAAAGAAGAAAGAGAAAATCAAGTCTAATTGTTAGGAATACTGCCGTTCTTCATACAGCTATATGTATTTTAATGGTTTATTCTTGCACCTTTGCAGATCAAAGCCTGTACTCAACTTAAGATCTCAGGCCTTTATCCTTCTGCTTACTGGTGTGGACAGGCACTTGTTGACATTCCTTTATTTTACATTATTCTACTCCTCATGATAGGAAGTTTATTTGTATTTCACCACGGAGTTTATTTTTTTCCTGAGAAGTTTCTTGCTGTGGTAAGTTTCATATTTTTTCTTCTTTGTATTTCTTATATCTGGAATTTAATCCATCTCTGCCTAAGTATGGAGAGTAGATAAGGGTACTTCAGAAAACAGGTCTTTGTCCTGCTTACTGGCTCAGTGTGGACAGACATTAGTAGACATTCTGTTACTTTCCATTTCCATTTAGGAAAACAGTGCATTATTTAGGAATACTCAATCCCTACTAAAGTCATAAACTGTGTTGCCTTCTGGCTCCCCAGTATTGAACAGAAATCCAGCTGTGACACAGACTTCTTAGAGTACTTCCTCTAAGTATGTTTGCCCATTTGTTACTAGATGCTCCAGTCAGGAGATACCGTGAAGTGCACATTTTAGCTAACAAAACTAAGAGCTTAATCGTTTGAGTAGCAATCGTTTGATATTCTCATCTGCCAGCCTTACCAGGCAGGCATCGTACTGGGTACATTGCAGCATTTTCCGTGAACAAAACACCCATGTGTGCTTGAACACTATAAGTGTAACAGACTCTTTCTAAAGTCTGCAGAAACAAGCCGTGATTATCAGTGACCTGCAAGAGCAGTACTGGAGGGGAACAGAGCTGCTGGATGCATGTATGGATCCACAAGTGGGCAAATGAAAAGTAGGCGGAATTAAGAGCCCCAAGGGAGAAAATGGAGCACTGTTGTGTGTTTTCATGTCCGAACGCACTAAAAGCAACCCTGACAAATGTTATTTTTCTCCCTCAGGTTTTTTGCCTAATTGGCTATGTACCTTCGGTGGTTCTCTTCAATTATGTTGTCTCTTTCACCTTTAACACTATACAAAACACCAAAGAATTTTGGTCTTTCATTTTTTCAGTGGTAAGTTAAATTGTGGTATTTAATTTGCATCTCTCATTTGCCATAATTGAACATTTTTATATAAGGAAAGAATGGGTTGGATCCGGAATCCTCATTCCACCAACAAGAAAGATTTTGCTGGTAGAACATGAATTCTGTGTCATTTCTGCTGCAGCCACCTAGGGACCACCCTCCCAGATCTTCTGTGAAGGATCCCTAAACCCTATAGAGGATATTTGAGGAATTAAATTAGAATTCCGGATCCAAGCCATTATCTCCCACAATTTTTTCCCATAATTTGGGTGGGCTAGGTCCTGCGAACACACAACCCTCTTCAGGTTTTCAGTTTTCTGACTGCATGAGGATTATCCAGAACTTATGGATGAGTCCTGTCCCCTAGAAACTGACATATGTATGCTGTAAAGCTAGCCACCATGTGTGGAAGGAGCTCCTTTTCCCTCTCCCTCTCCTTGTGTCTGTGCGTGCCTGTGCAGGGCTCCTTCCACAGGGCTGGAAACTGACTGGATGAAACTAAATCGCACCGTTCTTTATTTGAATTCCTTTTCTGTTTCAGGCAGCCCTGGTTTGTTCTGTTGTCATTGAAATTGCTTTCTTTATGTGGTACTATACAGTAGCCGCTGTTCTTCACACTTGTTTTTCTGTCTTCGTGCCAATCTACCCACTTATTGGATGTCTAATTTCTTTTATAAAGGTATGTTTTCAGAGAACCTGAAATGTTTGATGCATTTTGTTTGTATATGTGCTGGGGTGGAAGTGAAAAGATAGTATTTCTCCAAATATATTATTTCCATTACCTTTTCTGAGCTACAGGAGAAATAATGGGGGTTTAATGAGTGTGGACAACCTCCTTTGCTTTACAACAAAAGTGTGACTTAGGGGTCTTTTAAAGATTGTAAGGCAAGGTGGGCTGGCAAGAAAGGCAGCAGGTGAAGAGAGGCCATCCCTTCCAGTGACAGAAGTGGGAGAACAAGCTTAGTGGGGAAGGAGCAGTAAAGGGGCTGACGCTGTCTTCACATCTGCAATAATTCTGGGATTTGGTCATATATGACTGTATCAGTTAGACATAATGACAGTATTAATATATTTGTGCAAAACCCAGCATCCACTCCCCAGTCAGAACAGATTTTGAGCGAGGGGAGGATGGGGAACAGCATCCTCAGCACCCTGTTCTACAACATAATTCTGCCAGCAGGGCAAGTTAACTGAGTGCAGCCATATCTAACTTGCTGGAAACTAAGACACAGGGAAATTTATCAATTTTCCCAGGGTGAAGCAGAAAGTCTGAGGAAACAAACAGAGCCAGAATCACACGTGCATTCAGCACATTCATTGCTGGCATCTGCCCTGCTTCTGCCAATCTGTATTATCACATGCTTCATTAAAAATTTCAGCACAGCTGTCCCATTTCTGAGGTTTGAGACCTGGGGTTTCTGACCTCAGAGCTGGCAGTCAGAATCCACTCCATCCACCATCATGGAAAGAACTGTGCCAGCTGCCTCCGCAAGGTCAGGATCACAACCTTGGAGGGTAAAGGGACCCATTTCAGTGGGCGAGGAAGGAAGGAAACTGGAGAGACCACGACACAAGCTAGCCTGAGCTGTCTTCTCCAGTCTCTATTCCTCCTCCTCTAGATAGGCAAAAAAGCCTGTCCAGCAAGTTCGCCTCTGCTGCACCTCCCACTCTGCACTGGATGCTCCTGTGTCTTTGGGCACAGCCTGTCAAGAGCACAGTCCACCGAATTGTGCTCTAAAATAATAAGCCAAATGTGGTTCAGCATCTGTCTTTATCAGAGACTTACAAGAACACTTGGCCTAAACTCTTGCAAATCTTTGGTTAAAGAGATACAACTCCATGCAACTTAAAAGTATGACATATATAGTCATCAGAAAAGTTTAGCAACAGCTACCAATACAGATGAAAATTGCATAAAATATGTTTTCCTTTTCTTTCCAAAAATAGTTTCAGGAATAATTGTCATAGAATAATGTAAGTCCCTTAAATGTCACTTTAAGACAGGCTCTAAGGCTGAAAAGATGAGTGAAGAAAGAACAGTTACTGTTTTTTATACATAAGAGTGAAGGAAAACATTTAAGCTCTCTGGGCAACATCCACAGAATGATGAAACAGAGATCTTCCTCCAACAGTGCCTGTGTGTTGACAGTTGGGTTTGATGAGAATTAGACATGCCAGATTTTCCTTCTGTGTAGAGTTGCCAGCTAGATTGTATTTTAAGGTTTGTGTTTAAAATCAGTATGATAAAACAGTATGATTAACCACATTCACTTGAATACGCTATAGCTTTGTAAGCAAACTTTATCAAAGCTTTTGGAAAATCATATGAATATATTTCCTGAATTATAATAGTTTAAATAAATTAGATTGAGCTGCAAAAACATTAGAATTATAAAAATAAGAATTTACTATTTTATTAGATAGCGCGGAAACTTGATCACAAGATGGAAAGACACTCAGAAAGATTGCTGGTTTCTGTAGTAGCGGTAAGCACCACATTTTTCTTTATGATACAGGAGATTGGTTATCTGAGGACACTTTTGAAAGTAATGGGCTATTGCATACATTTTTTAAAGTAATGAGAAAATGTTGCTGCTTGTTATGAACATTCTCATTTATACTTTGGGCAATGGTATCATATTCCTACATAAAATGTTTTACATGACTTGATTATATGCAGCACTGCAATTCATGCTAGAGTGTAAAAATCTTTTCAGCTGGAGGGATCTAATGGTTATTAAAGAGACACTCCTTGAACAAGATGCTCTTGAATCATTATCCATGCTTTGCTAAGACTCGGTGAATTGTTGCTGTTGTTACTATTGTTATTATTACAACATTGCATTTATATCCTGTTTTTTTGCCTCTTGTGAGGAACCCGACTGCTTACATGGTTCTCTTCCACTCCATTTTATTTTCACAACAACAAAAACAACAACCCTGTGAGATGGGTGAGGCCGAGAGTGAGTGCCTGTCTCTGAGTCACGGGTGAGCTTCATGGTCAAGCAGGGCCCCCACCTCCCCAGACCAACACTTTAGCTTATGACACCATACTTACCTGGGAAAAGCCCTATTACACTCAGTGGAATTTATTTCTTAGACATATATAAGATTGTGAGCTTAAGTGGAATTTGGTGGATGGTGGAGGACAGGAAGGCCTGGAGGAATGTTTTCCATGGGATCACAATGGGTCGGACACGACTTCGCGACTAACAACAACAACTGTTACTTTACCTGGGTACAAAAAGAGTAGTGGTAGGGTGAAAGATATAGCAGTATTTTTAGTTTGCCGCAAAACTTCCTTGGGATTTTCTGTGCCGATAAATCAAGTTTTAAAAAAGTAAATCTTTTTGCTGTCTATATTATCATTCAGAATACATAGAAGTGGTGAGTTACACAATTTTCAGATTTAGGAATAGAGAAGAAGGCAGTAATTTCAGGACACCTTTGATGGAACAGGGTTCTTATGTCCACTCTTCTGTTAGAGCCTTATTCAAATGTGCGAGCAGCTCATACCACCTTTTAAATAAGAGCTAATGAGATAGCAGTCTTGCTCTGGGGATGTGTTCATGATTTTGCATTCATGACATGGTCATGAGGAATTATGTAAAGAAGCAGCTTAGGCTGAGGCTTACAGGTCTCCTTCAGATTCACACAGCTGAGGCATAGGAACAACTAGATCTGTGCTTGTGCACTGGTGGTGCTTTTCTGATGCAGCCGGCCTTAGAGGAGCCCCTGTCAGAGAAGGAGGATTGGGGTTCCATGCAGAAGCCAGCCGTACCAAAGATGCTGGGCAGCCTGAAGAACCTCATCACAAGCATGTCCTTCCTGGGGACTTGAAGAACCTCATGGAACCACCTTGACCTCCAGCAGATGGGGCCCCCAGCTCTCTTCCTGTGGCTCCTCAGAGCATTGCTAGAGGCAGACCAGGCAGGGAGCCATCATCCAAGTGCCTGCCTGGCCACTGAACAACCTTTGCACCAAAGGACTCCTCAGGAGAAGGGAAATAACCCAGCTGCAGCTGCTGAATGAACCTCATAATGATGTATATACACTTCCAGTTTTCTCTAGGCATTTGCTCGGTTAACAGCTGTCATTGAGCTACTGCTCCATCTCAGAACTAGTAGGCTGGATCACACACACGGACAGTCCATGGGTGGTCAGGGGCAAGTGAGAGACAGCGGGTGCTCTGCCTGCAGAACTTCTGCCACCTCTGCTTTTACCGAGCAACCCACAACTGGCTCCTTTGTAAGTTTCTGTCTTGTCTGAACGTGAATCCCTCTGAGGGTGTTTTTTTAGGAACTAAGGCTTAATTCAGCAACAAGCCATGCATTGATTCCTAGCTTGTTTAGCCACTAAGCAACCCATTAGTCTGGGCTTGGATGACATGCTCAGCAACCTTCGCATTTATGGGTTGCTGGGTAAAAACAGAAGCAATGAGCAGGCAACAGCCCATGGATGGTGTAACACATGGGCTGACAGTATGTGTGAACCAGATTATGTTACGCTGGACCTTGCCACCACTGTGACATTTTAATGCTGTTACATATAGGGAAAGGGATATATATAGGGAAAAGGTGGATACAGCCTGCTGATAATGTTTTGCTCTAGACACAGCCTTCAGCTTGGTACAGAGAGGAAACAATGCCACGCCAGATGTTTCAGTAACACTCTACTCTAAATACCTTTTTTCAGGTTTCGCTTGATTTGCTCTTACTTGTAAATGCAGATACAGTAAATGAGTAAAGCTGTTGTAATTTACTTTTCCTTTTCTTCCTTTTAGCCTTATTTGCAGTGTGTAATTTGGCTCTTCCTTCTGCGCTATCTTGAGGTGAAGTGTGGAGGCAAATCAATGAGACAGGACCCATTTTTCAGGTCAGTGTGTCCGGATTTTCCTTTGAAAGATCAGTACTGACATTAGTGCACCAGATCAGGGTTTGCCATCAGTAAACTGCACTGAGGCTGCAGCAAAATTCTGTTTCTTTTGTACAATGGCAATTATCCTCACTTGAAAAGTTGAGTGATCTAATGTAATTATTTGCCCTGTTGTAATGATGAAGGATTCCTAGCCAGAAATAATAGTGAAAACTTAAAAAGAAAAATAACTCAAAATTAAATTAGTATTTCAGGTCAGAGGCTGACTATAGGTTTGTCCCACTTAGCCATCTATCTTTGCTTAGACTTTATATGTAATTTTGCATTTTTTATTAAAGGGAGACTGAACACCATAGCACTAGACAAGTATCACAGGGAGAAAAAAGCCTTCTCAAAGTAGACAGTTGTCAGGCTGAAAAGAAACTCATTTAACATAGTTTCCTCTATTGAAAACCACATGAAATTAGTTTATTAAATATGAAATTGCAAGAAAAATACATTGTCAGGTATGCATGTAGGATTAACAATGTGCCACAAGATATTTCCAGAATATTCCAGGCTGGATGTTTGAAAGCCATGTTTACATGACGTGTTTCTCAACATTTTTAGCACAATTCCCACTCGCCCACCCTGCACTGCCAGAGATACTCTGTCTTCTAGAGAACAGTCTCCACATCCCATCCTTCACGTGCCATCTCACTGCTCGGTCAATTCTTGAATGCTGCAGATTAATTTATGCTGCTACATGTGCAAAATCAATTTGGAATTTTATTTGAGAGTATTATTTTATGACTTTAATACATCCAGGTACTTATTTACTCTAATAGGAACACTAAGCCATCCTTGCCCATTCGTTTGTCCTCTCCCATCTGGCAAAATAGCCCTCCTGCTGCGGTAGGCTGAGAGAGCAGCAGCTCTTTCGGTTGCCCCTTGGAGGGCTCAAGGCTTAGCAGGGAGACAGAAAGTTGTTCTGCTCTTCCCTCAGTGGTGGGTGACCCTGGAAATCCCAGGACTTAGGAGCCCCCTGCAGTTACCTGTGCAGAGCCATTTACTTGAAGGCAGCTCCAGCTCACTGCCCAAGCAGCTTTGCCCAAGGGCGCATCACACAGAGGAACCCTGGCAGGCCTCCAGCAGTAGAGCGGTGCAGTTTCCATGGTCCGGCCTTCTGGCCAGGCAGATTTGCCTTCCCCTTGTGGCTGCATCAGTTCAGAGCAGACCTGTTTCCCCATCCTCAGAACTCCTGTGAAACTCAAGCCCTGGAAATTTCCAGAAGTGCCGCATGATGAGGATGAGGATGAAGACGTGATGGCCGAGAGGCTGCGGGTTAAAGAGATGACAACCTGCCAGAGCTGTGAGGAGGTAAATCGCTCCCCTTTGTCTTCGTGCTCAGAATCTCTCTGGCGCCAGATCCTGTTATGAAGGAACGGGCACAAGGGGTGGTTTGCCTGGCCCCGTGGGCACTGGCATTGCTATACAGAGGTGCAGGCCAGCGCATGGGGAGGGCACCAGGTTGGGGAGGGCTCATGCAGAAAGCCTCAAAATACTGAGGAATATGAGGTAGGCTGTGTGCCCTGTGGTTGTTTAATGATAGTGTCCATAGCTCCACAATGACAGAGGTGGCTGAAGGTCATCTCCACCAGCACAAAGAGATTTCTCTATGCAACCTCTGAAATGGGAAGTGTGTGTGTGTGTGTGTGTGTGTGTGTGTGTGTGTGTGTGTGTGTGTGTAGAGAGTGAAATGGCGAGATGTATAATTCTGACATTAACTAACTGGGATTTGCATTATGTAATCAAACTAAGTCAGTATTAACGTCTGCATTATCTTTTGTTTTATCAGAAGCCAGCAATTTTGGTTAGCAGTTTGTATAAAGAATACAATGAAAAGGCAGATTTTCTTATTAGAAGAAACATTAAAAAAGTGGCAACTAATCATGTTTCTCTTTGTGTAAAAAAAGGTTAGTATTAAATGAGTTGCTACCAAATCAAATTTAAAAAAAAGAGATATGTCATCTTGTTAAGTAAACCTGCAGGATTTTCACGTGCATTTTTCATGTGTATTTTTCTTCTGTAGGGGAAATTCTGGGAGTATTAGGGCCAAATGGAGCTGGGAAGAGCACACTGATTAATATTCTTGTGGGAGAAGTTGAACCAACTTCAGGCCAGGTATCTGACTGCAAACAAACTTCTGTGGCTCCCCTTCCTCCCATGCATATTTGTTAACCATTACAGGTGTATCTAGAACAACTTCTACAGCTCATGCAATAGTTCTTTCCTGGTTGACGAAATTGATGTTTCACACAGAGGCTATATGTTTTTACTAGATAGTATATGCAATGAAATACTACTAGAGGCTGGCATGGAGACTTACTAGCTGGCATGGAGACGTTGATTATTAGTCACCATATAGCTGACTAAATAGTGCATGTGAAGAGTGATGTACCTGCATTTGGAAATGCACATGTGTATGAAGTCTCAGTATGTTGTCTCTTGTGGTTTAGCAAACAGTTTTGGAATTACATAATGGAAAGAAATCTATGAACTGACTACAAAATATGTGGTTGAACTGAGTAAAACAGCACTGAGAGTTATGAACATGCTCATATGATCACCTTGATTCCTACAACATTGCATTGAAGAGTAAAGAGGAGGGCAAAGTGGGGTATTTGATTTGCAGGGAAATCCCGTAAAAGTATGCTTGGAAGCTTGTCCCAGTGAGGTCAGGTAAGTGGGTATAAGATTGCAGCTTTACAGTCAAAACCTAGCCATTGCAGACAAAAACTGGACCTTGAATGTTGCAAAGGGCAATCCTGAACAGGAGAGACAGCCTAATATACAAATGTGTGATCATATAGTAAAAATAGGCTGAATAAAATCTTGAGCTAATATTATTTGTCGTTATTTTAGTTTTCATATTACCAGCTTTAAATGCTTTCCTGCATCTTGCCTGCAAAGATTATATAAAGATATTGAATAAAGGCTGGTATATTCACAGGTGCTGATGGGAAATTATTCTTTAGGTGAGAATGAAGAGGAAAATTCAATGAGATTTGTGGGATACTGTCCACAGGCCAACCCTCTTTGGCCTGATATCACATTGCAGGAACATTTTGAAATTTATGGTGCTATCAAAGGAATGAGTGAGAGTGACATGAAAGAAGTCATAAAATGGTAAATGTTTCATTTTAAACTGCTTACTTGTTTGTGCATTAGGTATTATTTTTCTTTCTTTTATTTTACTATTATATGGGCTACTTGAAATGGCCACCAGTTGATTGTTTTATCATGCCATAGAATGGAGATTTTTATATAAAGGATAAAGTGCAAATTATATTCAGACTAAAGCTATGTAACCTGAAAAAGTACACCATTCTCATTTTTTAGGAATAATGTATGTGTTTCTTGGGATTATGCACTCTGCTCACCAGTATCTCATGTGTCCTCATTTGCATAGTATACTTTTTTCTGTTCTTTGTTCAGAGTACAAAGCACTTTCTTTCTTCAAAATATATCCTTATTCCTACTTGCCTAACACAGAGTGCACTGCTTATTTACAAAATATAAGGGATTTTATCAAGTATGATGAAGTCACTTGTGTGATGCTTGCTATAGTTTTAGAATACTCATAATGGAGTTTTTCTTGCCATTTTCCAGTATTTTTAAAAAAGCATGTATACATTTTACCAAGTGTACTTTTCACATTTGATGACTGTGGTTGAAAAGAAAGGTGAACCAAAAAGGGAGAGTCATGGTAACATTTGCATGACATGTCAACCTATTTTGGGCAACAAGAGATGGGAACGGCAAATAGCATGCTGCCACCATGCTGCGGAAGGATTCAGCCTTCTTCCATTCGGACCCTAATGAACACTTTGTAAATGAGTATCAACTCTGGAGAGCCCTTCACTTAAAAATCATGTTCATGATGCGGATGTGTGCAGTTATAACAGAAGTGTTGAGCTGCCCTAAATCTCAAGGGGATGGACAATCCAGTATGGATGAGGGCAGGGAAAAGGAATGAATTAATGCTAAATCCATCACCTTTCTTCCTTATCAAACAGCTTTCACCTTGTACTGTTCTATCTGCTGTACAGGCAAATCACATAAAACTAATCAGCACTGTTAAAAAGAAACATAATAAGCATATTCTGATGTTTTAAAGTTACTTCAAAATGATGCTTTAGGATGTTTACAGATGTAATAGACCTCTTTCAAAACTACAAAACTGCATTTGATTTTCTACAGTATTTCTAGTGCACTTGACTTCAAGGAACATCTACAGAGCAGAACAAAGAAAGTTGGGGCAGGAGTCAAGCGAAAGGTATTTTATTGTTCAAAGATGGATTTTTAAAATTCAAGCTAAATGAAAATAACTAATAATGGGGTGACCATTTGGCTATTCAAGCATCTCTCTCAAATTGCTGCAAGCAGAATTGAGGTGGGCACAGCTCAAACCCTTTCCCCCAGTATTTTTATTATTAATTAATTAATTAATTAATTAAAACATTTCTATGCCGCCCCATTCGCCGAAGCCTCGGGGCAGCTCACAACATAAATTAAAATACAAGAAGTAACAATATAAATATGAAATAAGTCGCCCTGGCCAGATAAAATAAGCAAATAATATTAACAATTAAAATGCCGTTTGAATAAAAAGGTCTTCACCTGGTGCCGAAAAACAAATGACGGCGCCAGGCGGACCTCGCTGGGGAGCGCATTCCATAGATTGGGCTCCACCGCAGAGAAAGCCCTCCTCCGAGTACCTACCCTCCTAATTTCTTTCACGGAGGGTTCCCAGAGAAGGGCCTCTCCCACAGATCTCAGGGGGCGGGCGGGTGTATATGGATGTAAGCGCTCCTTAAGGTAACCAGGACCCAAGCCGTTTAGGGCTTTATAGGTCATCACCAACCTATAGGTCATCATAAAAGATTTGCTCTTCTAAGAAAAGCATTTGTACCTCTGGAGTTTTGACTATCTTAAAGTGCAATCCTGCGCTCCCCAGAAAAGTATCCAGAGCCCATTTGATGCTGTAACCTGCCCTTCTGGTCCAGCAAGAGAGGTTAATGTGCCAAATGGGAGGCCCACCCACTGCGTTCTTCCCTCAACAGCATCAGAACTTTCCACCACTATAGCTAATGTGCCAGTGATAAAGACAGAAGAGAAGCATTCTCAAGGCATGTTGGTGATGGCTCATAAGGGTATCCCTACTTAGAGTAGATTGAGACTTAAGTTAGTCATGACCAACTTAAGCCTCATTCATGTCATTGGGTGTATTCTAAGTAGGGCAAAGATGGGATCCTACCCAAAGAGCTGCAAATTATTTTCTGCTTGGAAGCCTCTGAGCTTGGAAGCGTCTGAGGTTCCTGTGGCATGCTGGTAGGGTGGGAAAGACAGCTTGCCAATTTTTAGAGTAATTAGCCATCTGAGTAGTCTTTTATTTTCTTTCCTCTTCCCCCCCTTTAGTTATGCTTTGCTTTATGCATGCTCGGGAACCCTTCCATTACTCTGCTAGATGAGCCATCTACTGGTATGGACCCTACAGCAAAGCAGCACATGTGGTGAGTACCAGCCGATAGCAGGAAACTGTTGTTTCATGGAATCGCATGATATAGTTAGATAGTCAAAATTATATCCTGTTCTCACAGCATAACTGCCCGAACAGTTTTTAAAAAAGCATTTATTTTAAAATCGACACAGTGAAAGAAAATTTGGCAGCAGTGGCATCTAAAGCAGCAGCAGCAGCTTTTTTAGTTGTTTCCAGAGGAATATCCTTGTTAGCCAGTTGTAGCGAAACCAGTGAAGCAGCTTGTCAGACCTTGAAGACTAACAAATATATCACAGCACAAGCTGCAGCCTTCCCGTGCTACAGCACCTTGGCAGCTGTGGGGAACCTGCTTCTGTGCTTGCAAGTCTCTTTGCTGCTGACTTGGTCTCCCCTTTCCTGTGTGTGGCAGGTGAAGCTTTGGGCTGTCCTGCCATCACCGCTTAGGGGATCTGAGTGGACACATGTTTACCAATGGGAGCCAAGTGACTCCTATGCAAAAGCATTGCTGCAGGAGCTGGAGGAAGGATGGTGGGGAGGTAAGCTTGTGGGAAGAAGAAGGACAGAGCCATTGAGAAGGAGAGGAATGGAATGGCCGTGGAGAAACGTGTGACCCTGCATCGGTGAGGAACTTAAAGGTGCAACCAACAGGGTGGGCAAAGGGAGCAGAGTGACCACATGGCAGAGGAAGAGGAAGAACACACCCAGGTTAAACTACAATATAATAAATGTGTTAGGCTTTAAAATGTCATGAATTCCCTTTTTAATGGAGCTGTAGTTTTCTCCTCAGAATGCCCAAGAAAAAAATTTGGGGGGAAAAAATGAGTTGTCTTAAGGAAGCTTAGCTGTTGCTGTACAAGGAAAGGGTTTCAAATTAAAAAGACCATATCTACAGATCCTTCTCCTCTCAGTCATCAAGTTAAGGGTTATTTTTGAGAGGGCTGCATATATAAGATTGACCTCCCTGGCATCCTTGGGAAAATGATGCAAAAACCAAGGAAAAAGCATGTGGTTGGGTTTAGATTTGTCCCTCCTTGTAACTCCAGTTTGGTGGAAGATCCAGTAAATAGTTGTGTCCCTTATATTTGATTGCAGTAAGAACCACTTAAACTTTCAGGTTTGTTTTTTCACTGAGTGTTGATTACATTTTTTTAGGAAAGCAATTAGAGCGGCCTTTAAGAGTAAGCAGCGAGCAGCCATTCTTACCACGCATTACATGGAAGAAGCAGAGGCTGTATGTGATCGGGTAGCAATCTTGGTGTCTGGAAAATTAAGGTACCTCCTCCACAGATTGGAGCATCTTGGGAAAAGAAATTCAGATTTCTATTTCAAAATATCTTAAAGGTACTGACTTTTGACTTTGATATTGATTTTGCCTCCCTACCTGTCTTTTCCTCTTTTCCCTTAAACAACTAACAGGTGTATTGGGACTGTTCAACATCTCAAGAGTAAATTTGGCAGAGGATATTTCTTAGAAATGAAATTAAAGCATGAGCCAGACACACAGAGGAAGGAGTATCTTCAAAGGGAGATTTTGCACATCTTTCCAAATGCCACTCCTCAGGAAAGGTAAAAAGCTGTAGTTACAAATAGTGTGGATATTAAACAAATACAGAAGTTTGGTTCCTTCCTTTGGTGAAGGTGGCTTATTATCATGAAGGCACCTTGAGATTTCGGTAGTAGGCATATAAATGGAAATATAAATAAAAAAAATAAATTATGCATTGTGTGGGGGTTGGGAAGGAAGACTGAAGCACACTGGCCCATCCCCACCAAATCTACATGAGACCCCAGAGCTTGTAAAATCTCAGAACCAAATACTGACTCAAAGGTTTTAACCATTTCAAAATATCCCTATGCTGAGAAGTCCTAGTTTTCCTGCTTCGGCTAGAGTTTAAATTTTTAATATCTTAATTTCAGTCTTCCTAAATTTGGCAGTTATATCAGTAATAAAGCAGAATGAATTTAGCCCCTGAGTTCTAACTTAATGTAGAAACATAGAAACAGTGCGAGTTAGAAGGGGTCTTCCAGGCCATCTAGTCTGACCTTTGGCACCAGCTGGCTCCGCTCACGACATGCCCACCATGTGCACGTCCAGCCTATCCTTAAACACCCGCACCGATGGGGCCTCAACCACCTCCCGTGGAAGCCCATTCCACACCCTCGGGGTCCTAACTGTCAGGAAGTGCTTTCTGCCATCTAAATGGAACCTTGACTCCATTTTTGCTTATCTATTGTTTGCCTTCATGTCTTAAGTGTAGTCTCAGCATGTCATCTTCTACTGGGACAAGTGGACAAACATCAGCAATCCACACATAAAGCAAAATATTGTCAGATTTTCTGAGCAGAATTGTTAATTGTACTTCTTTTCTATAGCAACTGTTGCTCCTACTAGAAACAGGCAAAGCTTCCAAAGATGTTTGCAAGTCGGAGCTCAGAACCTCAGGTCCCTCTGAAGTCCCAGTGTGGTCCTGCAGCCTACCCACAATAGCCTAGTCCGTACCCCAACCTCCAGTTTCCAGTGCCATTTTTCCTCTGTTTAGAAAAATGGAATGACCCAGTTATTGGCAGAAGAAGGTGTGTGCTAAAATATGCTGGTATTTTGGCTGTGTACCTTGCCCTTGGCCTCACCTTTTTTGTCTTCAGACTTGTGTATCCTGGAATTCCCCCCCCCCCCCAAGAGCTTAGTTGAAATGGAATTTGGCCAATCACATAAAACCATTTTTTTTTGGGGGGGGTCATCCCTGAACCAGTTCCAGAGAAGTGATTCAAACCAATGTGTACAAATCCTTGATGAGTTATATGCCTCAAGTTTTCTCTCTAAAAGGTTTGTGAGCTTTCAGAAACTTTCTCTATAAAAGCCTTTTGACACCACATTCCTTCCTTCCACATCCATTATTTTGTAGATGAAAGAAAGCAGCATTTTAAAAGTTAAGTCCCATCTTTGCTGCTTAGTCAGACAGCATAGGATATAGGGGACTATGGCTCTGCACCATGACAGCTATGCCATGGAGTACCGCAGGGGTCCATTTTGTCCCCTTTGCTGTTTAACATCTACATGAAACCGCTGGGAGAGGTCATCAGGAGGTGTGGGCTGCGGAATCATCAGTACGCTGATGATACCCAGCTCTACCTGTCGTTTTCCACCAATCCAGGTGAGGCAGTGGCTGTGCTGAACCGGTGCCTGGCTGAGGTAATGGGCTGGATGAGGGCCAATAAACTGAAGCTCAATCCAGACAAGACGGAGGTCCTGTTGGTTGGCGGATCAGGCTTCGGAGAGGGTGAATTGAACTTAGTCCTGAATGGGGTTGCACTCCCTCTTAGGGACAAGGTCCGCAGCCTGGGAGTGCTCCTCGACCCGGAGCTTTCATTGGAAGCTCAGATGACAGCAGTGGCGAGGAGCACTTTCCTTCAGCTTCGGCTGATCCATCAGCTTGCCCCTACCTGGAATACGACTGCCTGGCGACAGTGACACATGCGCTGATGACTTCCTGCCTTGACTTCTGTAACGCGCTCTACGTGGGGCTACCCTTGAAGACGGTCCGGATACTTCAATTGGTTCAAAATAGAGCTGCCAGGCTGCTGACGGGGACTGGGCATTATGTTCACATGACTCCAGTCCTCCGTCAGCTTCACTGGCTTCCCATTGAAGTCCGGGCCCAATTCAAGGTGTTGGTGATGACCTATAAAGCCCTAAACGGCTTGGGTCCTGGTTACCTGAAGGAGCGCTTACATCCATATATGCCTGCCCGCCCGCCCGCCCCTTGAGATCTGCGGGAGAGGCCCTTCTCCGGGAACCCTCCGTGAAAGAAATTAGGAGGGTAGGTATTCGGAGGACAGCTTTCTCTGCAGTGGCGCCCAATCTATGGAATGCGCTCCCCAGAGAGGTCTGCCTGGCGCCGTCGTTATTTGTTTTTCGGCGCCAGGCGCAGACCTTTTTATTTAAATGTCATTTTAATTGTTAATATTATTTGCTTATTTTATCTGGCCAGGGTGACTTATTTTATATTGTTAATTTGTTTTATATTTTGAATGTATTATATTTTAATTTTATGTTGTGAGCCGCCCTGAGGCTTCGGCGAATGGGGCAGCATAGAAATGTTTTAAATAAAAATAAATAAATAAATAAAAATATAGCATTGGTGGACTTCCAGGACCCCTAGAAGTCCCAGGCCTGTTAAGGATACAGAATTGATCACAGTGACTTTAGTAGTCTAAGACTGAGTGAGTTATTAAATAAACCCTCTACATACATCAGCAGAAACCAGTATATTTGCAAATCAATGACAGTAAGAGTTGAGGAATAGAAGGATTTTTTTAACCATATACATAAATCTGATAGCAGGCCCTAAATGAACTTGATGGGATATAATACATTGAAAATAATATTTAGAAGCTTGTGTGTGATGTCTCAACCATGAACAATACTGTAAAGAAGTAACTTCATAATGACCTCATTGATTCATACGACCCACAACCTGCAAACATCTGTTTTGCCGCAAAAGCAAGGCATTGAAAAGGTCATTGGTGACAAGGGTGTACTCTGAGATCATTTGTTAGTAAAGGCATATTCTGCTGACTCCTGCTAGCAAGACAGAGCTCTCTACTTTGTCTTTGTTCAACTTCATGATAATGTTCATATCATATTTATAACGCTTTAGGAACCTTGAAGGATTAGGTAATTCCAAAGTTAGACATTATAAAAGATTGCTACCTAAGATACCCTGACTTTCATTTTTTCTTAGATTGTATATTTATATTTGTTTACATACTTTTGTGATGCCGTTTGGGCTAACCTATATGCCACCATGTTTCATTTAACAATGCAACAAACACCAGATTTATTTGCTCCTAGGCAAAAATATGTATAATTTTAATTTCTGGCTTTGCAAGCTTGAAGGTTTCAGTCCATTTCCCTTTTTTGTGACCATTCAATGAGTTTTTCTTCATAATGAGCACATCTATTAGACCCAAATAGGCAGGAAACAGCCTGTCACTATTCTGGTTATGTGATTAGTTGAGTACTCACAAAGGCAGCGTGTGAAGGGGTCAGTTTTCTGCTGATCAGACTTTGCAAAGTAAAGGCTTTACTTTGAAATGAGGTGCCACAGGGCTACAGCCTCAACTCGCTGGCTACCACCATACAGACTCTGGGCTGGCTGTAGGGAGAAGCTGGCCAGGTGGATGAGAACCCCCAGAAAGCACGGTGCCTGGGACTTCCTCAAACTTGGTAGCACTCTGGGTAGCATTCACCTCTCTCAATGGGGGTATCACTTTTAAAATCTACAGCTTCAGTTTGTCTTCAGTACCGAGAAGCACTGAGATTACATAAAACCATATGCTGACGTTAAAGGTATGGGGAGAACATGTAGACAAAAGAGTATTGTGGCACCTTAAAGATTAAGCATTCATAAGCATCCATGAACCATGCCACATTATGCTTGCTGCACACCACAAAGGTAGCATTTGATTGGCTTCGCTTGCTGCTGCTCACACTTACCCACCAGAAGGCTTTAATGTGAAATGCCACATCATGGGGCTGCAGCCTTAGCCAGCCATGGCAGTGGCATTTTGCTTTGGCAGCAGCGGGACAAGAGAAACAGCCCCCAGGAACAGGCAAGAGAAGGAGCAACCCACCTCACAGCCTGTTGGGTTCCTTTTGGGGTCCTCCTGAGCCACCAGGCCCCCTAGCTGCCTCATGGCAGGCCCTTGCAGCACCAGGGAGTGCTGTTAATTGTAAAAGGCTGATCCAGTGGGAAAGGGCAACAGAAAATCCATGGCAGGAGCTCCACCATTTCCTTAGCACTGCCTCCTCTTGTAGGGGCCAAATCCCCCGTTTACCTCCAGTGTGAGCAAGCACATTATGCCCGGTTGTGGGCTGGAGTCGTTTTCTGCTTTGTCTGATGGTGTGTAGGAGCATCAATGAATCGTGGAAATCTATGGGTCTTTAGTTACCCCGACACACACCACAAACTGCCCCCTTGTCAACTGTACATGGCCACCCGTGCGACAGCCACAGTGGCAGACCTGCAGCCAGCCAGGAAGGCCCTGCACTAGCAGAGGGACAATCCGCCATGTCCATCAGCAGCCTTCTCAGGACACATAAGATTGTTCCTGTGGCATGTAGCTGACACCAGCTGTTAATATCACCCTGAACCCTTGTAGTAAGTTCAGACTTTTTTTTTTCAGAAGGGCAAAATGAGTTATATACAATAATCCCCTTTTATTAGAACAGTTCCGTTTGGTTAAACATTCCAAACATGCCATATAACTAGAATGAACAAGAGCTTGTAATCTAATTATCAAGGCTTGCTGTGCCTCTTGATTCAAATGGGTCAAAATCCCAAAATAGATTGGAACTCCGAAGTCTTACTGTCCATAGGAGGGTGTTCCAGGATCCATAGGATAAAACAGACCTCTCCCTCCCTCCACTCCTCCCTCCTCTCTCTCTGTAGACAGAGATGGAAGTGCAGCGTCTGTTGCTTTCTTAATGTAGTGGCTGAAATTTCTCCTGCCATTGCTTACCCACCTTCAGTCTTGTGATGGCAATAAGAGCCCAAACAAGGCATTTTCAGGGGCAATTAAATAACCATGTGAGGTCCCAACTTCCATTAACATACCCCAGTAACAGTGGAAAAAGTGCACCAGCCTTGCTTCTATAAGCCCAGCAGGACTTTAGATTTGGTGGTTTCTGTCCCACAGATTCTAACCTTTCCCACCACATAAGGTCTTTGACTTAGATACCTTCGGAATACAGGAGAACATCTGCCTGGAGTATGTATGTATGTATGTATGTATGTATGTATGTATGTATGTATGTATGTATGTCAATGCAGTGCAAGGCAATACAATGCATAAACTGTGTGTATGTCCCTGGAAAACTTGGTTCTCTTTCTCGTCCGGAAATAGTAAACCCATCCACCCACTCTCATCTTTCTAATTTGTGAAACCTGAGAATTTTTAACCCTTCAAGAGGTTTATATCGCATGGAAAAAAGAAAAAATAACAAATTCATTTTCACTTTCTTTGCACTTTTCTAAAGATGACAGTAGATGTCACTCATGGTCTGTTAAGTAGACCTCACCCACACCGCTGTGTTTTAATTTTGCCTTTTCACGTTTAGTTCTGAGGCCTGTTCTTAACCTTCAGTCTTTTTAATTTATGGCTTATTGTACTGTTTCTGATGTTTAGCATGAATCATATCTTGCTTTTATTCCTGGTCGTCCTCAAAGCTTTTAGTTACAGGGTAGCTAATGGATATTGGTAATAAATAAGGATGAATGCACAGTCTAGCAGTTACTTGTTTTATATTCAAAGGACTGCCAAGAATTAGATTGTGATGCATTTAAGAAAAATTATTCATATGTAGAACACTATGTCTGTTCTAGTATTAATACAGTATATATCGTTATTTAAAAAGAAAGCGTGACCCTTCCTTTTTCTCACAAATTTTTGCACTTGCCTAATATTTCTCAGATTGGAACTTTATTTAGGCTCATGGGGCTTCGTTTTGATTTAGCCAAGGTGATCTTTCCCTTTATTCCATCCTGAGGCACTGTAATGTCCAGAGGGCAGATTACTCCTCCCTGTCCCAAACCTATTGTTTTTTCTATACCATAAATAGATATCGACAGAATATTTCTTCAGTCATCTGCATCCCTTCTGATTGCCAAGTATTCCATTCTTGAAAAATACTGTTGGCAGTGTCTACAAAATTCATACTCTTAAATTAAGACAATACCTTAATGTATTATGTTCTGCTCTCATTTATTTGCCCCTATATGTATTTTGTAAGAAAGGGCTTCTCTGCAAGAATTTATTGTGCCCTAAGGAGCATTTCCTCATAGAAGGCTGTGGAACCTGTCCATGGCATTGTTCCCCCCCCCCAAACCTCTACTGTGTTATATAGCCTTTCACATGGGCTTTTTCTTTAAGAGTGAAGCAGGTGCAGTATCAAATGTTAAACTGGGGCAAGCCAGAATAAAAACTCCATTGAGAGTCTCAAGAATGCTTTACTACAGCTGTATGGCAGCACTGCCTTCTGCTTTGGTTAATGCAGTATATAGAAAGGGAGAGAAATGCAAACCCAGGGGAAAAGCTCTGTGTAAAGTATGCAGTTTTCCCCTGGTAGAAGAAGGTCATCTCAGTAAATGCCTCTTATGGAGAAGCACGAGTCTCTGTTCTTGGGGTAAAAATGTAGCATCTCTGTGCATTAAATTGGTTTTTGTCTAAATATTTGTCCATATCATCTGGTATTTATTGGTATAGAAAGACCTTGCCCTCTTATTTTTGCCAACTGTATTCCATTTATAGGCAATTTAAACTGCATGTCAAAAGAAAAAGCTGGACTAATATTTTCTTTTTCATTCTAAGCAGTTGCATGACTTGCTCTTTTCACTTTTGAAAAGTAACCACAATGGACTGGACTTTTAGTGCCTATTTTCCTGCAGTGATTTCCAACATACACTCTGTTATGGCTGAGAGTAGAAGTTGAACTTCATCTTTCTCTCAGTTGAATTGGCTATTCTGTTGCCATTTTATTTGTTTGTTTGTTTATTTATTTGGGGTATTTCTAACCCCTCCAATCACTACACATCTCTGGATGGCTTACAAGAATAATTCAGTAAATACAAAAGTATAAATCTCAAATAGCCCAAACAGTAATTGTACTAATAACACTAATAACCCATAACTGGAATAAAAACATAATTAAAATTTTTAAACTTTAAAATACTGGGTAAATAAAAGGGTCTTGACCTGGCACCAGAAAGCATATATACAATTCTTTAGCAGACACTTCAGTACAGTTGTCCTTTTTTCCTTTTCTTTTTTTCTAAGTTTTTTTTAAGGTTAAGCTTAACTTAATTTTCAAATTTGGTTTTATTACCATGAGGGGTATTATTTTATATTATTTTTTAAAATCTGAACCCCCTATTTTAGGCAACAGTTGCCTCAGATGTTCTCAATAAATAAGCTTTCACACAATTTACATTTTAGGTCAAACATAAATTTCTCAGCAAACTAATAAGTATAAAACTGCTATGTAGAAAAAACATCTCTAATGTCTTTATCCACACCAAGTTACATCCAGTGTTAGCCTAACTGATGTTCCATTGATTTACATGAGTCTACTCTGAGTAGGACTAACTGATGGTAACCAATAGTGTTTACAATACATTATACCAAAAAATAAAATCAAGCAAAATAATTAAATACTATAAAAGTATAATATGCAAATAAAATATAAATCCACAAAGCCTGGTAACAACAATATAAATGACTTTAGGAAATTAAGAACAAGCCGCAGGAGTTTGCCTTCATTCACTGTGTTGACACAGTCAGTAGAAATTGTCATACACAAGAGTCATTGAGTGGTTTGTTGTGAAAGCAGTCTGACTTCTATCAGCATCACCTCTAAAATTTACACTAATGTTCTAACGATGTCATAGACATCATTTTTTTTCTACATCATTTCTAAAAGATCTTTTTAAGTTTTAAAACTCGTCTTGGCCTAAGTTTATGCCCACATTCTGCCATTTTATCTGTATTGCTCCTAAACTAGATACAGAGTTATCTCAGCTAAACTTTGTTCATCTTCAGATACAGCATTTTCATGAAAAAAATGCTGTTTACAGGAAGACTGTTACTTCCCTACTACCTTCTTGTGATCATAAAGCACTGTTCTAGTTTTTGATCCTGGGTGAGATACAGAAAGCAATTGGTTATGCTGCTGATAACAAACAAATTAGGTCAGAAGGTAAAGAGTGGTTAGGAATACGACTGCCAAGTGTGCAAGAATTTACATCTTTGTACACTTTAACTAGTTAAAAGGTATAGAATAAAAAAGAAAGTATGCTGGAATAAGAATGAATCAAGGAATAGTTTTTAAAATCATTGATAGGAACAACTGGCATTTCTGTAGATTGTACTTGCTGCTTTGTAACATCTTTCTTTTGAGTATCATGTAGCGCCTCAATTCTCTTATTATTTCAACTGGTAATTTTTAATATTTGAATGTCTCCTTAAATACCTCCTTAGAAATAAGTTGATAAAGTTGGAACAGATAAAACAAAAATAAGTTGGAACAGATAAAACATCTAGTCAGAACCAAAATACTTGTAGAGAGCAACTGCAAGATGTCAGTGTAACAAAATGTCTTTCTGAAGCCACCTGCGATTGTCATTGTTGTGACATGTGCTCTTGTCTATTTTGTGTTGCAGTTTTGCCTCAATTTTGGCATATAAAATTCCAAAGGAAGATGTCCAGTCGCTTGCATTGTCTTTTTCTAAACTGGAGGAAGGTAAGGTAGCAATTTGCGGAGTAAACTGTTTTGGTGAAGTTTCCACTGTCTGATTCTCAGGTATCCATCCAAATTCCTTGATTTCATTCTGAAATCACCCTGTCAGTGCCTACCCACATCATCATATCATCCCATAAAATCATCATATATATAAATAAAATTTGCCTCATTGTCTAGCTTAGCCTCCCAGGCCTGTTTTCACAAGCACAGTGAAGTCCTCTAATATTAGGTGGAAGAGAAATGAGAAATCAGTTTGCCATTTCCTCACAATTCAGTTTGACTAACTCTATCATCCTTAAATATTAAAGAATTCCAAAGGTTCCTACTGTTTTGCATACCTGGTGGGGTTCCCAGTCCCAACAATGTTATAGGACAGCTGGGTTCATACACCTCTGATAGACCTTTGTGCATGCGTGTCGGAGAATGTCACAAGCTCTGTGTGCACATCACCGTGCCTGCAAGCTGCAGACTAATTTGCTATTCCTGGCAGCAGAAGGAATAATACGTCCTTTTAAAGTGCACTTTTATATTAAAATACATTTTTCTATTTTGATGCTTAACTATCACTGAGGAGTAAGCATTTCTTCTTTCTAATGTTTTAACAGCAAAACATGCCTTTAATATTGAAGAGTACAGTTTCTCTCAAGCAACACTTGAACAGGTAATTTAATGAGACTTTTCTAAAAATTGTGCAATCTTACAAAGAATAGTTTTCATGGTTTTCACATTTATATTTACATGTGGTTTAAATAAAACAACTTGTCATTTGAGAATACACTGTCAGAACTAGAAGTGACTTACAGCTCCCATTCGTGCTACAGACTTTTTAAAAATAGCTTTCTAAGTACACAAAAGATTTGTAACTTAACATTCTCAGTCATTATCCCGCTGTGGAGATTTGGAACATTGTACTAACTTGGCCTTCCTCTTTGCCCACAGTTCAGCAGAATTCACATGTCGCTGTAATTTCATGTATTCATGAAATTCTTACTCTTTTTAGGTATTTGTGGAACTTGCCAAAGAGCAAGAAGAGGAAGACAGTTTCGGAACATTAAACAGCACACTGTGGTGGGAGCGAGCCCAGGGAGAGAGAGTTGTTTTCTGATCTGTTCCACGTTGTAGAATTTAACAATGTCATTCTTCAGGATTTTGCAAATTAATTGTTTCTGTTAGTTTGGTTTGTATTCTTCAGAGTGTGTGCACTGACCACTATGAACTAGAAGCGTATTCCCAAGCAATTCAGAGTATAAACAATACTGATTCCCTTTTGTAAAAATGCAAAATTACTTCCATTCACCTTATTTGCCTTACATACATCAACATCATAATTATCCTTTTAGGAGAAATTGTTCGGTAGCAGTGACAGAAGTAAGTCAACATAGGATTTATTTGGAGGGTGGGATGTACAATTTCCAGAAAGTCATATACCGAAGCGCATCAACAATACAGTAGTTGACATCCACATTATTAGAACAAGTGGTTAAATATCTGATTCTAAGCCCTTTATACATATTGCATTTTATGAAGTTTGATGTATTTTTTATCCTTAAGGTTGTTATAAGCTTTTGTTTAAATGTGGAGAAATGACACCAATCATTATCCAAAACTTACACCCACATCCCTCAAATTGCCCTTTGAACTCCTTCAACAGTAGCCCTTTCCTTCGCAGAACTAGCATGCATACACTAGTTTGCTAATATGTAATTCAGCCACACATGCAGGCTTGCAAAACTAGCCAGTAACTTTAAATATACAAGACAAAAGACAAGGGCAGGAGGAAATAGGGAGGGTGACCTACTTTTATATTGCCTCACAGATCTAGGCTAACTTGAAAGAACACTTTGTGGCATTGGTAAGAATTTTTTCACTTGAATAGTAAAAAAATGCATTGTACTTGCACTTTAAATCACTCTGAATTACTCTATTGCTTGTCATTCGACAAAGCCCAGATATATGTCCTTGTATGTACAGTGTAGCATCAGGCAACTATATTGTTTGTTTTTGAATGGTAAGTCTAAGTTGTGTCATTGTTGCAAGTTGCACAGAAGCCTATACTGCATGCACAGGTATATTTAAATGGTTTGCACAAATAAATACGTTTCACTTTTACAAATGCAAATTGTGAAAACCAAATGAAAAAAATCTCCTTGTACATTCCTTACGAAGCACATAGCATGTTAAAGCATTGCATTATCTTGGTTATTTTTTTGTTGAATTTGAACATTCAGAATCAACCCCATGTTTGGCAAGCTGACTTTTCTGTCTTCAGTTTTCAAGGTCTTTCCTTGACAGTGAAACTGTAGCCTTGTACTTATCATTGTTGTGACGATGATAACTATGGCAAAACAATAATGATTCTATTCCATTATCACTGGAATAAAGAAAATCTAATGAATAAAGGTTTATGTTTGGCACAGTTGTATTTGCACGTTATCAGTTATGACTTACTTTAAAGAATAAAGCCTCTAAAAAGGAAAAACTGGCAATCGTGTTATCATAGACATTACTAAATCCACCACAGACACATTAGGCAAAGTTGTGAAAAGTTTGGTGCATAAGGAACAAATGAACATTTCTCTCATCCAAAACACCATTGCCTTAAAATCTCAGACTTGGTAAACACATTCAGGTTACTTGTGTTGTGTGAAGGCTGTTGCTTTTGCAAGATTTTCATGCTCAGGATATCTCATGCTTGTCCATTTTCTAAAAGTGAAATTGAATTCATTCAGTAAAAGAAGGAACATGTAACCATAGTGCTTTATTATTTTGCATCCTTTTTATGCTTCAAAATGAAAATCTATTGCTAACCTATTTGGTAACCAAAATGAAAAATATATCAAATAAGTGTGTTGTGCAAAGTAGATAGTGTGTTCTTCAAACTACATACAAAGTTTTGATTTAATAAAGATGCAGTTATGCAAACTTCAGACAAATATACAAAGCATATAAGAAAAAAGCTAGAGCTGAACATGCTAATATTTATCTCTGCATGTTTCACTGAGATTTGAAACACACTCACCACATGGTGCATGTCTTTTGGATGATGTTCTCCAGTACTCAAACCATTCATCATTCCCCTCAAATGTGGCAAAGAACAGCTTTGATAAAAGATATGTTCCAAACAGTTCAACAGATGGCTCCTGTTACCTGTTCAGCAACTTTTATCATGTTGAAAGTAGAACGGGGCTGAATACAGGCCTCATCCTTCCGACCACATGGTCTAATTTTGACCTCAAGCAGGAGCCCATAGGCTCAGTGGCATATCCAACCAGGGCAGCAGCATTTCAAGCAGCCCCATAGGAGCATATTGCTTCAGCAAAATCTGGATGCCTTGTAATTGTCTCAGTCCAAAGTAGGGAAGTAATTAAGAACTATGAATGGGCTTCCCCCTCACCCCACTGCCACCCCACAAGGATCCATACTGGGATCAGTGCTTTTTAACTTGCTCACCAATGGTCTGGAATGTAGGGAACGCAATGAGATAGAGGCAGTAGTAGATGTTTAGGACAAAAAGAGACAGGGAAGAGCCAGAAAAAGGATATCCCCAAACTGGTGAAATGGACATTAAAACGGCAAATGCAATAAGCAAATGAGAAGTGATGCACCTTGGAGCAACAAATTATGACTTTACATCAAAACTCAAGGGGTCTGAGCTGGCAGCGATTGCTAGGAAAAGGGAAATTTCCATGTTGGGCATCAAAAGGCAAGGAACTGAAGATGAAACTTTCAAGACAATCATGCCTAACAACTGATGTGCTCAGACTTGGAGTACAGTGGCTGGGTGCGGTCATTGCACCTTAAAAATAATATTGCAGAGCTGGAAACTGCCAAAAAGGACAACCCAAATGATTGAGAGTCGGGCTACTTCCCTATAAGGAATGCTTACAACATGCAGGCCTTAGTATCTTTGAGAAAAGACATTTAAGCAGAGGTATGATAAAGGTGTGTGAAATTATGCATGACGTGGAGAAAGTGGATAGGGAGAGTTTTACTAATCCCAGTGGGATTAGTACTTGTTGTCAGTGATGAAGCTGAATGATAGGAGAGCAGATAAAATGAAGTGCTTCTTCACAGAGTATATACCTTAACTATGGCCTTCACTACCTTGAGCTGCAGCAATAGCCACCAGCATTCTTACGTAGAAAGAAATTAAATTCAAAGATGATAATGGCATCCATGGCTACCAGTCACTGTGGCTATGTTTTGCCTCTCGTATCGGGCAGCACACTTTTCAATATGACTTGCTGTTGCCCTCGCGTCCCCTGTGTGGGTTTCCTGCAGGCATCTGGTTGGCTACTGTGGGAACAGAATGCATGACGAAGGTCCAGGAGTGGCTCCCGGAAAGCACAAACCCCAGCCTAGAAGCAGGCCCAGCTATGTCTCTCAGGTCCCTGCTTGGAATTGCTGCCTTCACCATTACGGAAATGTTGCGCGGCAAGTGATGCCCTGTTCCTGGAGGAACTGGGCATGGAGAACACGTACGAGGAGCTTGGCTTGAGTTCTGCAGGCTCACAGCTGTGAGGTTCAGTATGTGGACCTAGCTGTGTGCTTCAGTTGTCTGTTTAGCAACAGCAGATTTGGCCAGATCATGCCTCTAAATCTGAGTTGGGAGCTCACTCAAGGCCAAGGCCACAACAGGGGAAAAGGCTGCTCCTCAGGAAAAAAAAAAACGGTGTTGTCAAAAACAAGTATATACATAGTTTGCATAAAGTAGAAGACACCAGACAGCAGCTTGTTGGTCTGGACACAGCGATCCAGCAGTGCATGCGAACTTTGTTCACAGATGCTTCTGACCCAGCATGGAGTTCCTAAAATTAGCCCTACTTAAAGTAGATTCATTAAAAGGAATGGGAGCTGAGTAAGACTAAAACTTGATACAATCCATGGATATTGCATAGTGCTGAATGTGGCCTTCACCCACTTGCATAAACTTTCCATGAAAAGAACGTTTCCAAATGAAAACATTCCATTTTCAGATACAGCATACTTGTTCACCATTGCAAATACTATGCTGTAATTTTAAAGCACAGAACCAACTACAAAGCTTGAAAAGAAGAGCTGTACTTCCCACTACTTTGCGTATAAAGTAAAAGAAATAGTGTGCTGTTGACTCAGATACCATCCTTTACAAATAAAATACAGCATATTTAGACTAGCATGTAAAGGGTGTTTGACAGAGGCAGTGTGCCTTCCTTTGGTATCTTGCAGAACAGGAATGCACAGCCTATGGGCCACATAATCTCTGGAGCTGGCTGGATTGCAGCTTTACTGCTGCTTAATGGTATGACCTAAATCATATCCCTGATGAATATACAATAGAGGTTACAAATAGATGTAAGGAATTAGATTTGATAGACAGAGTGCCTGAAGAACTTGGAGGTTTGGAACATTGTACAAGAGGCAGCAACTAAAACCATCCCAAAGAAAAAGAAATGCAAGAAAGCAAAATGGCTGCCTGAGGAAGCTTTACAAATAGCTGAGGAAAGAAGGGAAGCGAAAGGCAAGGGGGAAGAGGAAAGATACACCCAACTGAATGCAGAATTCCAGAGAATAGCTAGAAGAGATAAGAATGCATTCTTAAATGAGCAGTGCAAAGAAATAGAAGAAAACAATAGAATAGGGAGGACCAGAGATCTCTTCAAGAAAATTGGAGATATGAAAGGAACATTTCATGCAAAGCTGGGCATGATAAAGGACCAAAATGACAGGGACCTAACAGAGGAAGAAGAGATTAAGAAGAGGTGGCCAGATTACACAGAAGAACTATACCATAAAGAGCTTAACGTCCCTCATAACCACAATGGAGTGGTCACTGACCTCGAGCCAGACATCCTGGAATGTGAAGTCAATTGGGCCTTAGCACGTCTGAGCAACAACAAAGCTAGTGGAGGTGACAATATTCCAGCTGAGCTATTCAAAATCTTAAAAGACGATGCAGTAAAAGTGCTACACTCAATATGCCAGGAAACTTGGAAAACTCAACAGTGGCCAATCGATTGGAAAAGGGCAGTTTACATTTCCATCCCAAAGAAGGGCAATGCCAAAGAATGTTCAAACTACCACACCATTGCACTCATTTCACATGCTAGCAAAGTTATGCTCCAAATCCTACAAGTTAGGCTCCAGCAGTATGTGGACCGAGAACTACCAGAAGTACAGGCAGGATTTCAAAGAGGGAGAGGAACTAGAGATCAAATTGCCAACATACGCTGGATCATGGAGAAAGCTAGGGAGTTCCAGAAAAACATCTACTTCTGCTTCATTGACTATGCTAAAGCCTTTGATTGTGTGGATCACAACAAATTGTGGCAAGTTCTTAAAGAGATGGGAGTACCTGACCATCTTATTTGTCTCTTGAGAAACCTATATGTGGGTCAAGAAGCAACAGTGAGAACTGGACACAGAATCACTGATTGGTTCAAAATTGAGAAAGGAGTTCGGCAAGGCTGTATGCTCTCACCCTGCCTGTTTAACTTATATGCAGAGCACATCATGAGAAAGGCAGGGCTAGATGAATCACCAGTTGGAATTAAGATTGCTGGGAGAAATATCAACAACCTCAGATATGCAGATGATACCACTCTCATGGCAGAAAGTGAAGAGGAACTAAAGAGCCCCTTGATGTGGGTCAAGGAGGAGAGCGCAAAAGTTGGCTTGAAACTCAACATTAAGAAAACTAAGATCATGGCATCCGGTCCTCTCACTTCCTGGCAAATAGATGGGGAAAGAAATGGAGGTAGTGACAGATCTTATTTTCCTGGGGTCCAAGATCACCGAAGATGGGGACTGCAGCCAAGAAATAAAAGACGCTTGCTCCTGGGGAGGAAAGCTATGGCAAATCTAGACAGCATACTAAAAAGCAGAGACATCACCCTGCCAACAAAAGTGCATATAGTCAAGGCTATGGTTTTCCCAGCTGCAATGTATGGCTGTGAAAGCTGGACCATAAGGAAGGCTGAGTGCAAAAGGATTGAGGCCTTTGAATTGTGGTGCTGGAGGAGACTCCTGCAAGTCCCGTGGACTGCAAGGCGATCAAACTGGTCAGTCCTAGAGGAGATCAACCCTGACTGCTCTTTAGAAGGCCAGATACTGAAGATGAAACTCAAATACTTTGGCCACCTAATGAGAAGGAAGGACTCCCTGGAGAAGAGCCTAATGCTGGGATCAATTGAAGGCAAAAGAAGAAGGGGACGGCAGAGGATGAGGTGGCTGGATGGAGTCACTGAAGCAGTCGGCGTGAGCTTAAGTGGACTCCGGGGGATGGTGGAGGACAGGAAGACCTGGAGGAATGTTGTCCATGGGGTCGCGATGGGTCGGACATGACTTCGCGACTAACAACAACAACAATGGTGAAGGAGGGAAAAGAGGCAGAGCTCAGGGAATATACCAGGAAGGACACTGAAAAGAGGCAAAGATCTCATTTGCAAGTCAGGGGGTTGGCCCTTTCAGAATCTCCATCCTTCCAGCAAAGGGGCAGAGTTCAGGATTATCAGATGGCAGATGCACATAATGAGGCAGGTATTCGTTTAACCTCACTGGGAGCTGTCCTTGGTGCTTCAGTCACCAGACTGTGTTGCCACTTTTCCTGCTGTGGCTCCCTTACTGCTTCGCTCACCATGCCAGCATCAGAAGTTGGCCTGGGCGGGCTGGGAAGTTCAGACGGCTCTTTCCTCTGACCCTGCCACAGCTGCCACCACAGCCCTCCTCCCTGCCTTCCTGGCTGGCCCTGCTGAGCAAAGGAAGCACCATGATCCAGACTGTGGGCCTTCTGTCCTATTTAAATGTAGCATTTTTATATGCCCACACTTCTCTTATGAATGGCAATGATTCGAACCAGCTGGATTCTGCCTTTGGAGGGGCATGGACAAAGAGGTCACAATTCAGTCTTCATTTCATTCTTGTGCTCTCATTGGCCAGGTTTTACATTTGCTTTTCAAAATGTGCACTGCTTTGGCAGCAAGGTCTCGCCAGGTGAGTAAGAGGACAAGTCCAGAGTGGAGGGTGGGTGGGCTGGCAGATCCGGGCTTTGTGAGTGAGCAGCTGGCTTTGGCTGGCCAGGGGGAACTTTATAGGTGGTGGGTGGGCAGGTGGGGGGCTTTGGCAAGGAGTTGCATGGTGTTTGCAGTAGCCACAGATGGGAAAAGATACAGAAAAGTGTAAAAATTAGGCTACACCTTACATCATCTCCCCACTCCTCTTTGTTTTCTTTCACCCTCATTTTCCCCTAAGTCACAGGGGAGGCTTGAGGGTATTACAATGCTTTATGTGAGCACCCCCCCCCCTTTTCGGCTTTTTGTTATATTGCCAAAAAAGAGTGTGTGGGGTGGGGGGAGTTTTAAAAGAAGTTAGGCCAGATCTTGAGGCCATGAGGTCTGCAATGTAGGCTTGGCAAACAGGATGGGACAGTGGGGCAAGACTTCCTAAGCACCCCAGTTAAAAAGCCTCTGCTGTTTCAAGATGGGTCGGTACATGAAGAGGAGTCACAGGTCACAGGCAGACAAAAGTCAGTGTGCCAACTCGGGACACTGTCCACTGTGACATGGCTGTCGTGGTGGTCTCCCTCTCCACCTCCAGGGCTAGCTGTGCTCTCAGGTTTCTCATTAGGGCTCAGCCCCATTCGTGGGGGCTCCTGCTTAGCATTGCACCATATGAGATAGGGTGGCAGCAGAATGCCTGCTCAGGCGTCCTTCCTCCATCCCTCCTGTTTTTGTGCTTCTTTACCATTCAAACTGCCAGATGAGGAGGGGCAGCAGTCTCTGCACCAGCCCCACTGGAACCCCACACAATTTAACACTAGCAGTGATGCCAGCGCCCCTCCCCCTTCTGACTGCAAATATCACTCTTCTGGAACAGCTGTACTCACTGCATAACACTTGCATATCCTCCTTTTGTGACATCTAAATGAGATCAAATAAATTATGTCTCTATTTAGATTATCTTATACTGGGCACTTGGCCCATATCATGATTTTTCTTTTTTAATGTGCATGGCTATCACTACTGCTCAGCTTCTATTTTAAAGCACTTCAAAATCACTTTGCTGCCTTTAAACAATACATTAGAATTATAAAACTATCAGCAGTTTGGTGCCTTTTAGAGACTCGCAGCTGCTATTAGCACTGAAGTGCATTCTTGGAACTTTGCTTCTGGTACAGAAGCATTTTCAAAATCCGTTTCCCTCTTGCAATTTAAGGATCTGAATAATTTATTCAGAATGTAATGCTATCAACACTGAAGCACTTTATTGGAACTTTTCTGCCTGCAGAGGGGAACAGAGTGGGAGGAGAGACTGGATAAGAACCAAGTTGACTGAGCTGAAATAGGCTGCAATTTTCATTGATTACAGCTCGATTGAGGGCAGGGCAGGGCAGCTATTTGCCTCTCTGTCACAGACAGCCAGAAGTCTTGGGCTGGCCTTTGCTTGCTCCGGGTGCCTGACCTCTTGGCCCAGCTGCACTTAGCTGAAGGGCCTGAAGGCAGAGCCACCAAACATCCAGAGCTGGGTGTCTCCAGCTTCACCACCTGATACTAGGCACAAGATACTTGTCTAGAAACTTGTCTAGACTACTTATCAAGATACTACTAGATACTTGTCTGCCCTGGGCACAATGCTGGGAGGAGCTCTGTTGGAGGGCAAGGAACTGAGGCATTTCCTCTAAGTATTTGAGTAAATGATTAGAATTTTAGCTATCTGCTTTGTAGCCTTGCTGCCAGACTCATGGCACAGCCTGTTTACCACTAGATGCTGCTACGCATAAGGAAGGGCAGTGCTGCGACCTCGGAAAAGTGCTCCCAAGGTGGAGCTGGGACTCTGGCTGCACAGCACCCTTCTTCTATCCTCACAGCCAGCACTGTTTTTTCCACACCAGCAGCAGCCCTGAAGCCGCCAAGTGTGACAGCGCAGTGGTGGGTCTGCTCTGGGGGAATGGAGGAGCAAGGTTCCAGGCGGTACCTGATTCCCTCCTTCTTGTGGGCAGGGGCTAAACAGGGAGAACCAAAATCAGCTCTCTGACTTTTGCAGGTTGGGAGAGGTGTCTCCTCCAGCCCTGGATGGGAAGCTCGTAATCCTCTGTGTTGGGGCGGTTATCGGCAGCCCTACGGGTTGGCACCCTCCCAGTGCTCTAACTTTGTTTGAAGTATATGATCAATAATATTTAAATGGTCAGTAAATTGTTGAGTACTGTATCATAAAATTAGTGTATGCTAGCAGATAAATGGGATCCCACAATAAAATGTTTCCAACAGCAAATCCTCCATCCTAAGAAGAGCAAAGTGGCATAGCTCAGGGTTTCCCAGGATGTGTGGGACCAGGAGGGGGGAGGAAAAGCAGCACTTATTTCTTTCTGAGGCACCTGAAACATTCCTCATTGGTGCCCTAAAACAACGGGAAGGACAATGCATGAGACTGTCTCTAACCTGTCAAACTTGGAAGAATGCAGACATCCAATTGAGGGCAGGTGAAGCATGCAGGTGGTCTGTGCCTTTTACCCCTGCTCACGAGGAGGAGGGGGCCAAGGCAGCACCAGGACGCCTCATATCCCAGTTAGCCCTCGCTCATCCCCTCCCCTAGGACACCCCACGCCCACCAGCCCAGAAGCTGCATTTTCTGGCTGTTTCAGAGTCAGAGCCAGAGAGAATCACACCCACTGGGAGGAAAGAAGTTGGGGGGGCCCATGGTCAGGATCCCAGCTCTAAACTTGGAATGCCTTTGCAAGGTCCAGACTGGCACCCTGCCCTACCTTATGCCACCTAGACTGCATTGAGAAGCAACAGACTTGCACCCCAAAGGACTTCGCTTAGGGCTAGCT
Organism: Varanus komodoensis; assembly: GCF_004798865.1. Classification (NCBI taxonomy): domain Eukaryota; kingdom Metazoa; phylum Chordata; class Lepidosauria; order Squamata; family Varanidae; genus Varanus; species Varanus komodoensis. Next base: position 135,905 of record NW_025335417.1, on the reverse strand, counting down.
GCTAGCCCAAACTAAATAACTGGTTTTGCTGAACACTGGGAAGGGGATATTCTCTGAAGAATAGGAAAGGAAAATGTTTCCTTCTTCTCTATAGGAAGGCAGGTTTTTCAGCTCACACTGTGCTTGTACCAAATGCTACCATTCCAATACACTACAAGTTGCTAAACACCATACAGTTCAATTGCACTTCTACCCATTTCTCCCCAACAGACGACCTCAAGATTGCATAGATCCTGACAGGCATTTATTATCGCTCATTAGTGAGAGGGCTTGTTGCTGTTTTTAACCTTCTTTTTCCTTGCATCTGGTATTTCTTTGCATACCCTAATGGTCCCTGGGGAACGCAGAAACCAGTACCTTAGTTTGGGGCAGCCACGTTCTACTTCCAAGCAGGTAGGCACAGCCCACCAATTTCTTCACTTCTCGGAAGAAGTGATGCAATGAGGTACTGCTTATTAGCAAGGTGTTGAACATGAGTGGATCCCTGTACAGCACTATACCTGTTAGATTCTTTTTGGAAAGCTGCCAGAACAAAAGGACTGTAGCACTAGGGAATATGTTGTTTTCCTTTGTAACAATTTCCAGGCATAAGAATATTATGGAAAACTTTTTAATAGCTGATTTTGGAGCACTTAAAAATAGTTAAAATATTTGGAAACAAATATGGAAATAATTCACTATATCAGGTGTGGCAACATTTAGGCATCAAGGCACTCCCAAGCAACTTTCTGGGCACCCACCAAGATGTTTTGCATCTTCTACATAAAAAAGAAAGAACTGGCAGCCAGTATAGGTGTGACATAGCTTTCAGTTGGTGCAGAAAACCGTGGATTCAAAGAAGTTCTTGAGCTTATCAGGGTCAGGCCCCACCTCTGCTTCATACACAGTCTAGTGGGGAGAATGTTTAATGTTTGCCAAATGCCCCATATCAGCTATTTCACAGTGGTGCCCAGTTTCTTGAAATCCCCAATGGGCCCACAGTCCAAGTTGCTACAAGTGAATTTTCAGCACCACAGCATCCCATCAGAATGTTGTTAACTTTTATGGGTACTGCCATTTAAGTGTTAAATTGAAAACTGGAGGACAGAATTTAACTATCAGGTTACACTATTAGAGAGTGCTCCTAGCAGAGCTTGGGTTGGGAGGGAGGACAGATTCTTTATGATATCTACTTTAAGATTCAAAGCCTTGTCACCTCACTGCAGCTAGAGCAAAAGATGTGCATATGATTTCTAATCGCCACCTCCGCCATCATCTCGGGAAGTTAAAGATTTAGAGCCTTGTGGGGGGATTGTCCAGCAAATTTTGTGCTGAGAATGCGACGGACCTTTGCCCTCTTCTGCCACCTTTCATCCCCAACATGCCCCCTCTGGGGGACACATCACAGGACTAACAGTGATAGCAGGACAGTGTGTTGCTTCTGTCATGAGAAGGCCTCCACCCAGGGACCGTGCACAAAGAAGGAAACCCACAGCAATCAATGTTGCTGTAACTACCCTACCCAGGAGCTCAGAATTGCTCCCTTGGGAGGTTCTGACTTGTTCTTCAGCAATACGAGAGTGGAACCAGTTGCCAGGAGGTGGTGGGCTCTTGCACACTAGAGACGTTCAAGGCCAAACTGGACATTCATCTGGGTGGGATGGTGGGACTTGGCATCCTGCACCCGCAGCGGGTCAGACCCAATGGCCTTCTTGGTCCCTTCCAAACCTATTTTACAAATCTATGAATATTAGATTTGATTAGAACAGTTGTTATGGTTACTAGTTCTAACATATGAACAAGCAAAATAAAAGGATTTAATAATATCATTGGGAAAAAAGTTACAGAAATTAGAGCAACAAAGCTAAAAAAACAGCAGCATGGGAATGATTGTTGTGGGAGATAATAAAGAAATGCTGGTTACTTCATTTAAATGATTTCAGGTTTGGATACATTCTTCTTTAGAAACAAACTTTGTACTGCAAATTCAACATGTACAACATCTCAATTTTATTAAAATAGGGTCTTAGCAATAGTCTGAAAAAAGAGCAAGTTGTTCTGGATACTGTGACTTGTTATCTTTATTGAAAGTCTAGCTAATGCAATCAGAAATAAACAAGATGGGAGTTGAGGAGAAAAAATTACATTGATGCTGATGATATCATGTAAAATTCAATTTATTCAGTAATTTACTGAACAAGGGGGAGAAAAATTTCCGGGAACTTAGACAGAAATTGGAATGGGCTTCATTTAATTGAACAGCAAAAAATGGATATACAAGAATGGCTTGGTAAATGGAACATGAAACTAGTGAAATATTTGGGTATTTTCCTCACAGGCTGGATCAACTGGATATTATCAGATATAACAGCATTTTAAATTATCTTGGATGGGAAAACGTGTGCCATTCTAAAACTGCTGTTCCTTTTAAATGCTGCTGTTCTAGGCCAACACAATCAGAAAACCAAGGAAAGCAAGGCTGAGGTCAGGTCTGATAGAGGGCAAGAAAAGAAGCTCCACAGAATTTTTCCCATGCTTTCTATCATTGCAAGGCACACCTTGAAAAGTGTCAGTGCTGACCAGACTCCAGAATTTTTAAAGGCTTGCCTATATCACTTTACATTTACCTTTTCTAGAAAGGGCTGATCTGGCTGCTGTTCACACATCCTGTGACAACATTAAGATTTAATTGCTACAGATCCTTGACCTTGTTTGCTTGACCTGCCATTGGCAGTGAGTCATGCCGTGCTGTTCTGGTATCCATGCCCAACCTAGTTTATCCCTTGTTTTTGCAAACAAGAACACACGAGCTGTTCTAGGATATATTTTACCCATGATGGGTTGTCACGTCATCTGGACCAGGACAACCAATCCCACAAGTTTAGGCAGCGACCGGCACTGGCTTGCTTTCCTCCTTGCTGTGTTCAAGAGCTGTTTTCTGTATTTGTACTCTCTTCCTAGGCCCCCCACCCCAACATATGGAAGTCCAAAAATGGGCAGCTTCCTCTCAGTAATGTCTAGAGAAGTACCTACTGCCAAATGCCACAGGTATCAGCCCTGGACATTGTACCAGGAAGGCACCAACTACCCCCTTTCCTCCCCACTTTGGTGTGGCAGCTGTCAAAAGGCAAATTGTCAAGCTAAACCAAATGTGCGAGTGAGCTTTGCTTGGAAAAAGGAGGTGGTGGGATTTATATCCCTTTCATAGCAAATTCCACTGGGAGATGTTTTTGGGGAGAGAGGTATAATTCACTGTGCTCTCTCTCATCCACTTGCTCCTTAAACTTGAGGTTTGTGGGAACATGGAAAACTGTGAGCCATCTCTCTTTCAAAGAAACCGGCATTTTGACAGCTAGCTGTCAAACTCCAGCTCTTTTTAAAAGTGGATTTTGGGGGAGTACCCCATGGTTTCTTGCCAGAAGGGGAGAGATGACTGCTATAGTGTTCCCTGAGGTATTGCCTGGAGGACCAAGAGAAAGGAGTGGATAAACAACCCACAGTGAGCCCAACTGTCTGCCGTGCTCATTGTGTAGAGTCACCAACCAACCATGGCTTATGGATGAGGTGAACTACTGTGACAAGTGACTCCCGTGCTCATTGTGCTTTTCAGAAATTGCATTTTGGGCAAAATGTGTCAGCAAAGTATTGTCCAGGATTTGTTTTCCAGAGGATATGACCATAAGCACCACACGAGTGCAGTAGCACCCTCCCATTCATGCCTCCCAACAACTGCTGTTGAGATATGTACTGCCTTCAATACTGGAAGTATTACTTAATCTTCACTAGTAGTCACTGATAGTGTTTTCTTCTGTGCAGCTATTTCATCTTTTAAAGCAGTCCAAGATGGTGCTTGCTCTTCACTACTTCCTGAAGCAGTGAATTCCACTTCATCTATCTGCTTTGTGAAGAAAAGCTTCCATGTGAACTGAATTTCCTTCAATTCTTCTGTGTTCAACACCTTCAGATCTGCTATAGTAAGAGAAAGAAAACAATCCTTGCCTTCTTTCTCCACACCATACATAATCGTGTATCAATCTACCATGTCCCTATCTTCCCTTACTCACTGAGGTGCTGAGGGCAGTACAGATCAAAGACTAGAAGCATCTGCAGCCACTCTTGCCAGAAGATTCTGTGATCTTTCCATACCCACCATGGTAAAATGGTGATCTTAGTCCAGACAATCAAAGAAGCCATAGTGAAGTGTGAAAACCTTAGGACAGGCTGTTGATTCTCTTCATGGTTTCAGAAAAATCACAGGACCACACAGGAACTCCAGATGACACAAAAGACCCACAACAGTACAATTTCACCATGGCTTCTGGTGTTGTGAACCCACATTGTTTCAGATGCAGTCGCTCCATAGCTTTGTATAAAAGTATGATGATCTTGGAAGTTTCAAGTTCAGCTCCCGATGTTATGATCGCCAACATAAAATTTGATCTTTTTGAGAGAAGCTGCATGTTATTTACATGACTTGAGTTATGAACCATAAAGTCAAGTTTCCTTTTCTGGTAAAATACCACTAGTTCAGTCCTCAACAGCATATATATAAAGTTAAGAGTTTTGCCCCTGTATGCAGCACTTCATAAATGCTTACAATGAACTGCATTTGCCCCCCTGCCCCCAGTTTGGAGAGATCCTTTTAGAGCTCTTTGTTGTTCCTTTTTGTTTTAACCACCCAAAATAATTTGGCATCAGCAGCAAACCTGGTCACCTCACTACTCTCTTGGAACTTAAATCAAGTTACAAAACACCAATCCCCCCAAAAATGCTTGGGGGATGCCAGTTCTTATATCCTCCCATTGCAATAACAACTGTCTATTTATTCCTACTCTGTTTTTTTGGTCCGTTACCTCCACTCGTGCTTCATGACTGTTAAGTTTGCTCAGGAGACTTTGGTGAGGGGTCTTTTTCAAAAGTCCTGTAAGAATCAAAGTAAACAACTTCTACTGGATCACTCCATCCACATGTCTATTGACACTCTCACAGTAAATGGTTAGTGACAAGTGATTTACCTTTGCAGAAGTCATGAATATTATCTTTAATAATATCTTCCAGGAATGCATATGCAAGATGTTCCATTTATTGTCCACCATATAAAAATAAAACTGAGAATGACTATGGTCTAGAATATTTGGTAAGTAGAGAGCAGAGGTTTTTCTTCTAGTACTTCAAAGGTCCTGATACATGAATTGTATAATGAAAACAAGGATCTTTCACTGCCTGTACCAATTGCTAGCAGCAGCAGCTTTCATTATCCATTTCACAGCCGCATAAATTTCCAGACAACATTCCCCTGAGGACAGTAGTATTTTTTTTTCTGTTGCAGCTGCATCTCAGCCCCTTTTATCAGCATTTGCTCAAAATATCCAGCACTGTGACCTTGTTAAAATGTAGTTTAATACAAGCATATCTTTTGAAATATCAAAGAATTCTCAAGGATTTATGAACAATGAAGGCCATTTTTCCATATTGAAGCACACTAACAACATCAGAGAAACTGGAAAGGATACACTCATATGGTCCCAGTAAGATAGGCTGCAGAAGGTGGGGCAGGGAAGGCTAGGACAACACCTTATTAAGGCAAAAGCACGTAAAGGACTGGTCTCCCTGCAAACTCTTTTTGATGGAAAATGAAAGGATATGTGAAAAATGTACTGCAAACACAGTAAGAATTTACAGAACAATAAGCCAAACAGGCTTTTTAGCTGAACGGTTTGCTGAGGACACATACTATATGAAGAGGATGATAATGATACAAAGGGAAATTCTAGCTAGAATCCGAATTCTAAAAGTTTGACTTAGTGTCTCTTGAACAGCTACATCCCTCCCTTCAAATGTCACATGGTAGAACCCTTTTGAAACTGAAGGGTCTTTCAGAGAAGTTGTGATGCTGTGATTTGCTGTTCAAAAGGGGGAGGAGGAGTGACAGTTAGTGCACCTGGCGTTCCATGCAAAAGTATTTCACAGCTTAAGATCTGTTTATAAAACAACTGTGAATTTATTGACAGACTGTACATGCAGTTGCTGGTTGCTCAGTAAAAACCTGCAGAGTAAAAATCTCCCAGAACATGCCAGCCATGGAACACTCGCACTGTAGCCTGTGGCCAAATTCTCCAAATGCTTGCCCAGCAGACACACAACAACCTATTCGTACTTCTATGCTTTCTGCTTCTGCTTTTACCTTCATCTTTTATCTTGCACTTTTCTGACTGAAAACAGAAAGCTGGATATTGAGTCTTAGGCAAACCCGAGAGGACAACTCTTTCTCAGTATTTTGGCACAAACAGGCAAAGTACCTGTTTCTCAAAGCTAGACGCCTCTTCCAATTGAGTTAGAATTCTCCTTAATTTCTTTATCGTTATTATCGCTTGTGACATATCTGACAGGCACTCGTAACCCCCCCCACCCCACCCCCTTGTACCCTTCCTTCCCAGTGCGAGTCAAGGCACTCGGGACAGAGCCCTTCTCCCTCCAGCCTCACACTCCCACCCCGCCCCGGTCGTGTGGAACGGGACAAGCTCGTGGCCTGCGCAACTTATGCGCGCGCGCGCACACCCCTTCCTCCAACTCGTGGGCCCGCCGTCCGCACCCCGTCGTGAAAGGGGCCTGGGCGCTCGCCGCTTTAGGCAAGCCCGCCTGTCCACAAGGTCTCTTTTTCCAGGCCCTGGTTTGAAGCAGGATTCTCTCCTTCGCTGGAACAACCGCGCGCCCTGCTCTGCCTGAGACCCGAGAGGAGAAACCTGCTCCGGGCGGCGCTTGCTTCGGTCTCCGAAGAGAATGGTGGCGGCGGCCACCCCCAGAAGCGCCGGTAGCTCGTTTCTGCGGCAGCGCGCTGCCCGTGGAAGCACGGGCCTCGCTCGGAGGGGAAGGAAGGCGCCCCGCCCCGAGGGCGGGCGCTTCAGGCAGGCGAGCGGCTTGCCTGCGCGGAGAGCGCAGCGGCAGCCAGGGGAGACGAAGCGGCGCCTGTGTCGCAGCCCGCCCTGCAGGTGGCAGGGACGGCGTGAGCTGCTCTCCCTTGGCGCGGCACTTGATCCGAAGAGGGGTGCGAGGAGATGCTCGTGGGAGCCGACCGAGGTCAGTACCGTTGGCGGAACGGCGCCTCGAGAAGGGCGGCGGGAGGAGTTTTTGCGTCCAGGAAATATGCAGGGCAAAGGAGCAAGGGGGAGCCAGGAGGGTGCCTGACAGGGGCGGCGGCGCGTGCCGGGAAGATTCCGGGCTCGGGCCCACGCGGGGAAACTCGCGCACGTACTTGCGCTTGCCCGTTGGCATATGCTCCAATACTCTGTGCTTGTATGTCTTTCAGGGAACCTGTTTCCTGGGGACACTCCTATTTATATACGGGGATGTATGGAGAGTGGAGTGGAGGGCATTTGATTTCAGGAAAAGAAAAAACCTTCAAGCACTAGGAGGTGAAGATCCCGCCGGCAAAAAGGCGGTTATCCTAAGGGAATCAGATGCAACAGAGATCACCGGTGGCCCAGTACCAGTATTTCAGCAGGATGCCCGACTCCCCCGCCCACCCAAAAAAGAATTGGGGCTCTAGTACGCTGCCCCCGAACATTGTCCCTGGTTGGGAAGGTACCGAGAGTGGAAGAGAGAACATTCGGGGCTAGTGTCCTTGGGAACAAGTGTGCTGATGGTCCCGAAGAGCAAAGAGCATCGCAGAATAGCAGGTGGCGGTGTGGCTTGCCTTTGGCATGTAGCCAGGAACGGAAAGCTTCGTTCCAAAGGACGAGGCAAACATGACATAATAAAGAAAGAAAATGGAGCCAGTGCAGCAGGAAAATCCAAACGCGTCCTTCTTCCCTGCCCCAGCGTCTGACTGCCCCTCGTTAGCATCCACCCGGTTCTTCGGGTGCGATGTGGCCGCTGCGCCTGCTTGAGAACTCCGGCCCCGGGCTGCAGGGAGTGAGGCCTGTCTGGTGCGAGGCGGCGGTCAGACCAAGCGAAGCCAAAGGGCGGGCAAGAGGAGACCAGGTGGGTCGGGAGGAGGAAAGCTCCGCATGCCCCCCTGCCAGCTTCAGTAATCCATAGCTGCTTCCTTGCCTGGCTTCTTTGACATCCTTCTGGCTGACTTGCAGCTGCAGTTAATTGGCGCCTTCACCCCAAGGACTGCAGTGAATGGGGCGTGCCAACTGCTGGGCAGCATTTAGGGCCAGAATTCGGCCAGGGGGTGGAGTTCCAAAAGACCAAGAGTGTGGGATCCTGCACACGTCTTTTCTTAGCAAGTTGTTTTCAGCCCCCACAGGTTGGTTTTCACCTTTTAAAAACATTCTTGTTCTGCATTTTCATCTGTTTTTGTTTTTAATTTTGGAAAACTGGGGAGGCTGTGAGAAGTGAGAGAGGTGTGAGATAGAAGTAATGTACAGGAAAAGGGTGAGTACTAGTCTGGGATGAAGGTTGAGAGTATCTTTTTGTCTTACAAAGGGTCAACTGTGATAAAGGTCTTGGGAGGGATTTTGGAGAGTGATGTATAAGCCAAACTAATACTGGGATGAGGCTGTACTAGAAGCATCCATATTGGCTTCTTGGAAGAAGAAGATTCAGCAAAGCCTGAAGAAAAGAGCACTTAACTTTCTTTAATGCTGGGTTTCTGTTTGCCAAAGGAAACCAGGAGTTAGTACTAACCAGTCACCACCTCTTAGGTACTTCTGCTCAGTGCCGGGTCAGTTCTTAAGGTATCTTATCCCTGGTCCTCCAGTGTGGGGATCCACCAGTACCAATGTCCCCATTGATACTGGTACTGCTGGGCCTCACCTGATTTTTATTTTTAATTACAATTAATTTATTTAAAAATAATTTCCATACAAAATGAAGCACCGGACTTGAGTGCCATCTTTGTTACTAGTGTATTCAGAGACATTCTTACAAAATAAAAACTGTGGGTAGTTGCAGCCCAGGGCTTCATTTTGAAGCATGCCCAAGTTAGATGTATAAGGGATATGATTTAAACACTGAGGAATGGGTGTGTTTTTCCTTTTGTGTGATATAGGCATGGAAACTAATTTGTTGGTTTTAATGTAGCGTACATCTCTCTCTCTCTCTCTCTCTCTCTCTCTCTGTGTGTGTGCGCGCGCGCACGTGTTCATGCACATTGCCAAGACTTTTTTTGTGTGTGTGTGTTGTATGTGTTTGGTGATGGGAATTCCAGTTTACTTTCTGTTAAATTGGTATTTTCTTGTGCCTTGTGGGACAAATCTATGATTAAGTATTTTGGTATCAAATCTCACCCTGATCACTGCTCCTTGTCTTAAGTTCCTTTGCTCTGAATCTCATCAGTTTCCTTTCTGTGGAATGGGGTGTTGAAAAAAGGAACTGTAGGTTTGCTGTTTTGGATTTTGGAGCTCAGCCCTCACCTTTGTTTTGTAATTAGACTCTTGGGAAAGTTACTTTCCTTTTAGCCTTCTTGAAAATGTGTGTTTTGTGACCAGACATCTCCACCCCTCTCCATGGCAGTTCTTTTGTGAATGGGCAAGCTGTGTATGACAGCCATATTCTAAGAGTGCCCATGACACACTTTCAACATTCCAGATGTTTCCACCTATGTAGAACATTTGGGTACCCTGAGATTTATTCTATCTCTAGCATGAATTGTCTGCACAAGAAGCCAGAGCTAGGGAAGCTGGAGCAGGTAAAGGGAATATTCTTAATTGGATTCCCCAACAGGGCTTACTGACATCAACAGCTCTGTGAGAAAGGAGTAAGGGGTACAGGAATACAAAGAGAACTTCAAAACCTGCTCCAACTCACTTAGCCCAAGAAATGGAATGGGTGTAGACTGTTCCACGAGCCCTGCTGAAGTTTTCCTCTTTCCTCCCCTATCACACTTTTCTTCTGTGCTATGCCTTTTTGGAAGATGCTCCCCAGGGAGGTTCGTCTGGCGCTGTTTCTTTATTCTTTTCGGCGTCAGGCAAAGACCTTTTTATTTTCCCAATAGTTTAACACTTAATTGGTTTTATCCTTGATTTTATCATTATTTATTGGATGCAGTGTGTTGTGCATTGTCTGTTGTTTATGGTCGCTTTGTTTTTGTTTTGTTCTTTGTAAGACGTCCAGAGACTTCTAGTATTGGACAGCATATAAAAACTTTAAATAAATAAATTGCAAGCCTATCACCATGAGTTTTTGCCACTTGGAGGGATAAAATACTTTAAACAGTAATAATGAATACTAAGAGGGCAATGGATGGTCCGGAGCAGCCAAAATAGCTTTATCTTGTAGGAATTCTGTTTCTTTGCCTGTGTCTCTATTGATCAGACTTCTTGTTTTGTGGTGTCACACTGTCTCCAGCTTCTGGCAACCCTACCAAGAAAGGCACTCCAAAAAGTCCTTTCCATGGCAGCGCCACTTAGCTCTTCCAAGTTCAAGCCTGTGGCTTCCTTTATGGATTCAGTCCATCTCATACTTGGCCCTCCTTTTTCCATCTGCCTGCAACTTTCACTACAGTGATAGTCTTCCCCAGAGATTGATCAGACTACTTACATTTAATATATGTATCTGATTTCCATTTTTAAGACTTGTTCTTTTTTTGACATTGGGGAAAATTTTGAGACATGCTGTATTTGTGTAGAAGAGACTGAATCCATTTGATTGAAGATGGAACTGAACTGTGACCCAAAAGTTCATGGAGCAGCTTGTAAAGTGATTTATGACAGCTATAGGGAACCTCCCTTTCAGGATAACTCCTCCTATTGTTCTGCTTATTTATTTGATTTATATCCCATTTTGTCCTTGCAATGAACTCAAAGTGGATGAAATCATTCTCCTGCTGCCCACCTTTTTCTTTTCTTTCTTTAATGAACTCAAAGCAGCTTATATCATTCTTCTCCTGATGCTCTCAGTCTTATCCCAACAACAGCAGCCCTGTGAGGTAGCTTGGGCTGAGAGTCTGTGACTGGCTCAAAGTCACCCAGTTGGCTCCATGGCCGAGCTGGGACTAGAACCCGGATTGCCGAAATCCCAGTCCCACGCTCCCACTGCATCACACTGGCTCTCTGCTTATCTGAATAGGGAGAGTGATAACATTCCAGTCAGCTTAAGGACATATGGAATGACTTTAGAGAGCAAAGACTCATATGGCAAGTTGCATCCATTACTGACAGCTGGACAGAGATGCTACATATATCTGTTCTTATGCTCATGCTGAAACCTCCATGACTGAATGGGAGAGCAGAATATCACAGTGCTAAACAAGAAAATAGATACAGTGGTAATATAAGCAATCGGGTGGAATGGGTAGACTCAGCAGCATATTTTTAATCACAGATATAAAATGTGTGCAAAGGACAGGGAAGGCTGTATTGGAGGTGGGGGGCTTCTACATATCAAAGGAACTTAAGAGAAATATATGTCTTCACTGTTCCCTGGACACTCTGAAAATGTTCTCAAGATAGAGAAAAATCATGCAGGCTGCTGTGGAGGAAAAAAATGTAATAATAGTTTAGTTTACTAGCATCGCAACAACTCAGTAAAAATGCACATTTAGGTGGCCACAGAGATAATGTTTCTGGGTAAAATCAGTGCTTTTGTCTTGGAACTACTAGTCATGGAACTAAGTGAACGAAGATCTTTTTCTGCCCAGGGTCTGGTGCAAGAAGTAGTACTATCAAACTAATTTGGGAACAGTAACCATATATAGCCATTGTTATTAAATTTGGCAGGTATCTATATCTGAAAGTTGCCCAGAAAGTCTAACACAATTACATTTGATTTCAGATGGGGGAAACAATCTAAAGTTATCGGGGTGATTAACAAGGAGATTCAAGGAGATTATGAGAGAACCAGTGTGGTGTAGTGGTTAAGAGCATGGGACTGGGACTCGGATGAGTCCCCGCTCAGCCATGGAGCCAAGTGGGTGACTTTGGGCCAGTCACAGACTCTCAGCCCAACCTACCTCACAGGGTTGTTGTTGTGGGGATAAGATGGAGGAGGAGAATGATGTAAGCTGCCTTGAGCCCTTTGTAGGAAAAAGGCAGGATGTAAATCGAAAAATGAATCAAATAAATGAAAAGGAAGCAGAATAACAGTGAAGCCCTCTGGCCCTCTGTTCAGCATCTAGAGGGCCATGGGATTTTTTGGATTTGCAGAACCAAGGCTGAGAAAGAGGTCTGACCTTAGATCTGCGTTCTGAGCTCAGATTCCCTCCCACTGCTCACAGCCAGTGCGCAAAGAATGGCACTGGCTGCTTCTCCACGGGCAGAACGGTAACCTTGGAGAAGGGGTCTAGGAGGCTTTCTGGAGGAAGCAGAGGAGGTCAGCACTGAGAAGATGCAACGTATTCTGGTGGTACCACAGTCTCCCCCACACCCGAAGTGTCACAATTACATGGCCAAAAAGGTCTTTGGAGAGAAGGAATAGGGATATGTGATGCTGGAAAGATCAGAATCTGGTTGTCAGAAATGGGCTGTGACAGATTTTCCCCCCAGGTTTTAGAAATACAAGTGAAATGCTTGCGTATTTGAGAACCAGGACCTGAGTATTTGTAGCAAATGGTTTTGTTTTGTTTTTGTGCAAATGCGGTTTGAATCTTTTAAGTTTGTGTTAGTGGGTTTGCTGTGTTTTCCCAAGCCTGTTACATAATCTTGGCTGCAGCATGTTCCCTTGATAAGTATCTATCTTAGATTCCCTTTTCTCACTACTTTATTATTAGCTCCTTACATCCCTTGCTTCACAAAGAACCTGTCAATTTCATCTAGGTCTGCATCAACATTATGGTTTTCTGCTGGGGTTAAGTGATTTGTACACATCAAATAGACATTTTAAATGATGTTCAGTTATTTTTAAGCTCCCATGATTGTTGCAAACAGGGTCATGGGTTTTTAGTTTGTTTCCTCAATCCACCTTGTTCTTCCACCCATATTCTGCATACCATGTCTGATATCTTTCAGTAATGAATGTGCTCTGACACATACTGTTAATTATGCTCACCTGTTTATGTTTATACTACTGATGGTTTGTTTGTTTCTTTCCTTTTAAGCAATGAGGTGGTAGAAAAGTGTTAGGGTCCCGTGAATGGCTTGAATTTACACGACTTTCAAATGTGTGAAAATTTAAAACTACAATTTGTGCAAAGTTCCTGAACTTTTTATAAAAGTAAATCTGTGCAAGTTGTAACCCTTTTATAAGCAGAAGTCTTCATACTGGCTCAACTCACATTGGATTTGGTACGAGCACAGAAGAAATGCAATGGAATTCATGAACTGAGGTGGCAAAAGCCATCCAATTTTCATCCCCCAAGCATATTCCTAATACATCCCTTAGCTAGCCATATGGACAATGCTGAGGAGCCTCAGTGCATGGGTGAGATGGTTGTGCAGAGAGGAGAGTTCATATTTGAAACCCACTGGGAAAAACTTTGGGACAAGCTGGGCTGCACAAGAGGAACGGGCTCCACTTGCACCAAAACGGAATAAGAATATTAGTGGTAAACATAAAAAAGGTGGCAGAGCAGCTTTTAAACTGAACCCTGAGGAAAAGCTGACAGGATCTGGGATGCTTCTGGTTTGAGTTACATCATCTCTCAGGGAATGAGAATGAAAATGATTCCGATTGCCAAAGGGGGAAGAAAGAGGCCAAGAGCATATGATGAAGCATGGCAGCCAATCAAAGAGACCTGTGGGCCGTTTCACATCTGAGGAGGGGCAGCAGGGATGTTTCTAATCTGGCCACCCATTTGGATGGTTTTCAAAAAGGATTAGAGACGTTCATGGAGGATAAGGCTCCCAAATACTGCTAGTCCTGCTGGCCGTAGGCTCCCGCCAGCATCAGTGCCAGCATGACTGCTGGGAAACACGGGCAGGAGGGTGCTATTGCACACTTGCTTTTAAGAGGGTTCACCCATTTCACCTCTTGTTGTATAATTGACAAAGTAAGAAAACATTCTGTAAAAGTCAGCTATTCCTCATTCTACTTCAAATTCGTGTTTGATATTTTAAAAGTACAGATTAAACATGTCTTGTGCTTTCTTTTCAGGCACAACATAAAAATGTCTACAGATGTTGCCAGACAAGTAGGTGTGTGGCGGCAAACTAGAGCTCTTTTATACAAGAACTACTTGGTGAAATGGAGGACCAAAAAGACTAGCATGCAGGTGAGTTGCAAAGAAGCATCATTTCCTAGCACCTCCTCCTCCTCCTCCTCCTCCTCCTCCTCCTATTTTTAACCTGCCTTTCAAGATGCAAGGACCTCACAAGATGGCTTTCAGTATTACAAGAGATGAATATACAATTATAATTAAACACACAGAGAGAAAATTAGCAGCTAGTGACTTCAGGCTACCAAACATAGCCTGGAACAAGCAAGTTTTTTCTGTTTTTAAAAGATGATGCCATATGCATTGCTCTCTGGAATGAATTCTAATGTTTGCAGCTTCTGTTGAGAATACTTTGTGCCTTGAACCAAGTGTCTCTTGCTAGTGGACAGAAAGTAAGATATTTGATTGTCATCTCATTGAGGCAAGCTCATTGTTGTTCCTGTTATTTGTATTAGTATTATTAACAAATACAGGTATAGGAGATCCTAAACAATTTAAAGCATTAAAGTACTCCTGGCAACTGGTACCACCTTTTGCCTCATAAAGAATGCAGGGTCCAGAAGCCATCCCAGTCTGACTACCTGGTCCTTCAAGGGGAACATCACCCTACCCTTGGTCACTTGCAGTACTTCTGGTTTATCTACATTAATTTCCAGCTGGTTGGCTCTCATGCATTCCAGTTTTGCCTCCAGAGACCCATCCAGGATTTGAGCTTCCTCCGTAGGTGTGAAAGATAAGTAGCGGTGTGTCGCATCCAAATAGTAATGATGCCTCAGCCCAAATTACACTTCTAGATAACTAGGTTCCAGGACCCTGGAGCTCTGGTACTGAATGGTGTCTTAACAGCTAAAATGTTTACCAATGGCAAGAACAATAACAACATCATGGATGCACTGGGAACTGCATTGATTTTTTAAACAGTGCATTTAAATGTTTGGATAAAACATGTTTTATATCTGGCAGTAATCATAGCCCATGATGTAGACTCTCATTTATATTTATGCTTTGCACCAAGGTTGCAGGCCTTCTCCTCTGTGCAGGAGGAGAACTCTTTCTATTTAACACCCCTTTCCGCAACCCTTTTTCATGTAACTTGCTTTTTTCATTTGTGCAGGAAGTTCTGATTCCACTTTCTTTGCTAAGTTTGCTAACAATAATAAGTGTGATACAGCCAAATAAAAGACAAGATGAGGTGCCTGATTCTGTTCTTCATTCTGAGAATCGCTCCAGCATCTCAGAGTTTATTATTGGCTACACACCAGTAAATAATGAGACAAGAAGAATCATGCACAATGCATTTTCCGAATCCTGCATGGAAGGTACTGGAACTTTACTGGTATTCTAACATTGCATAAATTAGTCTTGCCTTATTTTCTTGCATTTCTGGAAGTTGCAGTTGTTGGAGTGGCTGATGGAATATATTCTCTGCAGGAATAGTATTTCTCCTTGGTGTAGACTAAATTATTAAAACCTTTGCCATCTCTTCATGTTTGGTCATAGTAAAATTGAAGAGCAACCAAAGGAGGGATGTAGACACTCTTTAGTGCCTAAAGGTGCGTATGTAAAGCTCATTTTAGCCTGACCTTACATTCACTTGGCTGCCAAGCATGCTAGAAAAGAGCACACCAGTCTGCTTGTTAAGGTTAGTCTTACTGCATTGATGTTAGGCAGCTTCTGATTTCCTTTGCTTTGTTTAGCTTTTTATTTGGATTAAGGATACTTTCTTATAAGTGTTACAAGGTTTATATGACATTTGGTGTGTTGTGCTTTTTCTTTTATTGATATTTTACAGATGTTAGTGTCATTCCTATATTGTATAAGATCTGGAGGTCATCTGTTAGTGGCAGGAAGACTTAGTCAGTGGCACTAGACTGTCAGTGAAGGCTCCTGGTCCACAGCAGAGTGAGCACATTGCTTTTGGGCTACAGCTGCCTGACTTCTGGACCACTGGCCATGCTAGATCTAGGGCTGTAAGACTGTATTCAGTAGGACTGGGGTACAGAAACATCACCTCCCCTTCTTTGCAAATGTAGAGGAATGTCAAGTTCCCTTACAGGAATGATGTGGGCTGTATGGGAGCCCCTGAAGTTATTCCCAATAAACATAATCAGATTCAAAGAACAGTTTTCAACTTGGTTGTGCATTGCAGTGAGGGACTCCCATCTCACTTGCAAAATGAGACATCTTGGTGAACATATATGGGTGAATAGGAACATCTTATTTGCCAGCAAACGACATCAGCTAAAAATGAAGAACTGCACTTCTATCAATACAAGATAAAAGTAATTGGAGTAACTTTGATATTTTGCAGGAAAAGATGCAAGAGAATTTGTGAGTGAGAAAGAAATGGAAGACGCTCGTAATCTTCATAGCTCAGAAAAATTTGTAGGTATAATTTTCAAAGATTCCATGACCTACCATCTCAGAGTTCCTCCCAAACTGGTTCCAGTATCTTCAATCCATGTGGAATCAAAAAGTAAATATAAATAAATACCATATGTTTGCCTCTTGTTTTTAAAAGAGCTAAATATAGAGCTCAGATCTTGCTTAATCTTGGACTATTATGCTCAAGCACTGAAGCAAATTCCACCCCCCAAAAATTCTATGTCAAAACAGCCATACTGTAGGTTGTTCTCTTCCTCTGTGCTCCCAGGCCGCCAGCTGGTATCCCAGGATCCTTGTCTCTCCCTCCCTGCTGAAATTATGGCCCTGTGTCATTCACTGTTTTTGGAGTCATGAACCACCTCCAGACACATTTATTTCTACTGGCGCTTGAGTAATTCAATAATTGCTCATTACCCTTTTTTCAAAAATAGACAATAGACAATTTTGGGCAGCAGGAATGAACAAAACTGAAAGTCATTCACACACACACACACACACACACACACACACACAATGTAGGTGTGCACTGAAACCTGAAATGTGAGGGTTACTGGGACTTACTGGCCAATGTGTATATATTTCTCTATCCAAAAAATGTTCAAATTGGCCGCATACTTCATTTAAAAAAATCTATCTCTTTTGAAAGCTTTCAAAAATAAATGCTTGCAGAAGGGGGATGGGATTTGTTCTCCCCTTTCTGGAGTACCTACAGGTTCAAACAAGTATGAAAAATGTATAGACCACTGAGAACTGTCAGGACAATACTTAAAAACTACAGGGTTACACCACTAAGGGGAAGATAGACTTCCACCCACTTCCATTGTGAAGACCTCTTTGCACCTTTACTTTTCAGTTGACAGCTGTCAGTGGCCATGGGTGCTACTTATTTCTCTGTGACAACAGAAATCTACCTGGAAATTGGCCAGGCAAGGCTTCACAATTCAGGCAGCCATAACTGTGCACTTGCAAGCCTGCAAAAACCACCACCAACAACAAAAAAGGCAATCCCAGCTGCACAAGTTTCTACCAATTACAATTGGCACAAGTATTCCAATTAAGCATTCGCCACAATAACTGGTGCTGGCATGGCTGACAGCAGCAAGGGGTTCTAGCTGTCCTTATTGAGTGCCTTGTGCACAGTTTTCTGCCACCCACAATGGGATCAGCCTCTAAGATTTGCTCCACAAGTTGCATATTATGCCATAATATACAACATGGGAATGACTTACAAGAGCAGGTATTTTTAGGAAGATTAGCTAGCATAAATAGATGATACCTCTTGTCTGTCTGTGTGTGCATGATATGTATTAATCCTGACTTTATGTTTATGATGCTTCTTAGGGCATCTCATAAGTAAAGGCTCATGATACATACACATGTCAGTCTAATACTTTGATCATATTTGTGCAGTACAATCCTTATCCTCAAATACTGGACTATATGACAATGTTTTCTAGAATAATGGTGATGAAATGAGTTACTAAGTTACTGTGTGTAAACCACAAAATCGAATTTAGACCCTGGTCAGCAAGTCAGAAAATGCCTGATTCAGAGATGATCCACATTCAGACACCAAATCTGAATTCCCATTAACTGTCTTACCTGAATTCACAAATAACTATAATTCTGTTGCTGGTTGACGGAACTGGATGTCCACAACCAAAGGTTACCCCTTTGGGGGTAGACTTGAACATCCATCATCCAACATTCTTTAGACTTGGACAACCATCATTTTCTAAGCAAACATCCAATACTACGCTTTCCCAGGCCTAATAGATTACATCAAACCTCCTTTAACATCCATACTCTTGGGAGCGGGAAATAGCAAAGAGCACTTTTCCAGTCCTGGAGTGCATTATTTTAATACCACTATCCCAAAGCACTAATATTGTAGAGAACTGGTGGGATAACTCTCTGTGACAAGCCAAATCCAAAATTCACTCCAATTTTGGCATTAGAATTCATAATGCAGAAATTTAATGCCACCCTAACCCTCATGTTTTGAAATCATTAGCTAGGTAAGTAAGTTCAGGTGTTCATTCTTATGCTTTGAATTCCATAGCCCGTTGTTTAAGCTCTGCCCAGATGTGTGAAGCGACTGTGTATTGGCACAGTGGATTTTCAGCACTGCAGATTTGCCTGGATGCAGGAATTATACAGGTAAATGTAAAAAGAATTGTCAAAAGTCTTGAATTACTATTATTTGAATTATGCTTGAAGTTTTTAAAATTCTGAACCTTTAAGAATTCTAAGAAGATAATTCACATATTTTACTGCATTTCTCAGATTTGTGCAACAGCCTTCCTTCATGACTGTATGCAAAATACATATATGTTTTGATGTAGATCTCAGTACCAGCCTTTAGTTAGACATAAATCCGTTTGTCTCTGTGATGCCATGTACATTAACATTAGTGCTGTGAGTATAAACCCGAAGAGCAGTAGCCCACTGCACCCAAACTAAATTCACTTGTCAGAACTATGGGCTGAGTCCACCACTGGGATATTGCTCTGAGGCTCCCTCTGGTAACAGGAGAGGGTGATCTTTGCCTTTTGCAGCTCCCAGTGCTACTATCCATGCTGTTCTGGAAGGTCCCAAAAACCTGCAAAGCAGATTTTCTGGAGGTGCTGGGGGTGGTGTGAGGAAAGGAAAATTGGCAGAAAAAAATCCACTTCTCCTTCCTTCTCCTTCCCCCAGGGTGACTATCCTGTGAGTGGAGTTCTGCTCATCAAAAACTTTGCACTACTGCCCATGTGAATGCTCTCTGTGACACATGGGTGTTCAAGATAGAAACCACCAGCAATCACCCAGAAAGCAGCCTTAGTCATCTGGACTTTGAATTGGCTAGTGGGAGAGAAACAAGCCCATACATGTCCCCACAGGAACTTCTCAGTGTTCTATTGTCTCACTGCTTGGTCGTTAATAACAGCACCAGTAACTGAATGCTGTCATGTTGTTGCACTCTCAGTATTTTAGACTCTGTAAGTTCATGGATATCTAGCCAAGGCTTTTGATCTTAAATGAGAGATAAGGACAATGTTTCTATAGCAAAAGCCATTCTGTGTTTATGAAATGATTTTACAGGATATTTTTACTGTACAAAAAGTTTGTCCATATCAATTGTTCAAGATTAATTCTCGCCTATATACTAGACACTCCATTTTCCCTTTTTAAAGGGTGGGTTGGCACACTGAACTGGTCTCATCAATGCTCTGCCATATATGTAGAGTGCGATATCAATTTTGGAGAAATGCCGACAGTTGGTGCAACCATGACACAACAAACTGCCATCTGGATAGTTCTTGTGGACAGATCTTGTGGATATTTTGATATATCTTATGGATATTTTTTTTGAAACATGCCTCTTGAGTTTCATAGAGGACAGTTAGATCAAGAATATAAACTAGACAAAGGTGAACGATCGGTATGTACAGGTTTACGGTTTACTTTGGAAATAAAAGTAAATAGCTGCTGCAGGAACATGACAACTTCTTAAAAATGCATCCTTCTTTTTCTTAGTCAAGGACTAACCATTCCATTTTGGGAGAGTTGGAATCAACGAAAGCCGTCATGATGGGAAGGTCTGCTACTGTAGAAATAGATTACTTTTTTCGTGCAGTGATTTTAATTTACCTGGTGATTGCCTTTTCCCCTTTTGGCTATTACTTGACAATCCATATCGTGACGGAGAAAGAGAAGAAGATGAAAGAATTTCTAATCATAATGGGACTTCAAGACATGGCTTTTTGGTATGTGATTCTCTTAGTTCTTTGTTAAGCAAGCAGGATAACTGCCATGCTGTTGTATATGATCGCATTAGGCTATTTTGCATGGAAGATATGTACAATGTCTCACATTCTAAGAGAATGGAAGAAATTCATGGGGAGAGCCTCTTCTGCCTTCATCCCTGGCAACCACCTGTGATCCCCAAGAAGTTGCCGTGCGAGGGGCATGGGGGTGCTTTTAGAAGAAGGGAGAATGATCCCAAATCAGTTGATTTTGGAGATTGCCCTTCGTGGCCTGTCCCACATGGTTCAGTATCCTCCTGATGCTCTGGAAAGGCTTTGTTTGGGTTCAAGTGGCTGCTGGGGAAACATAAATATTAAAGTTAACCCATTGTAGGATCCAAGCCAATCTTTTGGCCAGTGCAAGAGTAGCGTTGTGGAATTTTTGTTTTTGTTCCCTCGCCTCTCTGTGCTTTGCATTTGCTACATCCACTTTGAAAAGGAGCAGGTTTTGTAAGCTGCTTGCAAGGGGCAGGGCCATATTTATCAGGAAATGTGGGAACCTCCATATGCTGCCCAGAGAGGCCAGAACTAAGGTGGGGAGGCCAAGACCTCCGAATACACAGAGGAGCTCTTTAACCTCACAGCAGCAGGAACACACAAGAACATGAGAAGACCCTTGCTGTGTCTCAGGGATGCAGCCTGTGCACCTAACCTATATGTCTTGCTTGTAAGCAGAGTGTTCTCCCACCTAAGTCTGCACTGAGATCCTTGTTTGCATTTATTGCCTTAAATAGATGCATTTATTGCCTTAAAAAAACAAAAAATGAGTTCATGCTTCTGGCTGAGGTTGTCTGCAACCCCTCAAGAGTCTATGTAAGAGCAGGGCTGCAAGGTTTTTGCAGGATTTTCCCTTGGGATTCACTTCTTGACTCTAAATATCTGGAGGATTTTCCCCTGTGCAAACATCATGCTTTGCTTTTAGATGTCCTGGAACATTTGAGTATGTGAGAGAAGTCAAGCCTGAGTTCCCAAATGCCAAAAAAATTCTGCAGGCCACTTTCTGTTTCACAATGTTCATTTATATTACATTGCATTATAGAATTTAAATGTGCACACTATTAATCATGGATGCTACTATGAGTATAACTGCCATAGTATATACCAAAGGAAAAGCAATATT
Organism: Varanus komodoensis; assembly: GCF_004798865.1. Taxonomy (NCBI): domain Eukaryota; kingdom Metazoa; phylum Chordata; class Lepidosauria; order Squamata; family Varanidae; genus Varanus; species Varanus komodoensis. Next base: position 114,598 of record NW_025335417.1, on the reverse strand, counting down.
TGGGAATAAAACTTAAGGTTTAGCCATTTTTTATTCATAATGCATGAAACTTCCAGAATGTCCATAAAGGCAACAGCCTTGTTCATTCTCATATACAGAAATTATACCACCTCTGGAAGTGGAGAATTCATTTAGCTATCGTGGCTGAGGTGTTGGTAGCCCTACCCACAATGAGTTTAATTCTTTTTAAAACTGTACAAGTTAAAGAGCATCTTGAGATGGTGAATTTTATAGAAAAGCACACACTGCTTATAGCAGAGCAGAGTCTGAAAAATGTAGAAGAGCAAGAGAATGGTAGGTTAATGTTGCAGATTGTTTTCAGCTTTGGTAGACTGCCTTTGTTATTGATTCATTCAGAAACAGCTTCCCCTATTAAACATTGTGCAGCAATTTGACTAACTCATAAATAAGTTAATAAGGGGATTTCTTGTAGTAATAATATGACATAGTGACTTCATATGGACTGATTGGGCTGATCCTCAAAACTATGGATATATTTCCTATTATAATACTTTCTGTGAAAACATGGGCTCTTGAAGCATATCAGAATTGCTTGCCATGCCGCACCAAACCTTTTACTTCTAATTCATTTCTGTACCACCACTCCATCATTCCACTTTCCATTCATCTTTTTCTTCCAGTTTATTTTCCTCCTCCTCAGCCAGATTAATTTCTTTTCTCTTCCTGTTTTTTCTGTTTATTTACAGATGGAGCAAAATTATTTCCACTGCTCCATCTTCCTTTCCACTCATTCCTTTCCCCAGCCAAATTGGTTCCTCTTGGAACCCTTCTTTCTATAGGTGGCTTGAAATTAATATTTACATCAAACTCTAAATTGCTGCTGTGCTTAAAAAATATTAAATGTTGGGTTGTATCTATGTTAGACAGACTTGGAGTAGATCCATTGAAATCAATGGGGCTGGCAAGAGTGAGTTGGGTTACAGTGCACAGCCTCAGGCAGACTAAGCCACTCTGCAAGTATCTGTCTGCAGGATGCCCAGCTTCGCAGGCTGTATACCAGACAGTAGCTTGTTTGGCTTAAACAAACAAAACAAGACTGGAAGAGGAGCCAAGCACTGCTTTTCATATCACTTTCAAAGTAATTAGTCACTGAGGTCCAATTATCAGGCTTAAAAACAATGCAAAGAACATTAGTGGAGGGCTGGTAATTATTGGGATCATCACAAACATGGAGGTAGAAGTTAATGCCTTCTTCTCCCATTACTTCCTTTACTTCTCTGATGGTTTTATATGGCAAGAAATCTCCCACAATGATTTTCTGAATATGGAAGAATTCTTTTCAATTTGTCTGCCACAATTGACTGGTTCATCATCTCAGGCAAAGTGTGCCTGAGATTAATTACCTTGTCTCATGAGCTCTGAATGAGCGAGCCCAATATTAACTGTCTGTTTTCACCATAAGAAGGAATCTTGTTTCTTCTGGCTTTAGGTTAACTATGCACATTGGGAAATATTGGAAGAATGCAAAATAATTCATTTCAATATGTCTGCTACAGTTCTGTGCTTTCTCAGTTTCAGGGCTATCACTTTGTACAGCATAGAATAATTTTAGCTTCTACTTAGTAGTTTGTTCAAATGACCTTGAAATTGTGAGCCTTCATTGTCTTTTCCTTTTTCTAGGCTATCTTGGGTCCTACTGTACACCAGTCTGATATTTGTCATGTCCCTTCTCATGTCAATCACTGCAACATCTTCTTCGCTTTTCCCCAAAAGTAGCAGCTTTGTGATATTTCTCCTTTTTTTCCTATATGGAGTATCCTCCGTAAGTGTGTGCATATGTGTGTGGGGTGGTTGTCATGGCACTGTGTTTTAGCGTACTTCTCACCACTGACATTGTTACAGAGCATGCCTATGATCTTGATAAGGAGGCAGCTGCTAATAAAGGCAAAACATTGGGGAAACACAGTCACAGTCCCATGTACATTCAGCAAAATGAAACTTTTTCAAACCAGAGGCAGCGCAGAAGCAAATACTTTTCCAGGATCCATTGCAGTTCTGCCACCCCATCAATCCTACTTTTTAAGTAGATAATACTCCCCATATTACATTAGGAAAGCAGTATTTGAAGCAGTTAACACCTCTCACATTACCCATGCAAAGCGGTTAATTCTGCAAAGGATGACTGTAGGGGACACATGAATGTATCCTTGTCTAGAACATCCAAAACATAAACCAGCAATCACAAGGATACCACAGCACTCTGCTCAGTATAGTGTGCCATGGCATAGTGCTCAGATACCCAGTGAATTTGTAGCTAGATACTTCACGGCTTCTTACAAAGAAGGGGCTGGAATTTCTTTGTAGTAGTAAACACAGATGCTGTAAGTCCTCTCTCAATAGAGGGGCTCTATTTATGGTCCTCTCAACCACAGATGACCATAAACAGAATGAAGGACTGGGCTTGCCGTAACAGCAAGCCACATTAAGTGAATACGAAGAACCCACAGATTCCCCATGAGAAGGATTTAAGCTCAACCGAAGAATAACACTCCCTCATGAACCATTATGCATGTGTGAAAGAAGCAAGCTATGTGCAAGAGACAGGACTGCTTTCATAAGGAAGTGTAAGAACTTCCACAGGCTCTGCAGAGGCCCAGCACCAGATTCTGTTTGGTGGTTTGGCAAGAATGGATCTCGAGATGAGAAGCTGAAGATGGCAGTTGGACTGGGGACCAGGGGAATCTGGGTTCTAGTCCCCACTTGGCCTTGAAGCTCACTGGGTGACTTTGGGCCAGTCACTCTTAGACTCACGGGGTTATAGTTGTGAGGATAAAATGGAGCTACGTAAGCTACCTTGGGTTCCTCCCAAGAGGGAAAAAAAGGTAGGATATAATTGCAATGTGATAATGGTAATGATAATTCAAGCCCTTCAGGCCCCGCTATGGAGAAGCATTTAATTGGAGCAACAGTGATGTTTGCTGCCAAAAGTCGGAGGACTAGTGCCAATTCCTCCCACTAGAAAAACTTGCAAGACCCCACACCAAGAGACTTACAGGAGACAATGTGGTGCTTTAGTCAACCGGATGGAATTGCACATGGAACAACCGTATAAATAACTGGCATTTTTGCCCTTGATCCTGTTGCAGTTCCTGCTTTCCACTTTTTGGGGTAGCTCACTAAGGTAGTCTTCCATCCCACATAATGTTGCAGTGGAGTAGCTGCAGACTCATTGCCTTCACTGGTGCATGGTGAGTAGTTATAGATAAGAATTCCATGTGTTTCACATTTTTAAAAGAGCTTACCAACATGGCAGGTATCCTAATAAACAGGATGGCACAATTTTGAGAGCTGAAAATTTCAAATGTGTAAATTAAAATTGTCAGATGAAGCATCAACCATATGTGAGTGTTTATGGCTAACAGTCCTCACTACCACACATGTGCTTGTGCCTCCTTTGTGGAGGATACTGCTAGTACCTGTTGAGGGAAGAAAGTTGATTGACTCTTCATGCAGCTAGTCCTTGTTGCAGGCAGGAATGGAGACAACCACAGAGGCAAATTTCCAACATTAGCTTTCCAGGTCCATGCTGAACCCATGCCCTTTCAGCCATGTCCTTTTAATAGTGGCAGGCTTTACTGCCTGTTTGTTACCTCGATTCTGTACGTCAGCCTTCCCCATTCTGGTGTCCTCCAAATATTTGGGGCTACAACTCCCAGCATTCCTGATAGTTGGCCATACTGGCAGGGGCTGATGGGAACTGAGGTCCCAAGCACTAGGTTGAGGAAAACTGCTGTAAGTATTCTAAGAAAAAACAGCCAGGGCTAATGAGGTGGTTCCATTTTGCACAAATTGCTCTTTTTGCACAAAAGACACCAATCTTGTGTTCCAGCTCTCGAGAAATGTAGGGACAATGATGTAGCACCTGTCATAATGCCACTTACCTCGTCTGAGCTGTTGCTGTTGGCAAGCCATCAGTGGATGAATTAATTGGAGTTCTTCATTGAAGCAGAGGAATGAATGGGGGAGGCAATACTTTTTAACACTTCCTTGAATACAGTGGGAGAGTTTTAGCTTGAATTAGCTTATTTTTTATAATATTGGAGCAGAACTGACCTCCGTCACACCCCCAACTCTGCAAGACTCTACCTGTTATGCCAGCACTGTGCATCTGTTTCTCCTGGCATAATATTACACCTGCACAATCATGGTGCTATACTTTTGAGGAATCAGCTAGTGTATCTCCAGGATCCATTAGTGCAAGTGCATTTAATAACAATCCTATCCTTGTCCAGCCTGCATAAGTCAGGGATATGAGTGTGCTGTTGGATAATTCATTTCTAATGCAATTTTCTCTCTGCTCTGAGTGATAAGCACTTAGATGAGGTCCTGAACAATTATTTATTGCTTGTATCTTTAATGTGAGTGAGTTGATGGCTACTAGTTTCATAATTCCTCCCACACTTCCTCAGTTTTATATCTAACAGTGACACTCACTGTTTCCCTCTTTCTCACTTAAAGCGTGTAGTTTTCCATACTGGCAATGGCAAAGCATGCACTTGCCTCTTGATGACACTCAGTGTTTCTGCTTTATCTGCGTCATGAAGGCCAAACTGGGTGTACCGGGGCATGTATTCATCCTCATCCTTGCCTTGGATGACGATGATATTAAATGATGGTGGAAAATAATATCCTTTACATTAGGAATGGACATTGTGCAACTTGTTGGCTGCATGCAGTTCCTGGAGCCCCCCAATTGTAATAATTGCAATGAATAAATAATAAATAATTGTAATAAATAAAGCAATCAAAGCAACCATTTTGACTTTTAAAAACATTTTTGAGTGCTCTGATGCTGATACAGGTGCTAATTTGTCAATAAAACTTGACTTTTACTTTTTAGATTCTGAGAGGGGTGAGGAAAAATGCCCCTTGGGAAAGCTGGGTATAAAAATGGCCTCAGGCTTTCCCAAATGCTCCACCCATGCTTTACATGAAATGGAGCACATGGAAGGGAAGATGCATGAAACTCACCTGCAATTTTACTGAACTCTGTTGCTTTAACTAACTTTGACACCACCTCCTGATTCTGAGTTGAGCTGGAATAAAATTGTCTTAAAACAATGGAATGCTGTGAGCAAAGGTGGGGAGCCGGCAGAATTTCAGTCACATGCTTCATTTCATGCAAAGAACATAATGTTTAAACCTGGGATAATGTGTGAAAGGAGTAGATGACTGTGCAGCTGTTTTAGTGCATTTGGTTAAGGATATATGAATTGGCCTATTTCAGTTCATGGCACTTCTGCACCTCTTCCGTCCCATCTCTCTTTCTATTTTTCCTATATTGGGCCCATATTTTTAAAAATAACTGCATGAATATTTATGTACTTAAACTGCATGGATTATTTATTTACTTAAACTACTTTTATGCTGCTCAATATCATAAGTCATGCATTTTAACATACTTTCTAAATGCATTATGATACATTCTTTAGTCAAAAAGTGTTATAATATTTGGAAATCTGACAGACAGACTGAAAGACACTTTCTGAACCAGGCATTGGTCCAACTGGCACAAATTAGGTCAATTCACTATTGGAGACTGAAAGTCCTTCTATGCCTTTCTTGGAAAGAACCTGAACCACATCACCTGTTTTTCTTCTTGTAAGCCATCCCGAGATGCTTGTAGTGGACAGCCTATACAGTATAAGCCTAATAAATAAATAAAAAAATAAATAGCCCAACAAGAAAGACCCCCCCCCACCACCCAGTCAAGAAATCCCTAACTATATTGTAACTTTGATAAGGATTTAAATTGTAAACTGCTTTAAGACTCAGTCCTGTCTGAAAAGGCAAAGTATTACATCAGAGGCTGGCTCCTATGAGCACAGTTCAGAATGGCCCTTTGGAACAGTGTGGGTGGTGACACAAGAGGCTGCAGGGGAAGTTGCTTTTTCTCCTTTTCAGCTGGCTTGCCAGCCCTTCATGGAGAAGGGTTATTCTAGATCAAGGTCTTTATCAATAACACAGTGTGTAAGATCTCATTTAGTATAAGGCTCACATTGGGAAGTTTGTGTGTTGGAGCCTGGATGATTAAATAGAGATAATTTTTGAAAAAACTACCTGTTGTTTGTTTTAAAGCTGGATAATTTTAGAGAGTATGCATGTCTTCCTTATGACTTTTTTTCTCATGAACAAAGCTGGAACTGTTCATACTGCATTTGATCACAGGAGATAGCAGTCTTTGGAAAATGTACTTGGTCTAATGACACCAGCAGCTGATGTCTTTCAGCAGTACAGTCTATAACTGAGCTACGTATTTCTTCCCCCACCCCCCGCAATAATTCCTTTTGTAACACACAAAAGCTGCATTTCCAGTCAAGATTTCTTGTGCATTGAAACACAATTTCCATTTCTGTTTAGGTTTCGTTTGCATTTATGTTAACTTCCATTTTTAAGAAGTCAGCACATGCTGGCTCAGCACAGTACTTCACAACCGTGGCCTTTGGTGCTGTGGGTCTGGCCATTGTCCTGTTGGAAGATTTTCCAAGGTCCTTTGTGTGGTCATTAAGCCCTTTGTGTGAGTGCACATTTTTAGTTGGCATTGCACAGGTTAGTAAAGTATCTAATTTTGTTGCTAATTTGTGGGTCAGTGTGATATTCAAATGTTTTATCTCAAAATAGCATCATATGATAAAACCTTGGAGAAATATGCTTTATTTTTATTGATGCCTTTTCCTATGAGTTCTATTAAGATCGAACAGTTACTGGACTAGTGCAAATTAATTTAATCTGATATAATATATAGAGAGCAGAACCATTGTTTAATACTTGTTTATTCCAAATGGCATCTTCTGATAGCATGTGCTTTTGTAGAAAACTTTTATATAGTACATATTCTGTATTATCACCATGAAATGTTATTTAGTTATGTCACCCATAACTGATTCCTGAGTTTGAAATACAGACCTTGGTGATAAATAATATTCAGCATCGGTGCTTGCATAGAAGAGCGTTACAGCGCTTGAATTTATCCTCTGCTTTATCTGTAAATTCAAGCTGCAAATGAACTCCCTCCCTCTCTGTAGGTTTCTGTAGTAGTGACAGGAAGCTTTCTCTTCCCCGCTCTTCCACTCCCCATTTTTCTGGTGTCTGGAATACAGCTGCAATATATTCTGTCCACTAGGAAGCCAGATAATAGTATGGCATGCTAGAGAAATTACATTTCCCAGGGCTCTTTGCACACAATAGCAGCGTACCAGATAAAGGAGGAATTGGGGAGAGAAAGAGAAGTTGGGGAGGGGAGAGAGAAAGTGCCTTGTGCCTTGCTTTTAAAAAGGGAAAATCTATTCTTTGTAGGCTGAAATCATAAACTGTTTATGGAAGAACAAGCAAATAGAATTGAACAGGAGCATGAAAGCAAATGTAAGAACAGTCTGAAATTGGAATGTTTAGGACCAGCCCTATAGAATGGAAGACTTAAAATTTAACCTTTGCAATGTACCTATTACTTAAATACACAAGCTTCTTTCTTGTTGCCATAGCACAGCATCCATCACCAAGTAAGTGACATTGGAAGTTCTTTCCAGCTTCCATAGCCTTTTTTTCAGAAAAAAAAGTAATTCTTCTGAGTCTGCTCTACTTTATCTCATAATTGTTGGTCCCAAACTGAATCCCTCCCATGAGAGTTTATCTGTCTCCACTACTATTATTTTTCAATGACTACCAGTCATTTAGATTTACATGGTGTTCCATTATTTTCCTTGATCATATTTAATCGAAGTAATACTTTTCCATAGCTGTGTAACTTTCTTTTTTGCAGGTCATGCATCTGGAAGATTATGAAGAAGGAGCTGTTTTCTCAAATTTAACTTATGGCCCTTATCCACTAGTTATTACTCTTATACTATTGACCCTTGATAGCATGCTTTATCTACTCCTGGGGGTTTATTTGGATCAGGTGATTCCAGGTATGTTTCATAGTCAAAGAAAGATGCAACACCACCCCGCATCAAGTGCACGGTGGCACATCAAGGTCCCAGTGAATATAAAATGCTACTGCATTTTTCTGGAAGTGCTGTAGTGGAGCCAGGCTCACAGGATACAGAGCAGCCTTCCCACAACTTGGTATGTTCCAGCTGTTTTAAATTACAGCTCCTTGCATTCCTGATCATTGATCATGCTATGCTGGCTTGGACTAGAAACTGAAGTTCAACATGGTCAAGGCTGGAGAAGCCTGTGGTAGAGGCATCCATTTTATAGATTAACTGTAAGGCTCCTTTGTTCATTTATTTATTTATAATGTTGTATCCCATTCTACATCTAAAAAGATTCCAGAGCAGCAGACACTAAGAAGATAAAAGGAATAAATCCCTTCATTAAAATGAACATCACTTTTAAACAGATAAAATAATCCAGGTGATTTAATATTAATGTATAGTGCAACTGTAATCCTCAAAGCTAGCTCATTGGAGGGAGCCAGGAGCCGGCAGCCTTCACCAGCACAGAGCAATCTCACCAGCTCGGAGCCCCATGTGCCTCGGTGGCCCTCTTCTACTACTAGAAGCTCCGTCAATGTAAAACCAGAGCAGCTGGCATTCCCAGCAGTGACAAATGGCAGGATGTCCCCAAATAGGGCATTTCAAGACTAGGATGGGCCAGCCACAGTTGGAACTAGCGCAGTGGAAAAGAAGAAACCTCCCTGTGCCACTCCTCCTGACCCCATTTCATTTAATCATTCACCATTATCATTTAACAGAATCAATATTTACATTTTTTTAAAATCCATAACACCTGACTTTTAAAAAACCACCTTCTATCCACCCTGCCTCTTCTGAAACTGAGCTTATTGTGTCCCTGATCGTTCTGGGTTAGTGGACATTTTACAAGAGTGTCTCACAAAATGGCTGCTGGCCATGCACTTGAAGAATAGCCTCATGAGTGCTCCTTTTTTGGACAGCTGCGTGTATTACTTCAACAGTAAAGCACACTACTAGCATTCTCTTTCCCCCTTTGCCATTCTATGATTTATAACTGCTTCTGTATTCATGCTTTGTTAGAGGAAAATAATTACTTGCTATACCTGATTGCAAGCAAAATAGAAGAAAACAAAATACTCTGAGCACTGTAATTTTGCTTTTTAAGTTCATCTAAAAGATAGCATCATCATCATCACTGTAGGAATAAAATGTAGTTTGTTTTGCTGCCCTACTGCTAAACACATTCACTTGACAGTAAGTTCTATTTCTTCATAGAAAACACATTTTAAAGTTCAAATAATACAGTGATCATCTGTTACTCCATACATGCCTGACTGGCCACCTCTATTGAATATTTTGGAAGGTCAGAAAAAAGAAAGGACTCTGTGGAACAGGGCATTAGCCCTGCCTGTGTTGGCCCAGCAACTGACACCAGCCTTGTTTGCCATTGTCACCAAACCTACTACTTGTTATATGGCCCTTTGTGAGGCCCCTGGATTGCAGGATCCTAGATGCCAGGTTGAGATCCAGCCCCAGCTGCACCACAGTGTCAGATAACTTGATTGCTATGGGCTGGTTTAAACATATTACTGAACCATAGTGAAGCAGAATGAGCCTGGCAATTTCAGGCTTGTGCGCTCCTCTTTCCTTTGGCAACATTGCCATGAGGAGATTAGAATCAGCCGCTTTCTGGGTTTAAATTAGGCAAAGTAACTCATTACATTGGAATTAGAAAGTGCGGTTCATTCAGGAACCATGGTTTGATCCTGGTTTCTTTCAGTAAACCATAGTTTAAACTAACCACAATTTGCTTTTGTTGGATACAAGAACAAAGCACAAGCAGGTTAAAAACAGAAGCAGATGCTTCCTATGCTCTTGAGGTTACATGGGAAGAAGAGAGAGAAATACATGATTACAAGATTATTTTTTGGTTTGTATTGGCCAGGGGAATATGGATTGCGGCGAGATTTTTTCTTCTTTCTGAAGCCCTCATTTTGGATAAAACGAACAAGAAATTATGAAGAGTTGTATGAGAGTGGCATTAGTGGGGGCTTGGAATTCAATGAGATAATTGAGCCTGTATCTCCTGAATTTCAAGGAAAAGAAGTTATCAGGTAAACTTGATTATGCTGTAGTTTGCTCTGGACCACTAATGTCAGTCAATTAATATTTTTGTGTGAAGTATAGCTTTGTTACTTTATTTCATAACTGAGTAATATCTTTTTGCGTATATGTGTGTGTAAGTGAATATGGAAATATAGAGAGAGATAGAGACAGAGAATTGTGCAAAAGAATTGTATGTTTTCATATGTAAATATTATTTGCTGTTGTCCTTTGAAGTGATCTTTATGTCATATCAATGATAGGCAAATAAAAATGTCCTCATTGGGAGAAAGGAAATCCTAAAACCATAGTATCACTGTTGAATTGCCAGACCATAAACATGCATGCAGGAGCTGTTTAAGATGCAGCGCAATAGCCATGTGATTTGTATCAATGCCACTATCTAACCATCTCATCCTCTGCTGTCTCCTCCTTTTGCTTTCAATCTTTCCCAGCATCAGGGTCTTTTCCAGTGAGTCCTTCTTTCTCATTACATGAGCACAGCATTTGAACTTCAGTTTCAGTATCTGTCCTTCTAAGGAGCAGTCAGGGTTGATCTCCTTTAGGTTTGACTGATTTGATCTCTTTGCAGTCCAGGGGACTCTCAAGAGTCTCCTCCAGCACCACAATTTAAGTGTCAGTTCTTCGGCTCTCAGCCTTCCTTATGGTCCAATGCTCACTGGTGAGCGTAGTCATGGGCTAGTTACCCCAACATAGAAACATAGAAACTGAGTGAGTCAGAAGGGGTCTCCTGGGCCATCTAGTCTGCCCCCTGGCTCCAGCCGGCTCTGCTTGTGACATAAATGTACCTAGCTTGCTGAGTTACATAAGTTGCTTCAGATACCTGGATCTGAGGTTGGAGGCAGCACTCTGACCTCAGAGGTGAAAATCTGCAGTCTGTCCCCTCCCGCTCTCTGAGCCTGGGAAGCAACCTCAGAGAGGGGAGGGGGCGTTTTGATGAGCAGGGAGAGGAGGAGACTGGAGAGGCCATGAAAGATCTGGCCCATCTAACAAAAATGTATGATCTGAGGAAGTGGCTGGAAAGACAGTCTCTGCCATTCCTCTAACCCTGTGCAGGATAAGTGTAAGCTTCTGAACTTGGAGGCTTAAAATCATCATACTAGGATTGCATGCTTAGCCTTTCACAGCTGTTGTGGCGCATTCTGTGGCCCACATACATTTCTCAAAAATTTATGCAAAATCAAACTAAGAAATGGCAGTCAAGTTGTATGTTCAGGAAGCGCAGTACATGGTGCTTTCCTTCTGAGGAAGACGTTATGAGGATTGATTAAAACATATGATCCCCACCTACTTTTTGCCCCAGTGGAACAGTACTAATGTGAATGTGTACATTGGCAGTCATTGCAAACTGAAGAGGAATTTAAGTTAATATAAATTAGTGATAGTTGCATATTGTTTCCGTCTATTGTATATGAGAGTTCTGCATTACTTAAAAATATTAACACGTCTTCTTTCAGAATCAGCTGTGTCCATAAATCTTTTGATAAAAAGGGTGAAACAGTGGAGGCTCTGAAAAGTAAGTTTCTGGGAGTTTTCTGTATCTGCTATGAATTAAGACACCAAGTGCTTCTTTTTTATGCAAGTTTCTGACAATCAGAGCTATGGCATAGTATGTGGGAGAATTTCCCTTAATCTTTGCTAATATATTAAGGGCATGCAAGGTAGAGCAAGATCAAATGGCAGATTTCTATCTTCCACGTGTTTAACTATTATAAATATGATTCGAGTTCTGGGGTGGATGGAGGTGCTTTGTTATGACTTCTCTTACCTCTTGTACTCAGGAACCCTTGCCTATAAAAGTGGTCATCTTTATCAAAGACCATGTGTGGCAATGCAGCTAGCTTTAGAATGTTGTGCTAGAATGATTGATCTGTCATTATTCAGAGATGCAGATTTATACTTAGGCATGCAGTTTACCCCAATAAATGTGTAGCATTGTAAAGTGCCATATGTCACTGACTTTGTCCAACGAACAACCAATCTCTAGCTACTCAGACGGGTGAACCTTGGAAATCTAGTAAAAAAGGAAAATAGATCACACAACCATGGAATTATGGAATGCACTCCCTGGAGAAGTGTGCCTGGCGCCGAGTTTATATTATTTTCGGCGCCAGGTTAAAAACTTTTTATTTAATTGCTATTTTAAAAACTAATATTTTATTGTTAACATTCGCTTTTTTGTTTTTGTTTTTTATATAATATTTTATGGAATTTGTTATTGTTTTATTGTTTTTAATTGTATGTTTTGTGAGCCATCCCGAGATGCCAAGGCATGTGGTGACGGCATATAAAAGTTTTAAATAAATAAATAAAATAAACCGTGGAGTCTGCTCACCCTTATATAAAGTCACCTACAGGTTTAGTTATAGTAACCATTCGATGTCATATAAAATGGCGAATGCATTAGTGATGTTTATAGCAATGCTTTCTAACATCGTTCATTCCCACACCATCTACTCCATTCTTCTATTAGGTTTATCCTTTGACATATATGAAGGTCAGATCACGGCATTACTTGGACACAGCGGAACAGGGAAAACAACATTAATGAGCATCCTTTGTGGACTGTGCCCACCTTCTGATGGTAAACGTATTATCAAAATGTGTTGTCTTTGCTGCTGTTTGGTTCTTTTTATTCTGTTTTCTCTTTGCTCTTTGTTTTTATCTTTGAAAATGTTAATGGAATTTCAAGGAAGAGTTATACATGTGGAATAATTTGTCCTGGCCCATAGGAGAATGAGAGCAGTAGCATGTGGCTATTTTTCACTAAATCTGGATATTTCTGCTGTTAGCTATTTTAGTGGTAATATTTTTTTTCTCCCCTCTTTTTATGCATTAGGCTTTGCATCAATATATGGATATAGAGTTTCTGAAATAGATGAAATGCTAGATATAAGAAAGATTTTAGGAGTTTGCCAGCAATTAGATATATATTTTGATGTATTAACAGTGCAAGAGAATCTCTCAGTAATTGCCTCAATTAAAGGTATACCTCCCAATGATATGGTGCAAGAGGTGAGTAAATCAGAAAAAAATATTCACTGAATGTAATGATTTTGATCTAGTAGCATAATCTTACTGCAAATGGATTCTGTACAAGAGCCACAATCTAGCACAGAATTGGGCATGCTTGTGCCCATCCCAATAAAGTTTGTGCTTATGAATCTGTGAGAACAAATGTAAGTGAAACAATTAACATGTTTTATGCTTAAGAAAATGTGGTACAGTTATACCATTATAATTCATACAACTATAATGTATACAACATTTTTTTAGGTAAACGTTTAAACCCCTGAGCGTAATGTATTTTCTTTATTTAGTAGTTGCTCTATAACAGAGAAGCTGGCAAGAGCATAAAGAAATCCTGCCAGGTTCTCCATTTTACCATCACATGAGTCTCCTTTCCAGACCTATCCCATGGCCACACACTTTTTTAAACTCACACATTTAAAAATATGTTTGAGTATTTAACTTTTTATTCTTTATTTAGAAATATCTGTATCTCATTTTTACTTGTTTCCCAGAGCAGCCCACAGCATACCTAAAATGTTATAGAACAATTAAAAATCATACTGTTTCTTAACATTCAGATGAAAACACATTACAAATGTGTTTCTGATGGTCTCTTCACCTCCTCCCTCAATCTCTGGCTCTCTTCTGAGATTTTTCTGTGATGGCCCCATTGGGATGGAGGGGAGAAGTTTTTCTGCATGAAATTTGAAAAAACAACAGAAAGAAAATAGTACAGGTGCACCAACAGAATATCCTGTTTTAAATGTTAGCTAAAATCCTCAAAACAAGGTTTTTACATTTTAAGTTAAAGAGCAATTCTGTCTGCAGAGGGCTGGGGAAAGGTTTTAGATAATGCCCACAATCCTTCACGCTACTGCACACATATTTTAAGTCACCCTGAACCTTCTGTTTTGAGCATTATCAATTTCAGTGTTTCATGCTTTAAATACTACTAATCCCTTTTGTATTATTTTTATAAGATTGAGAAAGTTTTACAAGATTTGGATATGCAACTCATTAAGGACAACCAGGCAAAAAAACTAAGTGGAGGGCAGAAAAGAAAGCTGTCTGTTGCATTTGCAGTTCTTGGAGATCCAAAGGTAAACACCAGAAAGACAGGTGTGTTGTTTGGTCTAATGATAATCTGGAGTTGTTATGCAAGATGTGTCTTACAACTGAGGACTTATTTTCCGAGTATATGTGCTACCAAACACAACAATTCTAGTTTTTAATGTTAAATTATTTACTGCTTGATAGATGTTGAGTGCTGATACTGACCAGAGCAGTCTCTTTTGTTCATTTTTGACAACATGCTTGTTGGTGACTGTGCATCTCTCAGTCCTGAAGATGCAAGAAAAGTGGACAGACCCACTGGGGCAGACTAGCCTAGGGTCCGTAGCCCGGATACACATTCTCCAGGAGCAGTACTACAGCTCAGTTTAAGAGAGGGAATGTCCTTGCTCCTTACTGTATGGTGTGTGTGTGTGTGTGGCCTACGTTTGTATGTAAAACTGCTGCAACTAATGCCATGTGCTTTGTTTATTCACTTGCCTAAGACTGCATTAAGTAAATAGACACATTATATATCTTCATCATTACTTATCAGAACTATGTTAGCAGCTTCATATTTATCTAAAGGAGGCCTGCACAACGTGACAATCCAAAAGGAGGACAGACACTGACTGCAGGAATAAGCAGCAGAGAATATTATCAAAGTGCCGGAGTGATCCATTTATCCCTTCTTGTAACTTAAGTCATAAAGCTTCAGTGTTTGACGCTGGGCTCACTCATCTGTTCTGCTATTGCAAAATATCATGTGCTGCTTGGTGTTGCACTGATCACATATAATGGGGTGGCCAGACTGAGGCTCAAGAGCCACATGCAGCTCTTTGAGTTTATGTAGCATCTTGTCACTCACTGCCCAGAGCCCGTGGGCACCTGCTTGCCACTGCCCACCTACCCTTGCCACCTGTAGGCGCCTGCTTGCTGCTCAGCTCCCACTACTGCCCATGAATGCCTGCTTGCAGCTCTCAGACATCTGACATTTACTGTATGTGGCTCTCCTGTTGAGCAAGTCTGGCCACCCCAACATATTATCTTGATCGCATCGATGTAAGCAGTCTCCCTGCCAAAGAGTGTTCGTACTTGTAAAATGAACTCCTGAGAATTGTTTTCCCTGGCCAATATTTAGGTATTACTCTTAGATGAACCAACTGCTGGCATGGATCCGTGCTCTCGACATACCATATGGAACCTCCTGAAAAACAGAAAGGCCAATCAAGTGACGGTGTTCAGTACCCATTTCATGGACGAAGCAGATATTATCGCTGGCAAGTACAGTCAGGCTTCTGTGTCATACAAGTCGTACACAGCATGAAGGAGGCTGTTTGGTAACACAGCCAGCTTGTTGTTCCTCTGCTTGTGATTGCACTAAGGGGCTCTTCTGCTCTTGTTTCCAGATCGGAAGGCTGTGCTATCCCGAGGAATGCTGAAGTGTCTTGGGTCCTCTCTCTTCCTTAAGACAAAATGGGGAATTGGCTACCGCCTGAGGTATCTTTTAGTAGTCTGCATCCCTATTCCATTCTGCATTTCAGCACCTGTAATTTGTACACCTTTGTTTTAGAAATATTTTCTGAATCATCACAGAACAAATTATCAGGTGAAATACATAAAGATACACAAGACCTGATTAAATGGAACAACGGTAGTTGTAAACCTAATGTAGTTGTAAAACTAATGTCTTAGTTGCTTCATGCCATCTCCACAGCCTCAATATTAGCTACAAAATTAACAGCACAGTATCATGACTGCCACCTCAGAAGGAACTATTCCCAGGAAAACGTGTGAAGGATGGAAGTCTGAATAAAATATTAAATAAAAATTTCCTCTCATCAAACAGAATATATACCTGCTAAAATAGCCACAGAGTATTTAATATGAATAAAATCTCACAGACTTTCTTGTAGTTTAACACTTTTAGGCTATTTTTATACTTGTATTTCTGCATTACTTTAAAGATATACAGCAATTTCCTTATAGAAAGATACAAAGATTACCATCTCACCATTAGCCACAACTATTCACATAGAACACAGATCCTAGTGCGGAATAGCTTTTTTCCATTACACAGACTGCAGCTCAGTGACAGAGCACCTTTTCTGCTTGCAGAAGGTCCCAGTTCAGTCACAGGTGGAGCTGGGCAACACTTCCAGGCAGGGATTCTCCATATAGGGCAGGGTAAGACTATTGTCTGAAATCCCGGAGGCAGAGGCTATAAGCAGTAGCCAGGTGGTGGGCCAATTGGCTGACTCAATATGTGTCCCCATTTACAAAGACTTATTTTATAATAATAATACTTTTCCTTACTGAGATCTAAATATCTGAGTAACTGTAGCTCACCTTCCCAGTTTTCCATCTTTCACATTTGAAGTTTTCTTCAGTTTTAGTTTTTCTTTAGGAAGTTCAACCTCTGCTGGACAGCTGTCCAAATGTGGGCATGTGGAGGTTAATTCTGCAGCAAAGATTTGTTCAAAGCTACCACCTATTATTGAGCATAAAGGCGGAAGAAAATGTGTTCCTATAAAATGCATTGGGATAGCATGCGGAGGGCATGAACAACACTAAGACAGTATGGTCCACTGGCTACAGCAGACACAATCCATGCACAGACTTTGATACAATGTAGGTCTCTTGACTGAGACAGATTTCCCACTCCCCTGATGCTCTTTTCCTGCATGAAGTTCAAACAGGAATTCAGAACATACTTGGAGACACGAAGGAAAAGAGGATTCATGGGAAAATAGCCCCCATAAGTTCTTCCCATTCAAGAAGGGATCTCAGTTCATGCTGTAAGAGTAATCTGAGATAAAACTACTTTAAAATGGCTATGTGATGGTATGCAACAACTCTGATAAAACTGGCAATGGGTTTGTTATAAAGAATGAGCAGGCTCTTGCTGTTTTGTTTTGATTTTTAACCACACTTGATTTTTTTGTGATTGAAGTTCAGGAAAATGGTAATACAACACAGGCTGTGCATATTGTGTCTTTAAACTGGACCCATTCCAAAAGGCCCACTTCTGTTCCTGGATTATGTATCAAAGGAAATACCACCCAGCCCCAGATATTGGAAACTCCATATTAGTGCACCAAAGCCAGAACAGTTAAGAACGTTGTGGGAGGTGCTATATTGCCCGGTGCGCCATGGATGGCAAGACAGGATTGCTCTTGCAAATGAATTTTGGGGCCCTTTTGATACATGCATAATTCTCTTTTTATGTTTGTTAGTGCCTCAAAGTACTTTTGAATGACTTAACCCTGTATAAATATTGACATTAGCTCTTTCTTAATTTTCATACTCTTCCAATTTTTATGCTGGAAAATTATTTTTATTATGGGAAATAATGCTTTTTGGCATGTGGCTTTGTAAATATCTACATGTGTATATATGTGAAAGAAAATTACAATATTTGTAAGAAGCTATAGAATAGCTATTTAGTAGGTTTTTATTGACTACTTTATAAATGCTGTTCTTCAGTTGGATTAAAAATAGAAATGAAATTGTTTATGCTTTTGTTGCTTGCTGTTTCTAAAAATAAGGAAGCCCTCATTGTAAAGAGCAATGCTTATGTATGTGTTTTTTGTATGTATGTGTTTTTTGTTAGCCTGCAAATAGATAGGTACTGTAACACGGAAGGTACAGCATCACTGGTCAAACAGCATATCCCCAGCGCCAGTTTGTTAAAACAGAATGAAGAGCAGCTTTTGTATGCCTTGCCATTTAAAGACATGGACAAATTTTCAGGTATAACTTTCTTTCTCTATTGAACCTCAGTGAAAAACAGGGAGTGGATCATGAAATTTATGAAATTCCAGGAAAGGGAAAAATCCTTTGAGAGGGATAAGTTATATTATGATTTCTACATTTCACATAAATCTGCCTCCTTCCCTTTTGTGAAGAACCAAAGTTGGTTTCCGTGGTCTTCCACTGCATTTTGACTGTACAACAACAGTTGGGCTAAGAGTGAGTGTCTGGTCACTCAGTGATCTTCATGGCTGAGTGGGGGCTAGAATCCAGATATCCTGGGTCCCCAGTACAGCAATCTAAACACCACACTGGCACTAGGCTTTGTTCCTATCATGTTGGAAGGAAAACATTTGGTATCATATGGCATTAAAGCTTGCAGTGTTGTTACAGTCATGGGCAATGCCAGTTGATGTGACCCTCCAGACTTGGAGAATTACAGGCATCCAGTGGAGGAGCCATTCTGCAAAAGACTTACATGGCTGATTTCAACTGTCTCAATCTTTTACTCCAGAGTGCAAGAAGAACTAGCTGGGGTGCCTCCAGGATGCCTTGCACTGTGGTTAGGCCACACCCCTCCCTCTCCCTGTCCCTCCCACAGAACTCCAGCCCAAAGTTGTTGTTCTGATAGCCAGCACAGGAAAGACTGCACTAGCTATGGTGCGGGGGGTGGGGGTGGGGGGGCTCGGACATAAGAGTCTCAGCTTGGACCTTGAAATGCATTTCTGCAGTCAGATCTGGGGTTTTGACTTCACCTGTCTAGCCAGCCATAGGATTGCCCCATGAACCACTCTGATTCTGAAAGCTTTGACATGATCTCATTAAGTAGCAGGAAGAAATAAGAAGGTGTGGTTGCAAAGAAGTGTATTTGCATTTCCGAGCAGTAGTTTTACGACAATTACTACTTTTTCTTCTTTTAGAACTGTTTGCTGATCTAGACACTCATTCCTATTTGGGTGTTATTTCGTATGGGGTTTCTATGACAACCTTGGAGGATGTGTTCCTCAGGCTCGAAGTTGAGGGAAACATTGACCAAGCAGGTGAGAAGTAGCCACAGAGTTTCCTGCAGTGTTTGGTATCATACAATAATCATGCATTACTAAAATTGCAGTTCAATGCATGCAATACTGTTTGTAATTTGGGAACATTGTATGGGGACATATTTTTCTGAAATCTTTAGAATGGGAGACAATTAAACATGTACTCATAAGCACTTCCTAATGAGTATGACCTATTGGAAGACTATATTTATGAGGATTATGCTATAAGGCTTTATACAGCTTCCTGGTGGTTATGGTATTATTATTGTCATTAAGCCCTTCAGCTGGCATTGTTTTATTCCCCACTTTAACCATGTCACCTCACTGACTTGCTCCTGAATACAACTGACAACAGGTGTGCGAAAATATTGTATATCCTACACGGTAGCCAGACACACTTAATTTAGGCTGTAATGTTTGACCTACTTGCTTGGAAATAAGCCCCACTGAAAGCAAAGGGACTCCTAACTGGGTAGACGTGTACAGGATTGTACTGTTAGTGTGTCATTGATCATTGCAGGAAACAAGAGAACACACTTTATACAGCAATGATCTGGTCAGAAGGGGGAGCTTCTAAATTCTCAGATGGGTTTTCCTCTCTTTCCCAGATTTCAGTGTTTTTAATGCTGAGCAGGGCGAAGAGGAAATGGATCGAAAATCTGTTGATGAGTTAGAGCAGAGCCTACTCACCTTATCTGAAACACGGTCTTGCATAGTGAGCAGCAAGGCCCTGTGGAAAAAGCAGGCCATTACGATGGCAAAGGCTCATTTTCTGAGCTTCAAACGTGACAAAAAATCCATGTCAGAGGTGTAAGTATATGTGGGCTTGCCCAGAATTCTGGAAGGAAGTTTATTGAATGTGAGAAATAGAAACGGATGCAGGTTTTAGCAGCTGATCATGTATAATTTTCCAGAAAAGTAAGACTTCTCCATTTAGGACAACACTTTAATAGTTGGAGATAAGGAGACTCCAAACATATCAGAGCTCAAACGGTGAACTTGATGCCACTGGAAAGTCTAGTGAGTCCAGGGGATTGGAGGGGCTCTGTATATTACTAGCTGGGGGTGATTACTTTTCCTTTTACACTTATTTAAATACATTTCACATTCAGGGACATGATCCAATTTCCACAGGAGCAGCATTTGTTTGTAAAGGAACTGCTGTAGGCTGCAAATCTCTGCTCCTTCACCTACTTGCACATGTGCTGGGGGAGCGTAGCATGGAGGGGGAGGAGCGATGGCTTCCATGGTGGAAGTGGAGCTGAACTAGAGGCTGAACACAGCTGTGTTCTCCCATGAGTTTTGGTTTGTTAGCAAATTTTCAGATGCAAGGGCACACATGCCCCATTTTCCCCCTTTGGAGTGCATTGACCACATAGGCATTTAGGCCGGTTCATATTTATTTGGTCTTTTCTTCTTCTGACTAGTGACTAGATTGCAGCCAGTTTCTAGAAGATCCCCCAGTGTATCCATTGAGGGGATTCTTGCAAGGAAAGTTCAAAGAGGTGAAACTGGCAGCAGTCCCACAAGATCCTTCTTTTGTTATGCAGGATCACTTAGTACAGGCTAATTATGATTTAAGTGATGCTCAGTGCATGCTGGTGTTTAGTAAGTTGAATGCAGATGGGTGGACCATCACATTTCTGGGAAAAAAGATAATGCAAGAAAGACTGACATCTGCCCACTCATCCTCTCAAGGGCAGGCATTAGTATTTACTGCCATTTGGATGAGCTTTACTTCTGCTTCTTTTTCTTTCAGGTTCTTGCTATTCATAATATTTCTTGGAGTTGAGATGTTTATGTTTCATATGTATCAGCTATACTTTAAAAGTGCTTCAGCCCCTGTCAAACTCTCTCCAGACTTATACTTCCTTAAACCAAATGAAACTCATCATAAGTACAAAACCAGTCTCCTCATTCAAAACTTCACTGGTGAGAAATGTACCCCACCCACAGTTACACTTTAATTTCAGTTGAATTGTTTTTATTTATGTCAAGATCTAGTATTTTCATCTTTTTTGGTACATGTAGCTGGGTGCAGGTGTCCTCTGCATTCATTGAGGTTTAAGAATGGCTAGTGAATCACAGAAGGAGCTCTATCCTCTTAAAAATGTGTTTTTCCCATTCATTCACAAATTGAATGAAAACTCTAGTGCATGATTCTCATATGAATCCAGCCAACTTACTGGGACGTAGACTTCAAAATTCATGTTAATTGGTTTGATTTCTGAATAGCAGAAGACTTAAACCAATGTGGCATTAGGCCAAAGTATATATTGTGTATATATAATGGATGTTTTCTTGATAAGCAACAAATGTTTTAACAGTAAAATACACTAATCATAGTAAGAAGTGACTAGCAATGTTTAAGTCAGACTAAGCCTGAACTGCTGTCATGTTTCTTCTCCATCTCCACTTTTCCAAAAACCTTATCATCACATTTTCAGGCTCTGGACTGCTTGTGGGTTGCACATAGTGGGTTGCACTTCATGGGAGCAGTGAGAAAACATGCACAGAGCTGTCTTTGGCATAACAGGGAATTGGGCAGCCTTGTACAGATATTGAATTTTGTACGCACACACACACACTGAAGTCCATTTTTCTGCCAACCATGTCCCTTTTCGGAGTAACCTGAAAACAGTAGTGCATGCACTGGTAACTGCTAGGCTTAGTTTCTGCAGTGTGTTTTATATAGGCCCACCCTTGTGCTCCAGAAACTGCAGCTAGTGCAAAGATGGCAGCCAGGTTGGTGTCTTGGCTATCACACAGAAACCATAACTCTTGGACATTAAAGTCTCTGCACCAGCTGACAATACTTTTCTGGACTCAGTACAAAGGAGCCCTTTTGGCTCAGGCCCAACATGCCTTCAGGAACACCTTAGCCCTTGTTATGGTCCTCTGAGGATAATCTTCCGAAGCATCCCTCTGTAAGAGTAATGTCTACCATCCAGAGGATGCCCTCAGAGGTTGCCGCTAAACTACGGAATCGTTGTGGGCGCCGACTCAGAGGAGTCGTTGGTGCCCGTAGGAGGCTTCCCGTGAGAACCAGGGCTCAGTGCAGGAACACGTGTACCTGGTGCCCATTGTACAAATGCCCCCCCATTCCTTGACGAAGTGTTTCAAAGAGAAGAAGAAGATGCCTCCTGCTCCCCTACGTGCACCAATGACTCCTCTGAGTCGGCGCGCACGACAGGAATGGTCTGTCAGGAGAGGTACATCTGCTATCCCAGATTGCTACTTTCAACAGGGAGTTAAAGACATGTCTCTTTGACAGGACTTCCCAGATTAGTTTTATTTAATATGCATGTTTTAGTTGATACTTTAACTATTGTTTGTTTTAGCTCTTGTAGCCTATAAAATGCCCATGAGAATGGGGTGGTATATAAAAATTACAGTGAATGAATGCATAAAATCTGTAGATGAGTCTTTGCAGCTGGAATACTGACGTGGTAACTTTCCTCATTGTCTTAACTTAGGATCAGACATTGATGACATCATCCACTCTCTTAGGAACCACAGTATACTGACAGAAACATTCAATGGCAGCAACTATCTTTCTGTTGCACCCCACAGTGCGGCGTTAAATGTATCTTGTGCAGGCCAGGTGAGGAAGTGGTGCAGGTTGTATTTAACTGTTGGTCCTGTCTAGATGTGCACTATGGGTCATAGATGTTAAGGCATAAGGAATGGGTTGAGGGCCATGGATATTGTTGTGGGGTATTCATCTTGAACTGGAGAAGGAAGGGCAGAGTGGTGATGAGCTCACCTTAGCAACAAGGTGGCAGGACTACCTCCCCCCCCCCGCCCCCCTAGTCCCTGCTGACAATAATAGCAAGAGCGGTTCTCACAGAGCATTCCTTGATGGGATGGCTGCCATCTTCTTTCCCCCAGACTGTCTCTGGTGTGGGCTTAGTGATGTTGCATCCTGAGGAAATTGCCCGGAGGAAAGGTGCATTGGCACTTGGTGCTTATATGGGATGGCCCCTTTCATGGGGTGGCAAGCAGGGAGTTGTGCCCTTCCCACCAGGCCTGCCTGCTGTCCGCTTTCCCCAGTGACCACCATGCCTCCCGCCTCCCTTCTTAGACCATTGCTGAGGCTGCCACAGCCGTTCAGAAGTGAGTGGTTTGGCAAAGGGATGAATGGGCTGGGCCGGGCCAGGCAGGGACAAGGAGACAGATGCAGGAGGGGAGGAGATGGAAACAACAAGCAAGCAAAGAGGGAGGGAGGGAGGGAGCCATGGGGCGGCCATGGTGGGCAGTGGCCATTGCTTTCTCAGATAGGGGAAAGCTTTCTCTGGGCTGTATTGATAGCTAATACATGGATTTTATTGTTGCAGAGCTACAGCTTTACAGTTGCTTTTAACCGTACCATGGTACATTCTTTGCCCGTCATGATGAATATTGTTAGTAACCTCTACCTGCAGAATTTAAATGTAACTGGAAATATTCTAGTGTGGAGTAGTGCTTTCTTTCATGTAAGTAAATAGAAAAGCCAAAGGCCATTTATGTAAAATGAACTGATGTGCAGCTGTGTAGACCGTTTTTTTCTCTCTGTATACATACTAATTCTAGATAACTTTTAATTTGCATGCTTTGGAGGTAGTGATAGAATCAATCTCCCTGTTTAACCTTCTACAGTTTCCACAGTTTTTGAAGAACATGTTCATTCCATCCTTTTTCTCATCAGTTTGTGAATTTTGAGGTGTGGATACTACACAAACATTTATACACATTTTCATATGTATTTTCCTAATATGCATTTTCCCACAATCTGTACTTTTTTGTATACAATTTTCAGTAATGACATGCTTTATGTGCATTTTTGATCAGAGAATCACTGTGCAAACTTCACTGAAGTGTTGAATTTTTTCTGATTCATGTATTAGTTCTCGAACTGCAAATTAGATGGGTGTGCATTAAAATTTGAACCAAACTTCCTTCTCATTTCTAATTCAGGAGTGGCCCACAAAAATTTACCTTGGCCTCTAAACTCCCATCATATTGCAAGCATGCCCTGTTTTACAGTCTTACGCAGGCAGCAAAAACAGGCCTATGAATATCGAGTCATGTTTCACTGTTACTCTTTTTTCATTTTCTAATATTGCTGTCTTCTGTTACTTTGCAGAACGTTACTGGCAGGGGTTTCATAATGGTACTGGTTTTTCAAAGTTTGACATTAGGAGTTACAATAACTGGGATGCCATCCTATTTTGCCATGGAGAATGCAGAAAATCACAGGGTAACTTTTTGAAAAAAATATGTCCTGTATTGATCTCTTACTTTATTGCAACAGTCATGAGCAGCTTATTTAGCGCTGCTGGTCCCACTGAGAAAACACATCAATCCTGAGCACTGTGGCTAATTTGAGTAGTTCTAAATTGTATGTCATACTGTAGTAAAGATACCATGTTGAACTATGTTTTTATCTGCTGAATGTAACTGACCAGACATAAGTCGGCTGTTGTTGGCCAGATACCTTAGTTTCTGTGGACTCCTTATGAGACAGGGTGGGAGAAATCTATCAGTCAGATAAATCTGGCTCAGGACCTTGGTCTGAGTCTGACCCTGTGGCAAATATAAAATTTTCTGGCTATTTTTTATGTTCATTTTATAACGGATCTTGAGTCACATTCCTCTTTCTTACTCAACTACTCCCTTACTTCCAACTATCACCCAAGATAGCCATCACTTTTCCTTCCCAGGACATCCCTGCCTCCTAATTCTCTTAATTTAAAGCTGCAGCTCACTTGTGTGCTTCTGTTAAAGTTGAGGAAGGTATCGCAACAAAATTGCTTATCAGACTTCCATATTCTCTATATATGCTATAGCTGATGTTCCTGATATTCTTTACCTTATGTAGTTATCAGAAGTATAATGTGTTGATAACATCACTGTAAGCCTTTCCTTACTGAAGCAAGCAAACAAAATGGCATAAAATTATTACTTTAAAAGCAAATATAAGTTATTTTTCTCTGAACTTTCAAATGCAAATTCAGGTGTTTTTGCTGTTAGCTAATTGAGTTTGTTTTCTATTTTTTTAAAGTTATGAACAGTCCTTCATCCACAAGAACAGTATGCTCATTTCTTTTTTAAAAAGCAAAAAAATAAAAAACTATATGGTTACAAATTAAAAAATAGTAACTTTTCAACCAGCAATCCAAGTAAAAATGAAGCAGTTAGGTATAACAATTAAATTAATTCATTTTTAATTAAATTTGTTAAATTTTAGTTTGTCAGTTTATTTTAGTTTAATACATTGCTGGGTACAAGGAAAATCTGCACGGATTGCTTCCCTTCCCCCTTACTTTGGGAATTTAGGATGCTGGCATAAGAACATTTGATTTGTTGCCATTTGCTGTAATTGGCATGTGTTTTAATTAACATACCATTGTACTTTTGCAGATGAAAGCCTACACTCAACTTAAGATCTCAGGTCTTTATCCATCTGCTTACTGGTGTGGACAAGCACTAGTTGACATTCCTTTATATTCCATTATTCTCTTTCTGATGACAGGAATCTTGTTTGTAGTTCATCATGAAATTAATTTTTCTTCTGCTGAATTTATTGCTGTGGTAAGCTCTGCTTTAACTAAGTTTTCTGTTCCTTGCTTGCCATATCGCTGTGACCTCAGTAACAAACATCCAAAACTTCATATACTCCAGCAGTCCGTAATTTTAGTTTCCATCCCTGGTAAATAATTCTCCCTGTTTTGTTTCTATTTTTGTGACTTGGGTATATATGGAGTTTGGGTCCAACCCTCACATTAGTAGAAATCCACTTGCATGGTGAGATTTCCCTATCTTTGCCTCCTTCTTGAAGCCACCTGAATGCTTCCCCAGTCAATTCAGGAGGGTTTAGGGAGGACCTCAAAAACCATTTTCAGATCTGTTGTTCCTTCAGTGCTGCTATCTGTATGTAGAGAAGCACAGTGAGAAAGAAAGAACCCGTTGTAAAAATGTTACATATCTTAATGAAAAATCTCAGTGTTGCAGCTCCTTTCTCACATTGCTGAGCAACTTGTTTCGTGTGCATATTTAGTGTTTGAACATCAAGTATTTCTTTATCTATTGCAAAGATTGGATAACCAGCTCTTAGCCCAGAGTCTCTTAGAGCATGTCCCACAACAGCAAAACAGCAAACACATACCACACAACTACTAAAAGTCACAGCTCTTAAAAATTAATAAATTTGCTATGAGCAAACTAGGGGGCAGCTTGCCTTTTCAGATGCTGGTGGAAGTATGTTTTTATACAAATAGAACAGTTGTGTTTTTCCAGACTCTCCTTACCTGGAGCATCCTCTTAGCTTTTAAATCTAACAGCTCTCTTTTCAGAATCAGCCGTATAAAACCCATCCATGCAGTGATAAAATCCTTACATCAGCCTTGCTGGTCCCATGTGCAGTTGCCCACCCTGTAGTAGCTGCAGTGTTTGGTCTGGTTTCAACTCCTTTTCCTGCAGTGGTGTGCGTAGTCTAATGCATTAGGCTCCATGGAGCCCTACAGGAATTCCCTCCCCCAGGAAAGGGCATGAATTGTGCACCATGTTTCGAATCTCTGTGGGATGCATGTTTCAAATAACAATATGCATTTTTTCCCTGCAGGTTTTCTGCCTTATCGGCTATATACCTTCTGTAATCCTGTTCCATTATGTTGTTTCTTTCACTTTTAAAACCATACGAAATACCAAAGAATTTTGGTCATTCATTTTTTCAACTGTAAGTAAACGTTCAGTGCTTCATTGATGTTACCATTTACTAAAATGTGTATTCATTCATTTTTCCAGAAATATTGTCTCAACTTTATTTTTCTGCATTTGGCTTAATCCTCCTTCTGCCTGGGTTACATCCATGGCATTGTTTGCAGAATCAGTGCCCTGTCTGCAAAACTATAAGTCAAGCACAATAGTTCCTGTTATTCCTGACAGTGCATTTCTCTTCCATAGATAACTGCTTATCTCCAAGCAAAACCCACTGTTCTAACTGCTTGGCTTCGAATTAAGTAGCCTCAAGTTTACCTCTCCATATATTAGTATAGGAAAATAAAATTCCCAGGTACGTAAGGAAGGTTTCTGGCTTGATATTGCCATTAATGTGTTATTTTTATTCTTTTTCTATTTCAGGTAGCCTTGATTTGTATAATCATTTCAGATGTAGCTTTTAGTCAGTGGCCTGCGATAGCTGTTATAATTCACACTTGTTTTTGTATCTTCATTCCAATCTACCCTCTGATTGGGTGTCTGATTTCTGTTATAGAGGTAAGTTTGCAGGGCTGATACAGAGGTAAGGTTGTTTGTTTGTTTGTTTATACTTGCATCAGCTTCCTCTGCTTGATTTTGACTTTTTTTTTGTTTTATGATGGCCATCTTGGTGAGCTCATTACAGCTGTGATATTCTTCAACTGTAATGTTAAAGCCTCCTCCAGAGCCTCTCCTGTGTTTTTCAACCATATTACATTCTTTTGGAGCAAGAATAGTCTGGTGTTAAATTTTAAGTGGCAACAAATCAGAACAAAAGCGTCATGAGAAGTTGCGAATCCACTATACTGAAGTTATACCACAGTGCCTTATGTTTGGTTAACAGAATACATAGAAAGGCAGAGAAATAGAAACAAGAAATCCCATGTAAAGGAGCATTTTTCCTGCCACCATGAAAATGGGAGAAGATGCCTCAGTGAATCAGCAGGTTTAAACCCTTAATAGCCATCATTATTTGCTTTTCAGCGCCAGGCCAAGACATTTTTATTTAAACGTCATTTTAATTGTTGATTTAACAACTTTGGCCAGGATGTCTCCAACTGTATTTTATTGTATTGATGATATTTATTTATTTGTAAGCCTCCTCGAGGCTTAGGTGAATGGGGTGGCATATAAGACAGCTAAATAAATAAATAATAAAATAATAAATGTAGAGAAGGTTGTGGACTACAGCACCTAGGTAAGAGAAAGCCAGACCAGGGGTTAAGCCCCTGTTGAACTCCTGATGTCAATGGAAGCCCAAGAATGCCGAATGTGGTTGGAATTGGCCAAGATCAGAGCTGGAAGGGAGTTGCTCAATTTCCCAAGCACAATTCCCAATCAAAGCAGGTAGGGGGTCTCCCAACACCGTAAAGCAATGGGAGAAGCACAGGAAGACATTTTATGAATTTTAATGGTACAATTTAACTTAATTGCCTGTAATAATCATGAAAACTATTTTTGAAATAAGTATGTGCTGTCTTGATAGGTAGCCAAGATGCTTGGTCAAAACAAGGAAAGGAGTACAGAAAGACTGCTGGTTTCTGTAGTTGTGGTAAGGAAATGAATTCTGGAGACTAGCCCCCTGGATCTAGTTTTGCCGTGTTTTGTGCCGTGGACTGTATGGTGTCTGATTTGTGCAAGACTATCCTATTCTTGCACCACGTGTTTTAAAGGATTGGTGTAATGCAGTACAGTAACAAACAGTAGTGCAGTTTACAGACAGATACGGATCACCAAATCATGAAACCTAAGCGATACCGTCATTCCAACTGTACATGTACGGCATTCCTGGGTGTTATGTTTGGGGTTAATTCAGGCTAAGCTTGGGGCAGGAGAAAACCTGCATCCCTGTGTATGTTCAGGGGCCTTCAGCTAGTACAGTGAGTAGTCAAAAGGACTCTCTTGAGGGCTGCCTTTGATAGGGAATATGCCTAGCTGTTAGGCTTTGAGTGGAACATCCAGCTTCGGGTTAGTAAAACCTGGGTCCCTGTACATATTCAGGGACCTGGAGCTAGCCACCATGGTGCAAGCAAGGTGAACAGTCAACAAGGGTTATGCAAAGGACAGGATAAAAGTGTTTTAAATAAATAATAACACCCTGAGAACTTCTTTTGTGTGCCTTGTATGAATGCCTAAGAATTCTGCATGGGTTTAGGGCTTGGGTTAATTTTCAGGGTAGGGTTGGATTTACAAAGCCTCAGTCCTTCTGCATGTTCAGGGGCCTGGAACTTTTGATTGGTCAAGCAGCACCAGTGGCCAACACAAACACTCTGAATGCTCCCTTTTGAATGTTGTGTGAATGTGTATGGATTATAAATGAGTGCTAGGGTTGGGGTTAAGGTTCAGGTTAGGGTTATGGCAGAGAAAACCTGGGTCCTGTGCATGTTCATCACATTCCAGTGGGCAAGCAAGCTGAGTTGTCTACAAGGGCACCCTGAGTTTGTGCATGTTCTTGAAATGTTCAAGGGTTATGCATGAGTATTTGTAACCCAGTGAAAAAACAGGAACTAGGGATGTGCTGAGCCTCTCCAGAACCCAGTTCACGCCTGCCCATCAGACTTCTGGTGCTCATCCCTCTCTATAAGTATTCACGGACCCCTGGTTGTACAACGAGAAACCTTTCCCAGAGGCCAAGTTCCCTCCCTGCTCATTGCTGGCGATGGGAAAAAGGGTACAGCACAGCAGCCAGCCTTCCTCCCTGCTCACTGCTGCTGGCGGCAGCAGGCAGGAGAAAGGGGTGCCGTGAGCATGTGCATTCCAGTCGCCATTTCCAGCAGCCAACTGTGGCTCTGCTTGTGTAGTGCTCAGTTCCTGGTGAATGTCCCGCGAAACCTGATCGTGCTCACTAGGAACTCAGAACCTGGGATGCTGCAAAGTAGAGTCCAGGAAGACAAAACCCAGGAACCTAACAGTTTTCCTCACACATGCTTGACTTGGATTGTACCTGGGTGTTAGAGTGGAGGTTAAGCTTCTTGTTAGGGTTTGAGTCAGGACATCCTGGATCCAGCCTGGAACTAGGCTCAGTTGGGCAGAAAGAGTGAGTGGTCAAAAAGAGCACTCTCACTGATTCCTCCATGCATGTTGTCACAATGCCTGAGTGTTACGTTTGGGGTTACTCTTAAGGTTAAAGTTAAGGATGGGGTTAGGAAAGCTGACACCTTGTGCTAATGAAATGTTCACAAGCAACCACATGACAAACATGTGGTCTAGCATGATTTACACAGTCGTCTGGTTTACATAAAATAAACCAGTGTGTATTTGACTTTTGCAAATTGAGATTTGATTTGTACAATCAACTGTTTCTGCACGAATTGCACAAGAGCCAAAATGGTTTCAGGAAATTTATTTGCAGCAATTTCATTGTCAGTTTTTAAAAAATGTTCCAGCCTAGAGAAGGAAGTCTGCGACCTGGCTGAACTTGTACCACAGCCGGTCAGAGCCCAGCAGACTGGAATCCGGGAGGCTGAACTGTGGACATTTAATGGATTTTCACCACTCAGTCAGATTCTTCACACATTCCTGTTTTGCAATAGTGTGTCTGCCTGACAACACCTTAGTATCATAAGTACACTGCTTGCATCATCTGTTGGAAAATAAATTTTGTACCTGCGTAGCAGTTGTCATTCCCTGTTCTAGCATCTATTTTCAGGTTCTTCTCAATTTGTACTTATTTGCACACGTAATCGGTAAATGAGTGAAGTTGTTTCAATCTACTTTTCCTTTTCTTCGTTTTAGCCTTATTTGCAGTGTGTAATTTGGCTCTTCCTTCTACGCTATCTTGAAATGAAGTATGGAGGCAAATCAATGAGACAGGACCCATTTTTCAGGTTGGTGTGCCCGAATTTTCCTTTGAAAGATCAGTGCTGACATTAGTGTACCAGGTCAGGGTTTGCCAACAGCAAACTATAATGATGATGTTTGTAACAGACATCTCTTCATCCATGGAGCTGGACAAGCCAATCTTAAGGGATTTTCTTGGGAGCGCTCAGGTGGTCATTTAGAAAACAACATGCAATCCAAAAGTATGCCCAAGCATCCCTTGTAAAGCCAACCTTTCTGATGCTATTGGCATCTCAATCACATTAAATGGATTCTTGAGACTCATCTCTTGATGCAACTTGCTGGAATGGCAAAATATTTGAACTGTAAGTTGCTCTGTAGCCCTGGCAGCATTCCATGCAGGAACTATTAAGTGATCCAAGTTAATTATTCTTTAAAGTGGCCATTTTAATGGTGACTGTTATCTATAACATGTGTATATTTTAACAGGTTGAATCTAGAAAGCACAGTAAAGCCTTAAATAGGAAAATCACATGGCAAATTAATATTTGGGGTCTGATGTATATTGAGTACAAATCTGACCCATCTGTATATGCCTAGAATTTATGTGTAATGAAATTAAGATGTGTGTGTGTCTGCACACATGCACGTACGTGCGCATATGGGACAGAAAACCATAGTACTGCCCTAGAACCATTGAGGGCACTTTTCAAAATATATACTTGTCAAACTGGAAAGGATCTGAAGCTCATTTAAATTAACTTCTTATACTGAAAATCATGAGAGCGGTTTGCCACATCTAAATGGCAATTAATAATGTGCTCTTTATTTATTTATTAAATGCTTTTGTATGCTGTCCTGTTATTCAAAATCTCAGGACATCTTACAGTATTTAAAAGAACAATTAAAACAACTATGTCTGATAAATAATAAAACCAAAACAAACAATAAATCACAAAGCAAGAGAGCAACTAAAGGTTAAAAGTTATTAAATTTTAAAATATTGTTTAAATAAAAAGGTTTTGGCCAGGGGCCGAAAAGACTATAAACTTGGTGCCAGGCGTACCTCTCAGGCATACATTCCAGAGTCTGGGCACCACAGCAGAGAAGGCCCTTCTCTGAGTTGATGACCTTTTTACCTCTCTTAGAGAGGGTTCCCAGAGCAGGGCTTTTCCTGCAGATCTTAAGGGCCATGACAGTGTATAAGGAAGGAAACATTCCTTCAGCTATTCTGGTCCAAAGCTGTTTAGGGCTTTATAGGTCAAAACCAGCACCTTGGAATTGGGCCCGGACTTCAATTGGAAGCCAGTGGAGCTGGTAGAGGACTTGTGAGAGTAACGGCCGGTCCCTGTCAGCAGTCTGGCAGCTCTATTCTGTACCAGTTGCAGTCTCCGGACCATTTTCAAGGACAGCCCCACGTAGAACGCGCTGCAGTAATCCAAGCGGGAAGTTACCAGAGCATGTATCAGTGTAGCTAGAAGATATTTCCAGAATAGGTCAGGATGGATGTTCTCAAACTATCCATTGACATAAAATGTTTCTCAGGATTTTTTTCCCATTCCCACTCTCCCACCCTGCACTGCCAGAGATACTCTGTCTTCTAGAGAACAGTCTCCACATCCCATCTTTCACCTGCCATCTCACTGCTTGGTCAATTCTTGAATGCTGCAGATTAATTTATGCTGCTACATGTGCAAAATCAATTTGGGATTTTATTTGAGAGTATTATTTTATGACTTTAATACATCCAGGTATTTACTTTATTTACTCTAATAGGAACACTAAGCCATCCTTGCCCACTCGTTTGTCCTCTCCCATCTGGCAAAATAGCCCTCCTGGCTGCGGTAGGCTGAGAGAGCAGCAGCTCTTTCGGTTGCCCCTTGGAGGGCTCAAGGCTTAGCAGGGAGGCAGAAAGTTGTTCTGCTCTTCCCTCAGTGGTGGGTGACCCTGGAAATCCCAGGACTTAGGAGCCCCCTGCAGTTACCTGTGTGGAGCCATTTACTTGAAGGCAGCTCCAGCTCACTGCCCAAGCAGCCTTGCCCAAGGGTGCATCACACAGAGGAACCCTGGCAGGCCTCCAGCAGTAGAGCGGTGCAGTTTCCATGGTCCGGCCTTCTGGCCAGGCAGATTTGCTTTCCCCTTGTGGCTGCATCTGTTCAGAGCAGAAATGCGACCTGTTTCCCCATCCTCAGAACTCCTGTGAAACTCAAGCCCTGGAAATTTCCAGAAGTGCCGCATGATGAGGATGAGGATGAAGACGTGATGGCCGAGAGGCTGCGGGTTAAAGAGATGACAACCTGCCAGAGCTGTGAGGAGGTAAATCACTCCCCTTTGTCTTCGTGCTCAGAATCTCTCTGGCGCCAGATCCTGTTATGAAGGAACGGGCACAAGGGGTGGTTTGCCTGGCCCCGTGGGCACTGGCATTGCTATACAGAGGTGCAGGCCAGCGCATGGGGAGGGCACCAGGTTGGGGAGGGCTCATGCAGAAAGCCTCAAAATACAGTGGTACCTTGGCTCACGAACTTAATCTGTTCCACGACTCTGGTCCCGACCCAAATTGGTTGTGAGCCAAGTCAAATTCCCCATAAGGTTTAATGTAAATACAGTTAATCCATTCTGTAGCCATTTTTTAATCACAAAAATGTGAACAAAATAACACAGAACAACAAAGATTGCAGCCCCCCCGCCCCCCCGAGCACAACCGTGAACACGCCTGTCTGGTCGTGCTTATGCAGGGATGATGGGCATGATCGTGATTGTCACCCGATGCAGAGTTTGTGACCTGCAGCAAATTTTTTCTGAAATTTCTGTTTGCAAGCCAATTTGGTCATGAACTGAGGCGTTTGTGAGCCAAGGTATCACTGTACTGAGGAGCACAAAGTGAGCTGTGGGCAGAATTGCCCTCTGGTCATTTCAATAGTGGCAACACCTACAGCCTCACAACCAGCTGAGGTGGTCTCTGTGTGTTGGTGGTTCACAATGAAATTTCTCTTATGTAAACTTCCAAAAAGGAAGAGGTGTGTGTATGTGTGCGCGCGTGTATGGAATGCTGTGTACCTCTCATACTAATTGAGGAAGATGCATTTTCCCCATTTGAAGGAATATCTTTCCATTATACTTTAAAATAATGCAGTATTAAGCTCTTTGTTGTCTTTTTAAATAGAAACCAGCAATTTTGATCAACAGCTTGTATAAAGTATACAATGAAAAGAAAGATTTTCTTATCAGAAGAAACATTAAAAAAGTGGCAACTGATTATGTCTCTCTTTGTGTAAAAAAAGGTTAGTGTTAAATAAGTTACGACCACATCAATACATTTTTTTACATAGATTTGATTGTTTTATTATACAAACCTGCAGCTATTGCATGTATCCCTTTCCTCCTTCCTTTTCCTCTGCAGGAGAAATTCTAGGAGTGTTGGGCCCAAATGGAGCTGGGAAAAGCACATTGATCAATGTTCTGGTGGGAGATGTTGACCCAACTTCAGGCCAGGTACCCAACTGCAAACTAGTTTTGGTGCATCCGGTTCCTTCCATGTATGTTAACCACTATGGAGCTTCTCACTGAAATTATGTTATTTCACACTGGGACTTCATATCCTTTTTTAGATGCCTTTCATGATAATAGCATAACGCTGGAGATAGATTTCTTGTTAGCCGGCAATACCCAGACTTAATGTGGATAAGCAAATAGAACATTCCAGTGGTGGTGTACCTAATGGTTGGAAATATCTCTGCGCATGAGCTTTCTGTTTGCTTCTTCTTTGTGATCTCTTCCTTGACAGTTTGTGAATTGTGATTTTTAAATCTCTGCAGATTGCACATGGCACTAACATGTGGTTGAACTTAACAAATGGGGTACAGAAAGGTTTGTGTTCATTTTGCTACTGACAAACTTACAGTGCAAACAAAAGATGGACTAGATGGATTCTCCCTGGTAAAAGTTCAATCATATGCATGCCTGCTACCCCCAGGTACCTGCATATGCAATTGCAGTCTTGAAGTAGAAAATTGAACATGGAAGCATTTGAATGCTGTGATTGCCTATATGTGCCTGAGTGCTCCACCATATAAATGTGAAAAGTGATCATGAAGTAAAAGTAACCTGAGAAATCTTGCACTGATATTTCATGTCATGATTTTAATATAATTTTTCATACAACCGTTTTTAAATATTGAGAAAGGACTGATGTATCCACAGGTGCTGATGACAGATTATTCTTTAGGTGGCAATAACGAGGATAATTCCCTGAGGTTTATGGGATACTGTCCACAGGCAAATCCACTTTGGCCCAATATTACATTGCAGGAGCATCTTGAAATTTATGGTGCTATCAAGGGAATGAGTGACAGTGACATGAAAGAAGTCATAAAATGGTAAATATCTTATTTTGAGCATGTCATTTTCATGAACATTAATAGACATTTGTTCTTTCTCCTCCTTTACTATGGTATGCTCTCCCTGAGAATGGTTAATAATGATCTATCTATCTATCTATCTTTCTATCTATCTATCTCAAATGTGAAAGAAGGTAGGAGGTAGAACTTATGCAAATAAAAATTAGATTTAGCGCAGCTTGAAAAGATTTTCATTTTTCAGACCAAAACACTATCTTCTAGACTGTGCTTGCTTTTCAGCAGATATTATTGTGCATGCTAGTTCAGAAGGTAGTTAAAGGTGACTGAAGAACTCAGTTTGAAGCAAGTGTTCTTGCACTTATCCAAAGAAGTGTTGGTTTTGTCATATGAATGGATATACGTCATAACTTTCCTTAAATGAAATCAGTTATTTGTTTATTCCGACTGCCCCAAAGGAAACCCTTTCTTTTGCGGTATATTTCATAGCTGTTCCAAAATGCTTTCTAACACTCTGATCTGACATGCATGCAAGGAATAATCACCAACTCTCACTTTTATACTTACCTTTTTCTGGTGAGGGAGTTGTGCCAGTAAATATTTCTTTGCCATTTACTTCAAATAGAATGTAAGAGGAATGAGCTTCCCCAACTAACACTTTCAGTCGGATAGGCTACTAGGTTCAGTGTCATCCTCATGGTGGAAAAACAGTTGGGTCCACTTTCTTTTTCTTTCATTCTTATGCCCAAATGCTTACATGATATATGCAATTACAAGTGATTTTCACATTACATTTTGTAAAGATACAAAATGAGCCACCTGAATATGAGAGTGTTCACAAGCATCATGGATATGATGTGTAAAAATTGTCACGAACTATAACATATCTGGAAAGAGGAAAGAATTTTCAAAAGACAATTTCAGGATTTTCATATGTGCCCTTCAGCCTTCATGAGAAACTCGAAGGTTGGTTTTGTTTCTGGGCTAGGCATATGGCAGACGATTTAGCTTGGATACCTCAACTAACTCCCTGACAGCTCAACCTTCTTTCCATTCTACTTGTACTTCAACAGATTTCTGTCAAGCATTCAGATGGAAAGTATACGATGCATATCGAGTCCAGTAACAGCGGGAGGGCTTAAGGGTAGGATTAGTTTATACAATGGACAGAATAAACCTTTTTTAAAAAACAGGAGGGCTGATTGTTTTGACTGCAGTTATCTTTGATCAAACCGGTCAGACCTAGAGGAGATCAACCCTGACTGCTCTTTAGAAGGCCAGATCCTGAAGATGAAACTCAAATACTTTGGCCACGTAATGAGAAGGAAGGACTCCCTGGAGAAGAACCTAATGCTGGGAACAATAGATGGCAAAAGAAGAAGGGGACGGCAGAGGACGAGCTGGCTAGATGGAGTCACTGAGGCAGTTGGTGTGAGCTTAGGTGGACTCTGGGAGATGGTGGAGAAGGAGGAGTGTTGTCCATCGGGTTGCGATGGGTCGGACACGACTTCGCGACTAACAACAACAACCACCTTTGGTTTTAGTATTTAAGAAGGAGGGTTGTGTCCATGTTCTTATTGTAATTCAACTTTATTCATTCTAGTATTTATTATTGCATAGTTTGGCTCTTGAACTGCTTTGAGAGGGTATCACACCTTAAAGAGCTGCCTGAAATATTGCAACTATAAAATAAATGAATAATAGCTGATAAATCCATCCCTCTGTCCTTTCTCATTAGTGGTCAGTTTTCATTTTGCATTTTTCTATATAAAAATGATTGCATTCCATGCTGATGTTTTAACATTCTCTCATACTGGATCCTTTGATCACTTACACATTTAACACAGTAGTAACACCCCTTTCATGACCACAGAATTCTTATACTTTGTTTCTCTGCAGTATTTCCAGTGCCTTTGACCTGAAGGAACATCTACAGAAAATGGCAAAGAAACTTGGAGCAGGAATCAAACGAAAGGTGGTGTATTATTTTAGCAGTTGAAATGCTACTGTATCCCATTGAAGCAAATAGCCATCAAATCCACCTTCTGTATTTCCTCTCCTTTCAGTTATGTTTTGCCTTAAGTATGCTCGGTAACCCTCCCATCGCTCTACTAGATGAGCCTTCCACGGGTATGGATCCTATAGAAATACAGCAGATGTGGTGAGTTTTATTAAATGGCACACAGCCCTGGCTGAAAAGGAATATTTCATGAACACACGTTTTGCTTTGTAACTATGCTCATGGGGGT
This sequence comes from Varanus komodoensis, assembly GCF_004798865.1. Classification (NCBI taxonomy): domain Eukaryota; kingdom Metazoa; phylum Chordata; class Lepidosauria; order Squamata; family Varanidae; genus Varanus; species Varanus komodoensis. Next base: position 77,561 of record NW_025335417.1, on the reverse strand, counting down.
TTTGCTAAGATCACTCTGCTTTTCTCTATTTCCTCCCATGCTCATGCTTGTTTTGCCACAACAGCACCACCCAGGTGCTCAGGAAAGGGCCCAATAGCCATAGGGCAATCCTAAGGTTTATATAAGCTCAAAAATACCATAAGGATACAATCCTAATGCCCCTGTCCTAGATGCAAATAAGCCTCCAAATTCAGAGGTGGATGTGCATCCGAGGGCCACTCTTGGAGAGGTAGCTGGCTCATATCTTTTGCCAAGGGGAGGGGAATGGCCCTCACAGCCTGAGCACTGGGGTCAGAGTACCTCCTTGCTGGGACTCTGGAGAATCCTCTCCCCCACCCCACCACAATGGTATCAGGAAACCACAGGCTTGTGCCCTAAGAGCGTGAGTGTGTGTGTGTGTTTAGGGTGGAGGGTGAGGAACCCATAAGTTTTAATGGCCTGGAATATTCAGAAGCTGAAAATAAATCTGACAACCAAAAGGGAGAAATTATAGAGTTGGGCAAGAAAACAGAACAGCATGGGAAAGTGAATGGAATGGGAATGGTGGATAAAGCAACAAGAGAGGCCTAAATACGAAAAGGGTGGAAAAGAGCCCTCCCATTATAAGGGTAGCCCATATTCTGGGTCTCATGTTCATAAACAGAAGTGCGACTTTTCCACAGGAAGCAGTGGGAAAGTACAAGATTGCAGTATACCTTGGATTAGGCATAAATGTGTCCACTCCATTTCACAATTCCTCTATACAAAATGGATGGGGAAAACTCGGAATGCTCCAGTGATCACTTAGCATGCTCAGAGGACGTAGAATGGTATGTGACTATAGGGATGGGAAGGCAAGCGGGGAAAGGAGAAGAGAAAATGGAGGCTGCATTTTGCAAGTGTCCATGTTAACCACCAGGCAGTTCCCACCTCTTAAAAAGAGTATTTTGGCTACCAATGCAATCAGTCTAAGTGTTCACCATCTTTGGAGTGCTGTTCATTATAGTTTGCATTCAGCTTCATCTCAAATCGTGTTCAGGCTTCCAGCTCAACCTTCTCAGTGTGTTCATGCTCATTCTACCAGATGAACTGCAGGACCATCCAGTTCTGTTTGTCTGGATGGCTCACTCATGGCCAGGGCACTGAGCCTTCCTGTTATCTTATGGAGAGGGTCACCCATGCTTGAGCGAGGTGATAGGTTTGGGTGGCAAAGTAGTACTTCCATGCATCTTGGGCTTTGTGGAAAGTTTAGCTGGTGATTCATCTCCCACACATGTAACTGCACAGAGGACCACTCAAAGAGCAACAGTTTGCACGTTTATGGAACATTTGTTACATTTTATAGGAAAGCAATTCGGACTGCCTTTAAAAATAAAGAGCGAGCAGCCATTCTGACAACCCATTATATGGCAGAAGCAGAAGCTGTGTGTGACCGGGTGGCAATCCTGGTGTCTGGAAAATTAAGGTACCTCCTCCACAAATTGGGGCATATTTGGTAAACAAGTTCAGATTTATGCTTTAAGATATTATTAAAAACATGACAGTCAATTCACTTTTGTTTGCTTATCTTTCACTGCTGCCCCCATCTCAACCCATGGATAGGTCTATTGGAACAGTTCAGCATCTCAAAAATAAATTTGGCAGAGAATATTTCTTGGAAATGAAATTAAAAGACAATGCAGATATACAGCTGAAGGAGTGTCTTCAAAGGAAAATTTTGCACATCTTTCCAAATGCAAGTTGCCAGAAAAGGTAAGAGTTATTAGGAAGAGCATGTAAAGGAAAGTAAGATATATTTATTTTTCTATATAATCTATGCACAAAGACAGTATTGAAATAAATTGTCCCCAGGGCTATAAAAATGTTTTTTTCTGCAAGTGATCTTGTATGCCTTGGGTTTGAATTATAATCTTTACTTGATGAACCTTTCTCATAATCATAATATAGGCACTGACACTGATCTCACTTAGCAAAGTGGAGTGGGCTGAAAAACTTCTGAGCACAGTTAAATGGGTTCAGCTTGTCTCTGTTACTCATCCATGATGCAGAATACATTCTTGACAATAACATGTTTAAAGCTGCAATAAATTTTAACAAATACATTGTAGCAATTTTTTTAAAAATCTGTGGATGGCAATTAATATCAATCACCATCCATTGCAGGTCATTCTATCTACACTGGTTCCAGACTTAATACTTCTAGACAGTTTACTCATTCTCAACTCAGAAAAGACACCCAGGCCCTTTAGACACACCCTCCCTTCACTGCCAAGAGGAAGCAGTGAGTTGACTGCATCTATTTTAAGAAGGTACATAGCAGTCCATCCAAGCAACATAACCACCCCGCCCCCCCCAGAGTTTTTCCCATTCAGTCTGGCTCACTGATCACTTCCTTCTTGATGCAGTAGGCAGGCAAGTACATAAATCTACGGACTGTGCTGATTTAAGATTTCTCTCCATAATGTTCAATTGAGCAAGTCCTAAATTTGTGATATGGACAGTTTCCTTCTCAAAGTTGATTGAACTTAATATTTAGATGTTTCTTTCTTTAAATATCAATAAATCCATGGACAAATAACTAGAACATTGAATGTAACAGACTGTCTCATATCTCTGGTGGTTTTTAATATTTGAATTCCTTTTTTGTGTGTGTTAAATATCAACTCTGGTACCAAGTAGATAAAGACCTTTCTTACCCGATAATGCTCGATTGTATGGCAGGATTGTACAGATTTGCCTACCTCCTGTAATATTACTCAGCCACTTGTCATTGTCACTGTTGTGACATGCACTCATTTCTACTTTGTCTGTGTTGCAGCTTTGCTTCAATTTTAGCATATAAAATTCCAAAGGAAGATGTGCAATCACTCTCATGGACTTTTTCTAAACTGGAAGAAGGTGAGACAACAGTGCCATACATTAGCAGATTATTAGCTATCCATCCAGAGAATCTGAAATCACCTGTTGAATTTCATCCCCCCACCCCACAATTCCATAGCTTTTTAATCCCCTATGTAAGGATTTGAAGTGTCATGAGACTGTGTTCCTTTAAGTGTTGATAAGTTTCAGAAGGACAGAAGGGTGAAAGAGGGGGATGAATGAGTGAGGTGATCGGTTAGTGACTGAGTGTGTGGGCAGAGCTTGGAAGTGTGGGAGGAGAAAGAAATAGATACTGTCAGTCAGTCCTGCTAGTTTGTCTGCAGCTACAGTCCATTGAAATCAGTCAGGAGTGTGTAGAACCTGAAGAGTCAGTAGAATCCCATTGAGTGCTGTGCATGGCACTTGAGGGGCAAAAAGAAAGAGAAAGGAGTAGAATACTTGGAGGACATATTAGCGACTAGGGAGAGTCAAAACTTGTCACTGTTGTAAAGTATAATAAGGGTGTGAGAGACAGAAGCTGACAGAAACCTGAGTGCAGAAGGGAAAGATTGAACAGAGCTAAATAAAATAAGGACCGCTCAAAATACATTCAGGAGAAAAAGGAGGATCTGTGAGTGATGAGGGTTTGTGCAGGAAAAGAGTGTGATACCTCACTCGGAAGTTAATATATACTCTTTTATTTACTAAGAAAGTAATCATAGAACATCTTGACACCCATAAGCTTCATTTCTTATACAAATAAAGTTTTATTTTGTTTATTGTTAACCCAAAGTCATAGGCTGTTTCATAGTCCAGCCGTGGAGCCTTATAGCTTGGGCACAATACAGTGGAAGGAATTAATAAGATTGGAATGAAATTCATAGTGGCAGCATTACATACTAAGAGGGAAATATCATGAAGTTAAAGACACAGAACATCCAAACATCCAAACAAAATATAGGAGTGTATTCGTGGCACCCTATCTTTTTATCCAGATTTATACTCTCGCTTCTTGCAAGGTTTCATAATCTCTCAGGCCATTCTGGTACATGATAATCCTGTCTCATGAGCATATAGCCATTGACATGTTAAACCATGTTTTAAAAAGCACAAACTTGATTGATTGATTTGATTTTCTTTATATCCTCTTTTTAAAATATCTCAGAGCTGGTAACAGGTTTCAAACAATAGCAATAAAAATAAAAAACAGCTAATAAAACCATAATGCTTTCAGTATTGAGACTTGACTGTGAGAACTGCTAAAAAAGCTTGGGAAGGCAGATGGGTGTTGGGCTTACCGTTTTCCAGTCAAGCTGGCAGTAAGCATACTTCCAGCGTTGTATCCCGAGAAATGAACGTCTCAGCCACAAAGCCCCATGTGTTACACGGCGGGTGGCACATGGTTCTGCAACACCCCCTTGGCTTTCCCAGGCCTTGCAATGTTCAGAAATGGAGGGATTTGTGCACTCCTGCCACAGCTTTGCATGTGTATGTCAGAACACCACACTGCCCATCACAGTGTTTCTGTGAGGCAACTGGAGGGATAGCACGTCATTTCAAAATGCATGTTTATATTAATTTGTTTTGCTGCCAAACTACCACTAAGGAGTAAGCAGTTCTTTTTAACATTTTCAACAGCAAAACATGCCTTCAATATTGAAGAGTACAGCTTCTCTCAAGCAACACTTGAACAGGTAATGAGACAAACTTCTAAAGCATAGCGTGTTCCCCTCACCTAAGTTTCTTATATTTTTCTCACAGGCTTCACTCTTATTTATGTATATTGGTTTTATGCAATAAACAGTTGTTTGCTTTTAAAAATTAGCTACATGCATCATAATATTTTGTGACCATAATACAGGGTCTTATAAAGAACTGATGGCCATGCCCTCCACCCATGGTAAACATGCACAGCAGTCTAACTGCATAGATCTATTATGTAACACCATCGGACATAATTCTGCAGTGCTTGTTTTCAACCCTGTGCTTAATTTGAGCCCCCATTTTGTCCATGGCTGAGCAGAATTCAGGTGGACTGTTGCTCTAATTAATGTACTTATGCACGTCTTAATTGTTTTAGGTATTTGTGGAACTTGTAAAAGAGCAAGAGGAGGAAGACAGCAATTTCGGAACACTGAATGGAACGATTAGTTGGGAAAGAGCCAAAGGAGAACAAGTTGTTTTCTGATTTCTTCTGCAGTATAAATTCAAAAGATTGATTTGTCAGGATTTAATAGGGGACTATTTTCATTATTTTGAAGTATGCAATATGCACTATGAATTTAAAATATATTCTTAAGCAATTGAATATTCACCTTTGCCATATTAATACTATAAATATTCTGAAATGTCTTTAGTTTTGAATACACTCGTTACTGAACTATGATTTGCTCTTTTGATGAAAAATCATGATGAATCTTTCTGGATCGCTTTGTTGGGATGATGGAATTGTTTAGGAGGGCTTTTAATGCTTTGCCTTCATAGAAATGCTCGTAATGTATTTCACTAGCCATACAAAGCAATCAAGGGAAAGGGGCTGTTCTGTTTACAGAACTGTGGCTCTAGATCTAATCTATGCTTTTAGAAAGGATCCTTTTTTCTATGTAGTGCATTTTATGAATTTTAATTGCAATATAATGATTTAATATAATTATAATAATGTTTTATTACGCAGCTTTTTGAAAAAAGTTTTGCTAACAGTCTTTTTTGCAACTTTGCCAGTTTCAGGAATATTTGTTACAATTTCCCTCTGCTCACTTTTTATAAGTTAGATAAGTAAATAAGAAGAGAAGGTGATTTTCTAAACTTCCTTTATTTTTAGCAGTTGTAATCTAGGTGACTCAAAGCTCAGATATATCTTAACCTCTGATGAGCCATGAATTATATGCTTAGTATTTAGATTCTGTTTCTTTTTAAAACTTGTTTAAAAATAATTTTGATAAACATTACTATGAGATTTTGCTGTAAGTCAAATTCTCAAACTGATCTGATTTTCCCCCTTCAAATATGAAACTATACACTATTTCACTTGGGTCATTTTGAGATACTTGTCAACTTTTCCATTGCAATACTTTTTTTAAGCAGTTGTATAACAGAATGAACAATCAGTGCATTTGTGTTCCCATCACATCTCTTCCTTTTGAATTATTTAATCCTTGCATCAGTCACATGATCAGTAATGTTACAGGCACGATGGCCACCATCAGAGTTTCCCTAATTTGGAAGAGGTACTTGAAAGAGGCATCTTCCTGAGTCAAGTGACAAAAATGGCCTAGCAGTGCATGATAAACCATTCTAAATTGCAGTTTTTTAATTCAATAATGTTGAAGAGTCTATATATAATGTAGTATAAGGCTACTAAAAATAGCATTTGTATTGAATGGGCTGAATAGTCTAAGTTGCAAGTTGCTACAGAAAAGCTTACTCTGTCTGTGTGTATATATATACTGTATACATAAATATATTTAGAGTTTACACAAATTTTGTTTCTTTCACCATTATATATTAGAATTGTGGGGGGAATTGGCCAAATCTTTGTATTCCTTAGCTAAAACATAGCAATGTCTCAGTTACTTTTGTTGAGCACTATATGGAAAATTAGTCTGAAAGTTATGGAGGTATGAGCTACTTTGGCCTGGCTGTATTTCTCCAGAAGACACAGGTGGCAAACCAGCCCAAAGCTAGTGAAATCTGTCCTGTCTACGATGATTGCACAGTTCTTAAAAAGCAGCTCCCAGTGTATGTCAAGCTATGGGTTTGAGCATTAAAGGAAAGCATAACCCTCACCAATAGTTGGAATCTCTGTTCATCTGCCAGACAAACTTCACATGAACAAGGCTTCCATTGACCTAGATTAAGTTTCAGTTTATTCGCCCCCATTCAGCCCAGGACTGATCCGAAGCAGCAGCTTAGAGCAGGAGCTGGTTCGTAGCTTGGGGGTGCTCCTTGATCTGTCTTTGTCACTTGAGCCTCAGGTGGCCTCAGTTTCTCAGGGTGCCCTCTAACAGCCTTGGCTGGTGGCCCAGCTAGGCTCCTATCTAGACAGGGATTGCCTGGCTTCAATAGTCTACACTATGGTAATCACTATACTGAATGATAGGCACTCTCTGTGGGGCTGCCCTTGAAGACAGTTCAGAAGCTGCATCTGGTGCAGAATGTGGCAACCAGATTGGGACCTGCAGGTCCCAACATATAAGCCCAGTTCTGGCCTGCTTACATTGGCTGCCTGTTGGGCTTCCAAGCCCAATTCAAGATGCTGGGTTTAACCTATAAAGCTTTACACAGCATGGCTTAGCACTGCATGTGATCACAGCCATTGTATGAGATAATACAGTGCACACAGCTCAGTGCTCTGTAATTTGGTTTCTACATTCACCAATCATTCTGAGAATAAAGTGAGACAGACACTTCTCAGAGAGATTAGAACAATGCAGCTGATTGGGGTATTGTGAAAAGTCACCAAATGTTTTTCCTTCCATTTCCAGGGAAGGGAAATGGTGCCTGTGGGATTTTCCATTTCAGGTACCAAAATAACCAGACTGTCTTCACTTGTGAGAACGAACCATTTGCTGCTCTGCCTCAGGCTGCCGTCTGCCTTCAGCTACCCGAGTGTCTGCATGCAGCCCAGTACCGCCTCTAGTAAACAGCATGGCACATTTTTGTGCGGTCTCATCTGACTAATACCAATTGTAGAGAAAGACTATTTTCAGTGCAGACGATAAAGAACTTTTTAAAACATCTATTATACATGTAGACATACATAGTGGTTTTTATCTATATGTTGAACTCTTAATTTTGAGCTCCTAGTTTGAAAAATGGGAATGGAGGAACAGCTTAGGTATGTTGAGATGCAGCTGCTTGCAATCTTTCTGTTAAACTAGGTATATTTGTAAATACTGAACAAGTTTCGCTTCTCAAATTTATATCCATAGTACAATAGATATAAAAAGCTATATATCATATAGGTTATGTTTTTCTAGTGGTATGTATTGCATATATCTTTTTTCTGAAAAACAAAACAAAAGCAGGGAACAGTAACATTCCATTTCCACATAGGGCCCTTATGGGTGTCAGTCACAGAGTTTTGTTTGGATCCAGAGGCCTGTATGAACTGCAGTATCCTTTCCCCAAAGGGCTTCCACTTGAAGGACCAGACTAGGCATGACATTACTTGGAGATGGGCTGCTGTGTCCCAGCTGCTTCGCTTCAAGCCCTCCCTTGTGCAAACATCTGCCTCTGGAACAGGCCACTGAGCTCTTAGGGACCCATGCTCTGCAGTTGCTTCCACTCAAAGGTTGTGCCCAGGGCTGTATCAAAATTATCCCGCTCTTGTTCCCTGCAAAGCTCTAGGAAAACCTAAGTAACACAGAAAAACATATTTTCTTCAGCTAAAAAATAAATTTTTAAGAGGCATCACATACATTTTAACACTGTTGTCACTTGCACCAGAGATATGGGTCATTTGTTTCAGATCTAGTTTATTGCAACAAAATGCACATTTGGGAAGAGAGGACTTTTGATAATATATGAGGGAGGGACCCAAAAACCCCCAGGAAATCATTTATAAAAAATTGTGTATTTTTACATGTTCAAGATGTAACATGAGATGTTTTTTTTCATTGCTCGAAGCAGGTTTTGAACTCTGATTTTGATGCCTTTTAGTGCTTCTGCCGTTTTTTATTTCAGCTCTTCCACATCAGCAAAACATTTCCCTTTGACGACCTTTTTCATCCAGGGGAACAAGAAAAACCCACCTCACTGAATCCGAAGGCAGCCTCTCACAGCCACTCAGCTGGGTACACTGATGCAGAGGGGTTCCTGGAACACTCACCTAGCGGGGAAAGCCTGTACTACAAGGGGCCCATTCCAGAAAGTAATTCCTGGGGTTTTTTGGGTCCCCCCTCATTCTCTAAGAAAGCCAAGATGCAACCCATGATGTCCCTCAAATTTGGCTTTTTAAAAGGCTTGATCTGGGCTTTTTATTAATTATTCAAGGAAAGAGTGACCAAACTTTGAAAGCTCTGGTAATCTAGTGAAAGACTGAATGTAGCCTTCACCAATCCCATGGCAATGAAAGAGGAGGGAAATTAGAATTCAGCCCCACCTCTCAATAGAGCAAGCGAATGGATGTAACACACACACACACACACACACACACACACACACACACACAATGGACAATGTTTCCAAAATACCAGCATATTTTAGCTTAATGCAGTTCCTGCCAGTAGCTAAGGCTTAGGAGTGAAATTTCAGCCCTTTCTAATCGTGGAGTGGGGAATGGGATGGGGAGAGGAGCTGGAGAAAGCTGAGAAGTGGGTGGGGCCCAGAAAAAAGGATTCCTGGAGAAGGTGCTGTTCCCCTTATTTGGAGACATCCAAAAGCTCGATTTGTTGAGGCAGGAGCGAGTGATTCCCCAACGTAGCTTTCTGAGCCTGGCTGAGCAGAACACCACCAGCATTTCTGAAGTCCCCCATGCAGTGGAAGTGAGCCATTGCTCTAGATGTATAGCACCTGCCCAGATGCTGGTAGGGAAACATAAATAGTTCTGCTTGGCAAGACATTATCTGTCAAACTGAGTGTGGCTTCCATCTATTCTGTTTAAAACTTTCCATTTTGGGATACAGTAGAATAGTTCCCCACTCCAAATACAGTGATCACTGGTACTTTAAAAGTACATTACCTGTTCCAAAGTGTTCAGAGAAAAGCTGTACTCCTCGAAGTTAAAGCTTCGTTTAGCTGGGAGGACATAAACACAAACCAATCAGTTCTGTTGAATTAGATCTCATCAGGTTGATACTACCCTCCTCACTGCCCCATGGGAAGCAAGCGCACACCTGTGCATTTCACCCACAGGATGCACCTGCTTTGCCTCTTGTGCCCCCCCAGTGTCCACATGTGACAATGCCTGATGAGGGTACAAACATATGCATCCCGAGATGCCTCTATTTTCCCTTATGTGCTGGATGTTGCACATATATGCACTCTTCATGTGCTCCATCCATGTTTGACTATCTAGTGATGCTGGCAGCAGAGAAAGCAAGAACTTTGAGTGCCGTGATTTATAGAAGCAAGGGAAGGGCACAGTCCTAAGCAAGGTGGGCCTTAAGAATCTTCATCTGCAAATAGGTGCATAATAAGGCAACTTAAGAGTGGCACATACCTTCCTCTAGCATGGAGAAGGCTTTGGAGAGAGGCAGAGCATCTTCCATTGGGATCTTGTAGACCAACAGAGTGGAGATCCTAAGATAAGGGGAAAAACCCACCCAGCAGTGTTTTTGATCTAGATAAACATGGAGAGCAGGAGCAAAGGGGAACAGGCAAGTCCAGAAATCTCTTTCTCTTTTCCTTGTGCATGTACACTTTGGCTGCATTCACATAACCACTACAAGTAACCCTGCATGGTTAGCACGGTTCATGGGTTTTTTTTAAACCATGGTCTTCCTGACAGATGATCAAGTGGCTTCTACTTTATCATGGTTTTTATCCTTCCCACTCAGTCCTCCTGCTGTTGGCATGTATCCCATCAGCCACTGCACCTAAAATTCAATCCCAAGTTGCATCATCCCTTGCCTATGTTGCTGCCGCCACCGCCGCCACCGCCGCCGCCACCACCTCCTCCAGTTTGCACATACAGGTTCGGGGCTGGAGTGGTTCCTGCAATTACCACTCTTTCCAGGGCACTCTATGGTAGCTGCATTCAGACCACATGAAAGGCCATTGTGATTCAGAGAAACCATAGAGCAAGCTATTGTTTCTTACTGTGGTTTCGAAAGAGCAAACGCACCATGATGAGATGCCATGCCTGGGCTCAGACAAAACACCAGACCAACATTGGAAAAAACCGCCGTGGCTTGGTCATGTTGCCTGAACCCAGCCACACACACTGAGAGAGAGATCTTTCTCTTGAACAGCTGAGCTCCCGGACTCCAGATTTAAAAGCAGCAAAGACTGTTGTGTTAGGAAGGGAGCTGCATGCACAGTTCCTCATTCTGTCTGGGATACCAAGATAGAAGCCAGTATGTGTTTGCCACCAAACAGTATCATATTGGGATTAGTGGGCCCAAGTGTCAATAATTGAAACCTAGAAGGTTGAGTGAAAAGATGGACATTCACCCCATCTTGTTAATCCAGCTGATCCTCTGAAGCTCAGAAAGGTTAAATAAATACAATACAAAGGAGGACATAAAACATAACAATACAGGAAATTTTGAAAAAGAAAATGTAAATGTGGTTTTCAGTTACCTTTCTTGACGAGCCGCTTGGGGGAACATCTGTAGAATCCGAGTATTCAGAAGCTCTCCTTGCTCTATCCCCTTTACTTTAATTTGCAGCAAGTAGTTCTTGCCAAATTTGCTCTTCAGGTACTGAATGGAACCAAGGCACCTGCGAGAGGGAAGGACAGGACAGCACTCAGGAGTTAGCACAGGCCTCAGAGGCTGCCTGGGGCACTCCGGCAAGCTTGCACCGATCTATCCGATAGAGCACAGATGACCTTCTCCTTCGTGTGTGCTACTGCACGAGTGTCCACAGACGAGGGCTACCTATTTGGAGTCTTCCAATGCATACATATGCTGAGCAAGATTCATTTTAAGTTTCATCTTTTAATTGGAGTTGTTTTGTTTCACTTCTCCTTATACTTTCCAGCCAGAACTGTAGTAATCTACAATAATGAACAGGAGTGTCTTTAAAGGTCAGCCACAGTGATTAAAATCGTATAAAAATGGCAAGGAATGTGGTGGATAAAATAAATTAGTTGCTAGAAGAAAGAATACGTCACCATGGTCCTTTCTTTAGATGGCATGCAGAATGTTCTTCAGGGAAGGCACGGAGATGTAGGCTCTCATCCAGGATGACCTCCTCCTGAGCATGCTGCATCTGTATACCTGAGCGTTCACGCTGATGCAATATTTTTCATAAAACCAAACTGAGTCATCCCAGTGGCACCTCTCAGTTTGTTCCACCCTCCTGTGGCTTACATGGCATGGAAGGAAGGGCGAGAGAGGAGGCAACAAGTGGCTGTGGACACTCCGGGCTGCTTTCCCAGTAACACCTCACTGAGGCAGCTGCTCCAGAAGGATGCCATGGTCACTAGCACCAAATGGCCACGGCAGCTCCCACGGGAAGCTGCAGGATCCTGCACTCCTGGCAAAAGCATGCAGGCATTGTCACAAGGACAAAACGTGTGGCCTTTGCCAGAAGACAGGAATGGACTACGGGAGCCATTTGCCTCCTCGGTGCCATGGCTGCTCTTGGCATCCTCACACCCTCCAAAATAAAAGCATGAAGACGCCCACCTGAGCTGCCCGGCCACCATGATGGCTACTCGATCACACACCGCCTCCGCCTCCTCCATGTGGTGCGTTGTCAGAATGACTCCTTGGCCCTTGTCCTTCAGGATGGTATGGATAGCTTTCCTGCAGAGAGCCCAAGGTTTGTTGTGGTGCCGGAGTGCTGAACCAGTCCAGCGGGCCAGCTTCTGGCATTCTGTTGTGCTCAAGAAACAGGGCCTCGCTGGCAGGAGGATGGGTTGAGCTGGCCCTTCAAACACCAACTCAGCCCAAGTTATTTGGGAGCCCCTGTCCAAGCTCTATCCAGAAAGAGGAATTCCAGACACCTTCCCAGGCACCAACTAGCTCCCAGTTTCCTTCTCTCCACCCCATTTCCTTGCAACAGGTAAATGTACTTCAGCATCACCACTACTAGGGGCAATGGGGTATGTGAGTTGCTCTCCTGCACAATTTCCTCCCCATGTCTCTGGGAAGTTCTCTTCACTTCCCCCAGTCAAGTGGCTGCTGCCACCTCCGAAGGATGGCTCAGGCTTTTCTGGGTACAGGCTGTGCGAAAAATGGAAATGGGTAAGAAATTGGGTACCACGGCCACGTAACAGCATTCCTTGGCAACCAGGGTTGGGAATCTGCCTCTGACGTGTCAGAACAGCATGCGACAACTTGTGCTGCTCATTTGCTCATCTGAGCAGAGCACAGGGGCACACCCCAGGATGAACAGTGTGTAGCGGTGATCGAGGGGGGCATGAGCACTCTCCTCCTTTGTTGGCAGGCAGGCAGGCAGGCAGGCAGGCAGGCAGGCAGGCAGGCAGGCAGAGTCTAATCCTGCTGCCTGTCCTTTGATCCCATGGGCTAATGGCCAGGCAAACTGGTCAGGTGGAACAAGAATTTAAGCTTGTTGAGCTTGCAAACACAAACCTGTATGCGTGCGTGCGCACACACACACACACAACAATACAATGTATAAGCCAGCCTTGGTGACTCATTAAAGGGCTTCAGCTGCCATGGGAAGGGCATGGGCCATCTAGAGCAGGAGAAGGCACCCTGGGAAGTGACAGAAGCATCAGGACAAACAGTGATCTGGGGTAGAACATTTGTTGTGAGCGGAGCCGGCTGGAGCCAGGGGTCAGACTAGATGGCCTGGGAGGCCCCTTCTGACTCGCGCTGTTTCTATGTTTCTATTTTCCAGTGCTATATTTTCCCACAGACGTTTCCCCATGCTTTGTATGTTGCTGCTGCTGCTTTTGCTGTTGGCATATTTGTTTCTATCCCACTGATTCCCCATGAATGGGATGTTCACCCATCCTTGTCTGAGCCGGACAAACGCAGCACGAGCACGACAGCGCTCTCCTGCTCCAGGTCCTCGCCCTGCGCGCACAGACCCGCATCCGTCCTTGCATAGTCCACGTGTGAGTGAGGGAGAGAGTGAGAGGACACAGAGCAAGTCCCCAACCCCCTCCCATCCGTGGACTCCCTGCCTCGGGAGCAAAGGGGCGGCCTGCCTGGTCTCCATGCTTGCATGCTTTGGGCATTGCCTGCTTTGCTGAAGAGAGTAAGTGAGCAGAAATGGGAGTAGGGAAGTCATGTTTCAGCTGCAAGTTTAGAAAACAAGGCCTACGTAGTTAGCATGAGGATGGCTCACTTACCACACCTGGCGCTTTCCGTTGGGATCCATCCCTGCAGTGGGTTCGTCTAATAGCATCACTGTTGGATTGCCCAGTATGCTCAGGGCAAAGCATAGCTAAAAGGAAGGGGAAAGTTCTATCTCTGAGAGAAAACCGTATGCATATGAATTTTTATGCAAACTTAAAAAGAATTCTCAGCTTTTGATAATCTGAGCTTATGGGTGGGAAAATTCTCAATGTCAATTCTTTAACGCTGGAAACCAAGAAACACAGAAACCAAAATTAGCACAATCATTCTTTCTTGATATACATATCCAATTATTAAAGACTGCTTCTCCAGAAATATAATAGGAACTCTGGACACTATAATGTCTGTTCCATCTATATTTTGTAGATTGTCAGGAATCTTTTGTTCCATTGTCTACTTCCTGCCTGAACGTGGGATTTTGTGCAAATGTAGTTCTATACATTTGCGCGCATATAGAGTTGCTCAAATTTCCACATGTGTCAATCCCTCAAAATATGCATTTTCTCCAATATGCATATTGCTGGCCTTAACCTCTGATGGAAATGCACATTTAGGGTTGGTCTGTCTTTATTTGATGCATTTCTCCATAAAAAAATTTCTATAAGTTAAATGAAACAAAATAAAAACAGAACAAAAGACATGCTCAGGAAAAACTGGTTGCTATGGACTACTCAGCTCAGGTTCTTAGCCATTTGAACTTGCCTGAGTCCACTGTGCATTCCTCTAATACCTATAATAGAAATTCACCTATAAAAAAATCACTTGAACTTTTATTGAAGAGGCAGCAGCTAATCCTAGTAGGTCCAAGATGTATAAAAGGATGCCGAGTATTTCTGCATAATTTTCGCTTGCAAAAAAGCTGCTTTGGAGCCACTTCCACAAAAATCCATCATGATTAATATTACTACATTGCATTTATATTCTTTTTTCCCTCTTCCAAGGGACCCATGCAAGGGAACATCCTTTTCCTACACTTTGTTTTGACCTGCATGCAGCAACACTGTGAGACTAAGCCAAGAATGACTGGCCCAAAGTCACCTGCGGGGGGGGGGGGGGGGTCATGGCAAGTGAAGATGTCCCAGGCCCCCAGGCCCACCCTCCTGACCCAACACTGGCTCTCAAGAAACAACACGAAGCAAGAAACAAAGCAGCAACCGAAGCAGGGAGGCAAACTTGGTGCTGGCGGCCAGAGGCCATCCGCTGTCAAAGGAGGTTTCCTGACCTTGTCACCCCTACAGCTAACACTACATGTTTGGCCAGAGGTTCTGCCTTAACACAGCACAGAACTTACTTTTCTTGATAATCCAGCAGCTAATGTCTTAGTAGTCTTGTTCAAATGCTCCTGAATTCCTAGAGCTTCAGCTATTCTGAAAGAGAATTAGGAAGTACCATGTTTGGTTTTTTCTGTAACTTGATTTTTATTACAAGACAGTTGCAAAAAAAAGGGGGGGGGGGCAAACAAAAAAGCAAGGTGATAGGATTTCACAGTGTTCCTTTGAGAATGAATGGATACCCACACACTACAGCTAGTGTGTCCATGAATAAGAGCTTCCACTCAGATGTAAAAGTCAAAACTGGGAATGACCAGCTTTCAAGACCCAAAAACCTAAGACACGTATTGTATTGTGCAAGGCAACAACGTATTTGCTGCCCATACCGGTCAATCGCGATGGCAGCAACACCTTTCCGAATGCCTTTCACAGCAGCATAAATCTCCAGATGTTCTCTCATGGTCAGGTTGGACCAGAGGGCATTCTCCTGAGGACAATGGCCAAGAAATCCAATGGCATTTTCTTCTCTTGCAGCCACATCAGCCCCTTTTATCAGCATCTGTGCAAAACAGCCAGTATGGTCAACTCAATGAAAAATTGTTGGCGTAACTGCATCTCTGGAACTGTTTTTTTTAATAATAAGTTTTATTCAAAATTATAACCTTAAAACAAAGAAAAACTAAAAACAACATCAATCAACAGAAACATCGGACCTGCTGGGTCAGCCCTCACATTTTTTTCCATTTATGACAACTTAGAAATAGATTTAAATCTATATGGAGTCCCATAGAGTCTAGCCAATAATAAAAAGAGTCCCAAGTTTAATAGACATCAGTATCTTCTTTCTCCTTCACTGACAAAGTCAATCTATCCATTTCTGCACAGTCCAAAATCTTTTTTAGGATCAGTTCGTCGGTGGGTGGTTCTTTACTTTTCCAGTGTCGAGCAATGCATCTCTGGAACTGTTAAGGACCTCCCAAGGAGGGTCTGAAACCATGAAGGCTGCCCTTCCATTCCGAGCACTTTCATGCTCTCAGAGGACTTGTGAGAGCTCAGCACAGTCCTAGAAACACAGCTGGAGCACTCCCATTGCATCCTAGCAGTGCAGAACCGGACAACCAACAGGCTGGACTGAAAAGGGAAACGATGATGGCGTACATGTATACTTCACACCTCTTGTATTTCTAGTCTGGATGTTGAATAAGCATGGGTTGTATACGTTTATCCTGGCGTGGAATCTTTATTTTCTTTTCCTATAATTTATTTTGGTGGGATTTTTGAATTAGGACACACGGAGAAACATCAGACCATTTGGGCAAAAGCCCCTGACAAACAGGTATGTCATGGGAGGATGCACAGGTGTTGCAATGTAGGCCACAGAGTGGAAGACAAAAGCCCAGGAGCCCAACAGTCATGGCATTAGCATGCTGGCTTTTGTCCTTTAAATGGCAGCTGAGGAGGGGAAGAGGTGATCAGGTTATTAATTCTCTCGGTCTGAAAAGGAGCACAGCATTTAATACCAAACAAAGAATAGCGCCTTGAAATAAGGAACAGCTGGCAAGGCTGGAAAGTGTAGAGGCGAGGAGGGGCTGGGAACGCAAAACGATGAATACAGAACATGTGGAAGGAGGAAGATGCTTGTGCACCTGTCTTCATTGGAGGTGCTGCAGGTACCCATCAGGGCTGATGCAAGGTGAAAAAAGAAGCTGCATGGGATGCTCTCGTTCCATCCCCTTGTCTAGTCAGAAGTGCATATGTGTTTGCTGATGGACCTCTTTCCATCTCTTTATGTTCTAGTAATGCAGTTCTGAAGAAATACTTCCATGATAAAGTAGTAAACAGCACAAAGAGAAAGACCTTTTCACAGACTTGTTAAAGCAATCAGGACCTGCTCAGACAAAGTAATATGAACTGTAGACCGAATGCACTTTACTTTCTATTACTTTGTCCTTAATGCAACACAGAACTTTTCAGTGCCTACAATACCTGGGAACCCCTGCCCTACCTTTAGAGTGCAACCCTTCACATGCCAAAGACTTGCTTCCCCAGGTAAGTGTGCATAGAAGTGCAGTCTTCGTGAAATAATAAAGTTTCATAAAGACAGATTTCAGATTTATTATTAACATCATTGATTCTGTCAGAAATGCACTTCTCTGTAGCAGAAGCCATGCCTACCTGTCCGGCAGTCGGATCCATGTCTCCTATTATCATGTTCATTGTGGTGCTTTTGCCAGCTCCGTTGGGCCCCAGGAGCCCTACAACCTCTCCTGGAACAAAGACAGAAGGGTTTTCTTAGCAAGCATCCTAGGATACTGCACCACCCCAGACAAAGGAGAGAAATTGTTGGCTTTCAAAGAGAGCTGTAAGGAGAGAGCCATAATGAAAAAGGCCCTAAAAGCAGGTGCCTTAGTGATCACCAGTGTTCCTCTGGATCGGAAAGTCTCAGCAAATAGAAATGAGCATCAGACTGAGGTTGCCCTGTTATTCACTTGTATTATATCCCAGCTTTGTGTCCAGTGCCTTGGAGGGTGGTCAATGGTAATTGCTTTGGTAATTATCTCATCTGTTGGCTGTGGCAATTACGAGGGGAGGGAGAAAGACCACAGAAATCTCTGGAGGGCAGGCTCCTGGAGGTTCCACATGGACCTAAAGCCCAGCTGGCGTCCACCCTGCTTCTCTGCAGCTGCCCACCCTTGGAGGTCAGGCAAGGTCCAACAATGGCTTGCCTGCAGTGTCTTTGTTCCAGAAAACCTTCCTTGCTGGCCAGGCAGAGTTTTAATGTCATTGTATTAGTAAGAAAGCAAAATCTACCAAAGTTGCCAAAATAAAAATCAACTAAACTAAATAATATGCAACATAGAAAGCAGAAGATGGTAAAACAAGAGAATGCAAACATGCAGTACACAAAAATCATATGAAAAGCACCTAACATGCGCAGGAATAAAAACACATGAAAGAATGAGCCAGATTTTTAAAAAACTGGCAGAAATCCTTTCCTGGATGTTTACAATTAAAATATTTTGTTTTTCTTTTAGGAAAAGGTTCAGGGGAGGGAGGAAATCAGGCAGGAAGAGCATCCCCAAGGGTCTCCAATGCCCTACAGGGGCTGAGGGGGCTGTGTCTTGGAATAAACACCTTTCCTTCCAATATATCACCGTTTTGTTTTTCTGCTCCAGAAGGACTGTTTTGCCAAACAGGAAAATAATATTTGATTTTTCCCCTTTGCAACATGAACCTGGACTTAGCCCAGCTGTGTTCCTATAGCAACTTCCCTGTGACTATGCCCAGTTGAACTCAATGGAACTTATATCTGAGCAGACATAACAACATCGAACTATTAAGGTTTTCATTCTACTTCAGTGTTATGTAGCCTAAACAAAACCAACATTTTCATAAAATATTGAATTTTACTTTAAATATTTCCAACACTGCTAACATTTATCTGCACATCCTAATTTTAAACTTTAAAAAGGTTATATGATGCTGTGTTGGATTTTATGATTTGGATTACTGCTAATCCAGGCAGCCTTGGCTAAAGGGTGGCCGAGGAATCTAAATAGATCAATGCATAGATAATAAACCAAACATAAATACAAAGCAAGGTTTTTCCAGGTAAGAACTTCTACAAATAATCAACAGCATTTTTGCCAGCTCACCTCTTTTGACACAAAAAGAGACCATTCTAGTGGCCACCTTGTTCCCCTGCTTGTCCTTGAAGCAGCAGCAGGAACAAGACCTTCCGCCTTGGTACTCCTTGCGCAGGTTGTGGACAATGATCACTGGTTTCTAAGTGGAGAAAACAGCGAAAGCTGCTGGGGGCATGAACCGTGGCGACATACGAAGCCGCATCACAAGGTGCAGGACCTGACAGTCTGCTCTTTCTTGCCAGCAAGCCGAGGACAGGGACCGGCTCGATGCCTTAACAAGTGCCCATCGCGGTTCCTGCTAATCCTCGCCATTGGCCTCGCAGCATCTCCGGAGTGAAAGCAGTTCTCCCACTGGACAACGACCAGGCAGAGTTGGCGACACTTTTCTCTGGCTGTTTTGAGATCTTTTGCCCCCTTAGCTCGCTTGAGCTGCCGGCCTGCCTGGGTTGGCAGGAATGATCTCAGGGCTGTGTGCGCCTTTGATTCACCATGAGGATGCAGGCAGCAGCTCCTCTTAGTGGTTTGCTTTACTGAAGAATAAAAGTGCCGTGTGGGACTAGAAATTGTCTCAACCCATGGAAGGGAACACATTAGCTAACAGTATGGCTGCATCTCTGGACTGGGAGATCCCGGAGTTCTTCTGCGCTCTCTTACGCCTACTTCCAAGCTTGGCCAAGCACCATTTTGTCTCCTCAGCCAACATCTGGAGGATGCGGCTTGCAGTTGAATCCTACTGGCCAAAGTACCAACTGAGTTTCCATTCCCTCGCTAGCTGCTCACCCTCGGACATCCCTTCCCTGTCCAGTTGTCATATTTCATTTGTAGCCACGCTCCTGCTCTCTTACTTGCAGCCAGGAGAGGAGTGATCCAGCTGCGTGCCCATTACTTCCTCCAGGGTCATGTGCCCCTGTCCTCTGCTCTGTGGCCTGCTGACTATTGGACAGCAGCACTCCAGGCCAACTCTTCTGCACAGTCCAGAGTGTTCCCTTTGTTCCCTTGCGGCCCACTGTCCCCAGCATTTCCTGCAGATGCCACCATCTCATCCCCACCTCTCTCAGTGAGCCTGTACCACAGCAAGCTCTAAAGAGGCATCAGAAAGAAAAGCACAGCAGTCAGGGCTTACCCCTTCCCGATTGGCAGAGGCCAGAGCGCTCTGGGCCCGGGCCCTTTCCTCCTGCACATCTCTATCATCATCTTCGGGAGGCTTCTCAGGATTCGGACGGGAGTGCTTTCTCTGTGCAGAGATCCTAAAGATCAAGGACAGCACAACGCACTTTCAGGCACAGCACACCAAGAAATGCATGCTGTTGATCATTAGGATATCAGTATAGTAAATATTAGAGACTGTGAGTGGTGCAGTGGTTTAAATTGCTGAGCTACTGGGCTGATTGATTGACTGATCAAAAGGTCGCCGGTTCGAATCTGCACAGTGGAGTGAGTTCCCATTGCTCCGTCCCAGCTCCTGCCAGCCTTGCAGTTCAAAAGCATGCAGATGCAAGTAGATGAAAAGGTACCACTTTGGTGGGAGGGTAACAGTGTTCTGTGCACTTCAGTGTTTAGTCATGCCGGCCACATGGCCACAGAGACTGTCTGCGGACAAGCGCTGGCTCCCTCGGCTAGGAAATGGAGACGAGCAGCTCCCCCCAGAGTCAGGCATGACTGGACTTAACGTCAAGGGGAAACTTTTACCGTTATAATAAATCTAGGATCTGCCCTAACAGGCCAAACCCATTTCAGAAAACCCTCCCATTTTCTGCTTCTTGTAGAAACATTCCATCTCACTGTCTGGGACTAGGGAGAAATCTTTGCATGAATCACAGTGAAGGATCTCTATGTTTCACTATCATTTTATCAGTATCATTTTACTATGCATTGAGTTAATCAACAAAATTAGGCATTGGTGGAATATTCTTCCTAGATGAGATTGATTTAACTCAAACTCTAAGCAAAGTTTGTGATGATTGACATGCGAGAAGGAGTAACATTCCATGCCCATTCCTAATAGCATAGTTCAACAAGATAATAAGCGGACACTTTCTTTCAGAGCCGTGCTTTAAGTTATGTTATATAAACTACCACATAAAATAGACAATTCCTAAAAACATTTTGTAAAAAAGAGTGTAAATTTGATTTTCCTCTCTATTAAAAAAATGAAATGTTCCTCCTATGTCAAACCCATTAAAGGTGTCCACCACATTGCAAGCAAGCCCTGGTACAGTGGTGGGGCAGCAGCTGTGGTTCCTCAGCTATGGGAGTAGGACCAGAGGAAACGGCAATTCGGCGACAACAGAACATGCTAACAGTGAAATGCTGCACACATTTGCACTTCCCAGTAAGAGGAATACCTTGCATTGCTAATGTTAATGCACATGAGCACACGCACTTCTGCGTACAAACCTAAAGACAGGATCTCTTCTCATAACCGGCCTCCCATATCTCGTCACCAGACAGCGAAGCAACAAAATGAAAACTACACCTTGCATGTAAGACTAGATAAAAACAGAAACATCATGCATATCTGTAATCATTTCAAAATAATTCGTTCATGCCTGTGTTTGATTAAATCTCTCTGTACTCAGGGAATTGGTACAATTTTGCAGCGATTTGTCATATGTAAATACCGATGACTTCATTCCATCCATAACCACTCGGCTCGTGATTGCCCTCCATGAGCTTTGCTACCATCGCCTTTCCCCATTCTAGCCTCCTACTACACAACTCAATTACACTAGTGCAGCTCACACAGAATTCCAGCTCATGGTGTTATCTACAACTTCAGCATTCTGAGAGTGAAACGCTGCATCAGCAGTTGCATATTCAAAACAGAGCTCAGCACACACCTTGCTTTACTTGTGGCTTAAATATTGAAATAGCTGCCTTCCCCCTACTCATAATCAGCATCTTTCCTCTTCTCCCCTTGCGATCATTTCATTTTATGGCATCCTATAGCCCTCCAAAGGATCCAACTACATGGAGAGGACAAGAGCCCCCCGTTTTTGAAGCAACAGGACACTCGAACAGTGAGAGTCTTCTGAGTGAAACACCTCACAGTGTCCGCCGAATTGGAAGGTAGAAATGTGGGAAGAGGCACTCTGATTGAGCCTACTGCTTTTCCCACTGTCCATGCCTGACTACGGCCGAGAGGGTCTTCTGCCCTGCAGTCCTGAAATTCCTTTCAGGAAGGCATGTGTACAAATTTCTGCTGAACCCATGAGCTTGCTCCCCAAGAAACATGACTAGAGTTCCACTAGTAGAACAGGTTTTCAAATCCTCTCCTTCCTGTCCTATTGCACAAACCTGCACCATGCCGGCCTTTGCTTTTGAAGAACAAAGAAGCACCCATAAGAGTGCTCTATTTGGTGCAGTGAACTATGGGGCAAGGGGGGTGATCAGCAGAAATTAAAATGGTTTTCCTCTCTGGAGGGCCAAGCCATAGTTCTTTGCAACAGCATCATCAGCCGGAAATTGGCTTCACTGAAGTTGACTGGAAACATCCACATAAATTGTTGGAAATTGGGGTGTCAGTGTTGAAATTCATTAGCTTTCTTCCCTCTTTTCTCCCCACAACAAGTTTATGAAGCAAGCCATTATTTCAGTACTTTAGTTTAGAAACAGAGGCAAACAATATAGGCATACTGCCTATATGGCAGTAGTAATGCCAGTAATTTGCTTGTTTTAAAAATGAATGTAATGCCCGTAATTAGCTTGTTTTATACCACTGACTCCCAATTCCTACAACAAATGGCACTTCTTCACCAATGGATATAAAGAAGCATTTATCAGCAATTCATCGTAATTCAAGCGCAATTTTTGCAACAACTGAGTACTAAGACGTGATTTCTCCAAGGCGCATGGGAAGTGCATTCCCTATAAAACGTCCATGTAGCTCAGTTATGTTATCTGAACTACAGTGGAAGCAGTGGTTGATAGCAATGTTATCAGGCCTTTGTCATAAGATCTTTCTTATAAACAAGAATGGTGCATTCATTTCTCACCATAATGGAAGACATCCAGAGCGGCTTCTCATATATACTTATTATTTCCTCAGGAATTTCCCTAAAAGTTAGCTTTAAGAGGGGAAAAATATAATGTAGATTAGTCCCTCCAATACTGCATATAGGTACTCTCCATGCTAATCAGTTCAAATATAAAATATGGCCACTGAAAATTATGGTTTCTACATATTCAAGAGACTCCTCAACTATACAACATTGGTCCACAGAAGAGAAAAGGATACTTTACAATGCTCAGGAAGG